>NC_133449.1:26399465-26724201 GCF_048565385.1 Saimiri boliviensis
AGTGGGCGTCTGTTGTCCCAGGTGCTCTGCAGGCTGAGGCAGGAGAATTGCTTGAACCCAAGAGGTGGAGGTGGCAGTGAGCTGAGATCGCACCACTGCACTCCAGCCTGGACAACAGAGTCTCTCTCTCAAAATAATAATAATAACAACAATAATAAGTAATATATTATTTTTTAATATTGTAGTTACTTCAAGTCACAGATGTCCCTGACAAGGGTGCCCTCAAAAGGCCTTACCAACACCTGACCCACAGGGATCAACTTTATATCTCAATTTCTTCAGAGAAGAATGCATCATAGGCTTTACTGTAATACAACCCTTAGAAAGCAGCGTTCCTCGGAGAACTCGTGTGGTATCTCCCTCCAGAGGGGGATGACTAGGGAAGAGGGATCTAGAAACCATCTCAGAAGTAAAATGAATTTGGGATATTGAGTCTAGGGAAGAGCCAGTTGTGGAGAACATGCACTTATTAGTGAGGACTCTCACTGCTAAGTGAGAAAAATCCAACCAAGTAAGTTAAGCAAGAAAAAAAATGTATTGGCTTATGTAAAAGAGCAGGTCAAGTAAGCTTCAGGAACGGTTCTAGTAGCTTGACAATATCCTCAGGGTTCTCTCGGTCTCTCTCTCCTTCACCTGACTGTTTCTACTTGGCATTATCTATGGCTGGATCTTGTGCCTCAAACTACATCCCTGGGCTCTGTCTCATGCCATCTATCAAATATTTTCTCTCCACATGGTAGGAAGCCTTCTTGGTCACCAGTAGCACTAGATTCTTATCCTAGCAGCTTATAGACCCCACCAGAATGAATTGGTTTCTCCTAGAAGCTCTATTGGGAAAGTCCTAGGCCCAAACTTGAATCACAGCCCTGTCCCTGAAGCCATACCCATTGCCCAATAAGGTATTCCTGTTGGCCTGGCCTGGGTCATGAGCACACTCTCTGATTTCGAAAAGACTGGGGTCAGCGCTGCCCAAATCACATGAAAAAGGTTCCCCACAGGAAAGAGGGGTTCCGTTACTGCAGCAGGGATGGAAGAGGTGCTGGGCAGATAAAAACAGCTGGCATCCACTGTAGCTGTCTATAAATTCATGAGAAAGCCTGGGGCGTTTCTCTGTAATGCAAGTTTGATCACATCACCATCTCGCTTAATATCCTTCAGTGGCCTACAAGGTAAGGTCAGCTTCCTTCAAATGGTGCGCAAAGCCCTCCAGGCTCTGGCCCTGGCGCCCTGCTCAGCATCACCTCCAACCACTGTCTGCCCACGGGACCCCCTGGTCCCTGACACCATCCCACCCAGAGCCAGTCAGGCCTCACTCAGTCCTCCCATGGGCCAGCCTTTCTCCTAATTCTACAGCCCAGCCAAAGACAAATTAACAAAATTTCCTGAAATCTTAGGGAGAAACGGGAAGTACATACCCAAGTGTAACCTGTAACTATTCTTAGAAGTGGCTCTGCTAAGAGCACATGGCCCAGATCTAACTTTAAAGCCATGGCCAAATGCAGTGGTTCATCCCTGTCATCTTAGCACTTTGGGAGGCCGAGGCAGGCAGATCACTTGAGGTCAGGAGTTTGAGACCAGCCTGGGCAACATGGCAAAATCTCATCTCTACTAAAAATATGAAAATTAGCTGGGCGTGGTGGTGCACGCCTGTAATCCCAGCTACTTGGGAGGCTGAGGCACGAGAATCACTTGAACTCTGGAGGTGGAGGTTACAGTGAGCCAAGATTGCACCACTGCACTCCAGCCTGGGTGGCAGAGCGAGACTCCATCTTGGAAAAAAACCCCACAATCCCACAAAATCCTTCATAGTCCCCCTCTCCACCTCACCCACCAGCTGCCTAGAACTGGAAGGATGAATCTTCTTCTACCACTGGGCCTATCCCGACTCTCCTCCTCCTTGGAGTCTAAGCAACTGTCCCAACCTCCCCAACCCCAGGAAGTATTTTTTTCCTCTCACTCACATCTCAGATCTGCTTCCCACGTCCTCTTGCCTACCCCAGAATTAGCTTCTTCCTTGCATTACTGATAATAGGGACATATATGTATATGTATATATATATAAAATACTGGCCTGGATATTTCCCCAAAGCTGGGATGGGCAGGTGTTCCTCAGTGGAACGCCAACTCCCAGGTCTGGGTTGGGCTGTGCTGGGCCCCATCAGGCTCGCTTGCCCAGCTATTTCTCCAGCCTAAGCTGAAGAAGTGAGCCCTTCTCTCCCACATTCTTCTCCACTACAGCTCCTTATCTTGTGCAAACAACTGATCCCAGAGTAACACACACAACTTTGTAAGAGCACACTAATTTCAGGCATAAAATAGTCTCATTCCAAATTAGGAGATGGTGGTGCTCTAAATAAAACAATCCTCAGAGACATAATTCAACAAATTCATTGCATGTATATTACTAAAGGGTATTAACATCTCAGACTAAGTAATCCCTGTTAGGGGCCTGTCAGTGCTTTCTCATACTCCCCAAAAATGATAGGTAGACACTGGCTGCTTTATATTAGCATAGCTCAATAGGTCAACTCTAGTGGTACATTCCAAAACAAACAAACAAACAAAAAAACATCTTCCACAAAGCAAATTCTAGTCTCCATCTGAAAAGGTAGACACAGTTTGTATTCCTAAAATGTTATTTTTTTTCTCAGTTAAAAACAAAACAAAACAAACTTTAATTTACAATAAAGTAACTTTTTGATTCCAGGACAAAGGACAACAAGGAGAGACAGAAGGTGAAGGCTGACTTCAAGATTTTGTTATAGGAGACATATTAAGACACCCAGCCAAAACTAAAATTTAATCAGACATGGGAGTTTCCCAAATCTGTTCCAAACAGTGAAATGTTATATAATTGTAGCATTTTATAACATTGTATATAAAACTTCAGTTTAAAAGATAACTAAGATCAAAAGCAAGAAAAAGAAAATTTCCAGGTATCAGAAATGAAGCAGAAACCTGTAACCACAGAGGGTCAGAAAGGGCAAATCCCAAAAAGAGTAGAAGAATGGTGAAATAACCCCATAAGAAGGCCTTAATAACTCAAGACACTTACAGAATTCCTGTGAAAAATAACACTTATTGAAGATGAGCTTACACACAAAAATTATAAAATAGGTGGGAAAGTTCAGTGCCAAGATAGATACTCTACTGACTCAACAAATGGAATAACACACATCAGAGGAACTAGAGACTAAAAAGTGATCTGAAAGGGCCTTACATTTGATTAAGAAGTGAAACAGATGAAGGAGGTTCCCGTATAACAAGAATAGAAAATTATAAAATAAGAACAAGAGGATTTACAATCTCTAGCTATAATTATGCATTTGTCTATTTTTTTCTTGCAGTTCTATCTCATTTTGCTTAATGTATTTTGAATCAGCTTTCTTATTAGGTGCATGTACATTTCAGACTACTATGTCTTGTTGATAAATAGATCCTTTTGTCACTATGAAATAACCTTCTTTATCCTTGGAAATATTTTTTTCTCTGAAATTTGCTTTGTATGATAGTAATATCACCACTCCAGCTTTCTTTTTATTAATATTTGCAGGATATATGTTTATGATATTTTTCTTTTTTGACCTATTTATGACTATATTTAAAGTGTTTTTTTTTGTAGGCAGTATATAGTTGGATCGTGATTTTTTATAAAAACACAACCCGACAATCTATGCCTTTTAATTGAGGTGTTTAGATCATTTACATTTAATGTGATTGTTGATATGGTTGAGTTTAAGTCTCCCATATTTCTATTTGTATTCTAGTTATTCCACTTATTCTTTGTTCTTTCTTTTTGAGTTACTTAATGTTTCACGATTCCATTTATCATAGGTTTACTTTATTCATCAGATATCACATGAAACTCATTTTATCATAGATCTACCTTATTCTTTTTAACCTCAGTTAAGTATTCCACAATATGGATATACCATAGCTTATTTGTTTATCAATAGAAACTTAAATATCTTTTCAAATTTTTATTGTTACAAGAAATATTGTATTTAATATCTTTATTCATGCCTCTTTGTTTTTGTTTGTTTGTTTGTTTCATTTTTTGAGATAAGGTCTTACCGTCACCCAGGCTGGAGTGCAGTGATGTAATCTCTGCTCACCGCAACCTTCACCTCTTGGGCTCAAGTGATCCTCCCACCTCAGCCACCTGAGTAGCTGGGACTACGAGTGTGTGCCACCATACCCAGCTCTTTTTGTATTTTCTGTAAAGACAGGATTTTGTCATGTTGCCCAGACTGGTCTCAAATTCCTGGCCTCAAGCAATCCATATGCCTTGGCCTCTTAAAGTGCTGGGATCACAGGCATGAGTCACCTTGCCCAGTCATGCCTCTTTGAGCCTCTCTAAGTATTTCTGTAGGATCAAGTCTCAAAAGTGAAACTTCTGGGTCAAAAGATATGCATATATTCATTTTGATGGAGGCTGCTAAGTTCACCTCCAAAAAAGCTGTATCTATTTCTTTCACTAATAGCATTTTCCTACATTCTTGCCAACCTTAAATAGAATCTCCCCAAAATTTGCATGTTGAAGTCCTTGTCCCCAGCATCTCATAATATAACTGTATTTGAAGATAAGGCCTTTATTTTTATTTTATTTTTATTTTTATTTTTGAGACAGAGTTTTGCTCTTGTTGCCCAGGCTGGAGTGCAATGATGTGATCTCGGCTCACTGCAATCTCTGCTTTGTGGGTTCAAGCTATTCTCCTGCCTCAGCCTCTCGAGTAGCTGGGATTACAAGCACGCGCCACCATGCCCAGCTAATTTTTGTGTTTTTAGTAGTGACGGGGTTTCACCATGTTGGTCAGGCTGGTCTTGAACTCCTGACCTCAGATGATCCATCTGCCTCATCCTCCCAAAGTGCTGGGATTACAAGTGTGAGCCACCACTCCCGGCCAAGATAGGCCTTTAAATAAGTAATTGATATAAAATGAGTCATACGGGTACACTCTAATGCAATATGACTAGTGTTACAAGAAGAAGTTAGGACACAGACTTGAGCACACACAGAGGAAAGGCACAGCAAGAAGACAGCCATTTGCACGCCAAAGACAGAGGGCTCAGAAAAAAAACCAAACCTGCCAATATCTTGATCTTGGACTTGCAGTCTCCAGAGCTGTGAGAAAATAAATTCCTACTGTTTAAGCCACCTATCTGTGGCATTTTATGCAATCAAACTAATATACCTGTCCACATATATTGCCCATTTTTCTTCTGGACTATCTTATTACTTTATAAGAGTTTTTTATATGTTAACAATAACAACTTTTGTCTAGGGCAATTATATAAGCTATTGTCCAATGTGACACACTTTGAGAGTGACAAATCCTAAGTCAGATGGGACACCAGGACAACAAATATAAACTAGAAGTGTTCTGAGAAAACTAGAATGTGTAGTTACCTTATTGTCTGTTATATTTGCTGCTCAACTTTTCTCCAAGTATATTGTTTTAAAACATTTTAATAGACATACTTTAGAACAGTATAAAGCTTACAGAAACATTGAGCAGAATATACAGAGTTCTCATATATGCCCTGCACCCTCCCCAACCCCATGCATGCGCACACCCCTGTTATTATCACTTTGCATCAGTGTGGTATTTGTTACCATTGATTGACAAGTACTGATACATTATTATTAACTAAAGTCTGTAGTTTACATTAACGTTCATTCTCTGTGTTGTACAATTTTATGGGTCATGACAAATACATAGTACCCTATATCTACCATAACAATATTATACAGAATAGTTCATCACCTTAAAAATGTTTTGTACTCTATCTATTCATTCCTCCCACTCTCCCCTGTATCTCTAGAGACTACTGATCTTTTTACTGTCTCTATAGTTAGCCCTTTCCAGAGTGTCATGTCATTGGAATCAAACAGCATGTACCCTTTTCAGACTGGCTTTTTTCACTTAGCAATCCACGTTTAAAGATCTCCTATGCTACCCTTGGGGGAGAATGGGGAAGGGACGGCGGGGTGGGGAGGTGGGAAGAGATAGCATGGGGAGAAACGACAGATACAGGCGACGGGACGGAAGGCAGAAAACCACACTGCCATGTGTGTACCTAAGCAACAATCTTGCATGTTCTTCACATGTACCCCAAAACCTAAAATGCAATAAATAAATAAATAAATAAATAATAAATAAAAAAAAGATCTCCTATGCTTTTTCATGGCTTAATAGCTCCTTTCTTTTTAATGATGGATAATATTCCATTGTACTGATGTGCCACAGTTTGTTTATCCATTTATCTATTGAAGAATAATATCTTGGTTGTTTCCAATTACTGGCAATTACAAACAAAGCTGCTATAAACATTCATGTGCAGGTTTTTTCATGGGCAAATTTTTAACTCATTATGGTAAACACCTAGGAGCACCAATTGCTGAATTTTATGGTAAGCCTATGTTTACCTTTGTAACAAATTGCTAAATTATCTTTCAAAGTGGCCCTACCAATACAAAATATTAGTCGAGTGTGGTGGTGCCCACCTGTGGTCCTGGCTACAAGAGAGGCTGAGCTACGAGAATTGCTTGAACCTGGGGGGTGGAGGTTGTAGTGAGCTGAGATCATGCCACTGCACTCCAGCTTAAGTAACAGAGTAAGACTGTCTCAAAAAAAAAAAAAAAAAAGAACTAAAACTAAGTGGCCGTATCATTTGCATTCTCACTGGCAATAAATGAGAGTTCCTGTTACTCCATGTCCTAACCAGCATTTGGTGTTGTCAGTGTTTTGGATTTTAGCCATCTTGAGTGTATAGTGATATCTAATTGTTGTTTCAGTGTGCAAGTCCCTAGTGGCATATGACATTAGACATATTTTAATATGCTTATTTGCCATCTGTGTGTCTTCTTTATTTAGGTGCTTATTCAGAACTTTTAAAATTAGGTTTTAAGTCCTTTTTGTATTTTGGATGCAAGTCTTTTATCAGATATGTGTTTTGCAATGATTTTCTCCCAGTCTGTGACTTGTCCTTCATCATTCTCTTAACAGTGTCCTTCACAGAGCAGTAATTTTTAATTTTAATGAAGTACAACTTAGCAATTTTTTTATTTCATGAATCATGTTTTTTGTGTTATATCTAAAACATTGTCACCAAACCCAAGGTCACCTAGATTTTCTCCCATATTATCTTCTAAAAACTTTATGGTTTTGAATTTTACTTAGGTCTGTGATGCATTTTAAAGTAATTTTTGTGAAGCGTATAAGGTCTGTGCCTAGATTCACTGATTTCGCATTTGTGCCCAATTGCTCCAACACTATTTGTTGTAAAGACTTTTCTCCATTAAATTACCTTTGCTCCTTTGTCAAAGACTAATTGGCTGTATTTGTATTAGTCTATTTCTAGGCTCTCTATTCTATTCCATTGATTGATGTGCCTGTTCTTTTGCCAGTGCCATACAGTCTTGATTACTGTAGCTTTACAGTATCTTAAATTCAGGTAGGATCAGTCCTCTGACATTGTGCTATTTTAGTATTGTGTCGGATATTCTGGGTCTTTTGCCTTGCCATGTAAATTTTTAAATCAAGTTGTTGAAATCCACAGAATAACTTGTTGGGGTCTTTATTGAAATTGTGTTAGATTTATAGGTTAAGTTGGGAGGAACTAACATCTTAACAATATTGAGTCTTCTTATTGATGAACATGAAATATTTATCCATTTATTTACCAGAGTTTTCTTTCCTCAGAGTTTTGTAGTTTTCTTTGTACAGATCCTATATATATTTTGTTAGATTTATACCTAAGTCAGCCTGTCTTACTTCCCTCCCCTCCCTCCCTCTCCTCTTTCCTTAATTCCTTCTCTTTCTTTTTTTCTATCTTTCCTTCTTTCTGGTTCTAACATAAATGGCATTGTGTTTTTAATGTCAAATTCCAGTTGTTAATTGCTGGTATATAAAAAAACAATTGACTTTTTTTTTCCCCAACCAAGCAGCAGCTTTATTAGTGGCGCTGGGTTCTCCCCATACCTTACAGTGTGCTTGGAACCATTCCTGAGGGTTTCCATGGAATGCCTCCTAGCACTTGGGATAACACTGTAGCATCAACAGTGGGATGATATAAATAAAACTTTGGTGTGTAGGTTTGCAGGAGAGAGTACAGGTTAACACTGTGATACAAAAACTTCAGACAACACCAGCTCCCCATGTGAATTGGGTTTCTGGCCAAGGGGGTATCTTCTAAGTGACTGGACACTGGGCCTGTTGCCATGGCTACTCGGGGCCCCGGCAGCGGGAGGAGGGTGTCTAGGGCTGGGGCTCCGCGTGGCCCTGTCGCTTCGCCTTCATCTGCAGGTACCGCCCTTTGCCTTCCTCAAAGTGCTTCTTCTCATCCTCGGTCTCAGGCACAAGCTGGGGCACGGGCAGCGACCTGCCCTCCTGGCTCAGTGACACGTAGGTGAAGAAGGCACTGGCGGCCCAGTAGCGCTTCTGAGAGCTGTCTACAACAGGATCGGCGTCCACCAAGACCTCGATCTCCATGGACGTATTGCTCTTGAAGGTCATTCGTCCTGAGATGGTGATGACGAAGGCTTTTCTGATCTTGTCGTGACAATTAATGTTGTCCCCGGAAGCTGTGACAATATTGGTCTTGCAGTGGCGTGCAGCCACAATCCCGGCGACCTCGTCCATGAGCTTCATGGTCATGCCTCCATGCACAAAGCTGTGTAGGGTACAGTCTGAAGGCCCCACCAGGTGAATCAAGCTGGCCTGGCTGTAGCTGACAGTGTTCGGCTCGGAGTTGAGGACTGGCTGGATGATGTCCCAGTTCCTCCACTTGGTCTCCATGCGCTCCAAGGCTTCATATCACTTCCAGCCCTCCTCCTTCTGCTCCTGCCGGGAATACACAACAGGAGGCACCTCGAGGACCTTGTCCACATTCTTCAGCAACAGGGGCACATACGAGAGGGTGGACTTATTGGTCAGCTTTTTGGCACCTGTGAGGATATTTTCAGACAACACGTTGACCTGCACCTCCACCAAGTGCTTAGAGGTATAGGTGATCTCCACGCTGGCCTGGGCCACCTCCCCGATGCACATGGGTGAAAGGGAGTCAGTGTGCTCAACCCGAGCCAGCACGGCCACATAGCACTCCCCGTTCTGGCTGTTGCAATGCCGGGTGCTGATGATGGCACCCGCCTCCTTGATCATCTTCAGGATGGTCCTCCCCATGGACATTGCCAGCCACGTTGGCGTCATCTGGCCGCATGATCCAGCAGATCTGGATGGCAAGCTGCATCTGGACATCTGGGCCTAACATGCTGGTGGCTGCGGTGGCAGCGGCGGGTGGCTACGGGGGGGTGCAGGTGTCTGGCAGGCCCGGTGCTGAGCACTTGACTTTTACATATTAACCTTGTATGCTGCCCCTTGCACTTATGTATTAGTTCTGAGAGTTTTTTGTAGATTCTTTGAAATTTTCTACATAATCACATTATTCACAAACAAAACTATTTTCTTTTTTTCCATTCCGTATACCTTTTCTTTTCTTGTCCTATTGCATTAGCTACGTCTTTCAGGACAATGTTGAATAGGACTGGAGAAAGGCAACATTCTTGTCTTGTTTCCAATCTTAGGGAGAAAGCATTTAGTTTCTCGTCATTAAGTGTGATAGTACCAATTACTTTCTTACAATGTGGAAAGCAATAAAAACTAATTTAAAATATGTCTATATTTTCTAGATTTTGTGCCTTTCTTAAAAAGGCCTTCCCTACTCCAGGGTTATAGAAGTACATCCCTATATTTTCTTTCTTTTAATAATTGTATAAGTTTGCTTTTTCCCTATGCTTCTTTAATCCATCTGAATATTATTTTGTATGTGGTGTGAGGTAGGGATCTGTGGCAGATAGATACTATAAGATGGCTGGCTCAAAATTTCTATCAGTGTCCTTCTGATGTGTCTTCCTGTATTGCAAAGATTCCCCTCATGCCCTAGAATTCCAGATGTAATGAAGAGTCCCCTGGTTAGATGTCTTCAGGGTCCATCACAGCTCCAAGCCAATGATTGAGCATAGAGAGGAAACTAGGGCATAGCCAATTCTTCCCACCATGAGACTTCTTTATGGGCAACCTTTGTGGTAGCCAAGACTTTCCTCAGAGCTTCACCAGAGTCTGAGGCCTTTTCTGGCCATCCCTTCTTCCTTCTCTCTTTCCTTTCACAGGTGTCATAACTGTGTCACAGTCAGAAGACTTTCCCTGCTATTTCTGCTTCCTCTCCCTTTTACCTTACATGGACAGTATCACAACAGTTTAAGAGGGTAAGAGATGTACCAAAACATCTCTTACCCTCTTAAACTCCATCTTAATGTCTGCCTCCTGGGGACCTAAGCAGATACAACTGACATGAAGCTTCAAGTTATTTGGAGAAAAAGCTAGCACCACCTCCATTTTATTAGCACAGATCCTGGTAGAGGTGGTGTGGTCTCAGAACTGCATCCACGGCAAAAACTTCCTACTATCTGGCAGCCTCCAGACTGTAGCAGATATCATCTCCATCAGTGGCTCAGTTCTGCATTGTGACTTTGGAAATGTGTCTGGTAAGCTCAACTAAAGTCTTTTTCTTTAATGCCTCCTACAACCCTGACTGCTATATGTACCTTCCATAAATTCCTTTCTGATTAAAATATTTAGAATAAATTATCTTTGCAGGAAGCAAAGACATCACCAATATATTATCTAAGTTAATTTTTTCCCAGGGGGAAATCTGTTGTCCCCAAATCATTGCCCCCAAATCATTTTTGAATAGCCAGTCCTTTTGTACTGGTTTAAAAATGCCCCTTTAGCATACACTACATTTCCGTGGATCTGTTTCTTTACTGTCCCATTGATTGAATTACACCACCATCACTCTGCATTCATCACTTTATAGTAAATATTTGTATGTGAAAAGGCTGTGTCTTCCTCATTGTTCTTGCTGTGTCAAAATTTGTTTGACTATTCTTGTACATTTTTTCTTCTAAGATGACTTTTAGAATTAGCTTGTAAAGTTACATTTTTAGAACTCTTGTTAAGTTTTTATTGGGACTTTACTGAATTTATAGATTAATTTTGGGAAAATTTACGTTTTTACAATATTGGATCTTCACCAAGGTCCATTTGTATTGGGGGCTGACTAAATGGCTTAGGAATAGGCCTGAAGCTTGAAGGCACACAGACTGATTAGCAGACTGTTCCAATGCCATCAGATTATTGCCTCAGTACCCAATGCAGAAGTTGCAGAGAGAGCCTCCAGGATGTCCTAGGAGAGTCCAGAAAGTCTTCACAGGCATAAAGGCAGCATCTGAGCTGAGATGTGAAGGATGACTAAGATTTTTCTATCCCAGGAAGTGACAGCATGAGCCAAGGTACCCTGGCATGAGACCACCTGGAGTGTTTGGGAAATCACAGGTTGTTCTGGATCACTCAAGTGGGCAGTGACAAGGGGGTTGGGAGAGGTGGTACCAAAACAGTGACTGATTTGACCAGAGGGGTTATCATCTGACAGCCAACGTGTGTGCTAGGCATGATCCTAAGCATTAGTTTATTGAACACGTACAACATCCCAGTTACAGAGCTACTGTCATGATCTTCATGTTACCGTGAGACAATATAGTTAAAGAGAAGTCAGCTGGTCACAGTGGCTCATGCTTATAGTCCCAGCACTTTAGGAGGCCAAGGCAGGAGGATCACTTGAGCCCAGGTGCTTGAAACCAGCCTGGGGGAACATAATGAGACCCCTCTATAAAGAATTTTTTTAAATTAGCTGGGTGTGGTGGTACACATCTGTAGTCCCAGCTACTTGGGAAGCTGAGGTGGGAGGATCACTTGAGCCCAGGAGAGAGAGAGAGAGAGAGAGAGAGAGAGAGAAGTTAAGCGACCATCTGAAAGCCATGTGGCTAGAAAGTAACGGAAGTAAGACTGAAGCCCAGGGAGATGGTCCCCAGGGGCCATCCATCTTATCTCCACACTGTCTGAAGAGCCTCATAGGCTGAAGCACAGAGCCCCGGCCCATTAATCCCAGTGCTCTGTTGCCCACAGATGCACAAGGATGAGCCTGTAGAGTATGACTATACCTTACAAATAAGATTTGCTAAGCCAGGAAAGGAGAGACATGGCGGTTCCTCTTGCAAGAGGCTCATTTAAGCAGCAGCCTCAGGAGAGATGATGTCTGGGCAGACACATGATACCTGAAGCAAGGCAGCTACCAGAGAATAGAGAGGAAAGGCTGGAAAAGAGGCCATCAGGACTTGAACCTCAGACTCAGACTCCAAATCAAATCTGCTTTTCACACCACGCTGTCATCCAGTCATTCATTCAGCATTTACTAGGACCTTACTGGGTACCAGACTGGGTGCTGGCTTCCAGGATACATCCTGCTTCTGCCCTAAGGATGGGCCCAGAGCTTAAAAAGCTGACCAGTCAAGGCCGGGCACAGTGGCTTATGCCTGTAATCCCGACACTTTGGGAAGCCAAGGAGGGAGGATCACCAGGTCAAAAGATGGAGACCCTTCTGGCCGACATAGTGAAAACTTGTATCTACTAAAAAAAAAAAAAAAAAAAAAATGCCAAAAATTAGCTGGGCATGGTAGCGTGCACCTGTAGTCCCAGCTACTCGGGAGGCTGAGGCAGGAGAATTGCTTGAACCCAGGAGGCAGAGGTTGTGGTGAGCCAAGATCACGCCACTGCACTACAGCCTGGCAACAGAGCGAGACTTCATCTCAAAAAAAAAAAAAAAAAAAAAAAAAAAAAAGTGACTGCTCAGAGCTGTCCCAACCACACCACATAACAAGAAGGCCCAGGATGTGGCCGACTCCCCTGGCTTCCTACAACATCCCAGCACAGCCTTCCCTGCCCATGTGGGGCTCACACCCTCTGCCCTCTATAATAAGGAATGTCTCTCTCCCTTCTTCTCCCTCCCTTCTTCCCTTTCTCCCTCTCTCCCTCCCTCTCTTCCTTCCTTTTTTTTCATTCAACAAACATTCACAGACTGCTGGCCTTCTACCAGGCTCTAACTAGGTGCCAGAGAAGCAAAGATGCAAGATGAAGCCTTATCCCAAATGATGACAGAAAACATAAGAAATAGCCATCAGTAATCTGTCCAGGAACCATAGGGATGCAAAGGTCTCAAAGGGTACTGTGGGGGTTGGGAGGTGTCGGGGGAGCATTTCTTTGCCAAAGAATCAGCTTCAGCCTCACTGAGGAGGTGCGACAAAGCCTGGAATGTTCTGGAAACTGCAAACATGGGGTCAGGTTTTAAAGCCAAAGCTTTGGTCTGGAGATACACAGGCAGAGTTTGGCATCCTGGCTGTACCACGCACAACCTGTGTAGCCAAGGTGAGTTATTAAACTTCTTTGAAACGATTTCTTCATTTGTAAAGTCAGGATAATAATTCTTATTTCATAGGGTCATTGTGAGAATTAATTGAGAATATTTATCCCACAAAATATCTTTTGGACACCTACTGTATGCCAAACACAGCTCCAGCCTGGGGATGCATAGTTAAACAAAATAGATCAAGTCCCTACCCTCATGGGGCTCATATTCTAGTGGAGGGAGACAGACAGTGAATAAATGAAAGCATGACATCATGTCAAGTAGTGGTAATTGGCTACAAAACAGTAAAGCAGGTGTCTCAGGTTGGGCTCCCCGGGAGCAGTGCCTGAGATGAGGATTTGCTAAGAAAGTGCTCCCAGGGGCTGCTGGTAGGGGACGGGGGGTGGGGGTGCAGGGCAGGGGGAATGAGGAGGCCCTCAGGGATTCAGCCTCAAGTTGAGCCTCACAGAGGAGGCTTCAGCCTGATCTCGCAGGAATCACCGGCATGGTCCCAGCCCTCCACACCCCCACACCCTTAGTCACTGGTTAGAGGACGCCCAGGGATGTAAATTTCCAGGCTGTTCTGGTGCCTACAGGAAAAGCAGGCTCCAGTAGCCCAAGGATGGGTCTCTAGAGAAGATGAGAAGAGAAGAAGGAAGGAAGGAAGGGAAGGAGGGAGGGAAGGAGGGAGGGATGATGGGAAGGGAGGTGGGGAGACGAGCAAGGCCATGGAGATTCTGGAGCTGGATTCAGCCCTGGCCCATGAATCCCAGTGTTCTGCTGCCCACAGAGGCCCAAGGATGAGACTGTAGGAAGATCTGGCTCTTCAGGGTTTACTGGTCAACAAAATGTTAGTTAACTTACATTTACAAATGCTTTAGCATGCCCAAGACAGTTTCCTCTCTCCTCAGGGTGGACGAGTGGTGATTGCCCCAGTAGCCATCCTACCCCCTCCCACTGGGCAGCAGCCATGCCCTTCAGACAGGACAATCCCACCCCTGTACACGGGTCTAAAGGCAGTTTGGTCCAGTGAGAGAGATGCAGACGGGGAATCCAGAGATCTGGGATCCAAAGTCCAGCTTGGCCATAATTGGCTGAGTGATCTTGGGCTCGTCTGTTCCCCTCTCTGGGCAACAGTTTCCTTGTTGGTCACGTGACGGGCTTGTGTTACCGACAGGTGGTCTGTAACATTTCTTCTGGCACTGGGATCCTTTTATTTCTAAGACTGTGAATTGCCTAGCCTGTGAGAGGGCAGCTGAGGGTCGTGGACAGAGTCTAAGGTGAGGAGTAGGAAGATCCAGGTTCAGACCTGGGCCCCACTTTGCACCTCTGTGCCCCTCAGAGCTTCATCATCCTCATCTACAGGATAAAGAAAAGTCATTCTTGCCCAAATTACTTTCCTGAGTGAATAAAAGATGATAAAGCTGCAGAAAATGTAAAACGTTTACTCTTGCTAATTATTTGTGAGCATCTGCTCAATCTGGGCATTGTGGTGAGAAACTTACCTACTTTATCTAAGTTCATACTGAGACCTAGAGGTGAGAACTGTACCCAGGGTTGTTCAGGAAAATGCTTAGCAGCCAGCCCACTGGGGGAAAGGCCCTGATTTGTAGTGTTTGCCCATTTCTGTGGTGTCAATGCTTCCACTTTGACCCTTTCCAGCTGAGCAATCTCATGTACTGAACGCAGAGCTGGGGAGAAATGCATGTAGTTGGCTTTCCAGGGTGGAAACCAGCCAGCTCCACGGCATTACCGACCCTATCCACTTTATTTATAAGAAAGCAGATTCAGAAACATGTCCAGATTCACAGTCAATACTAGCAGAGTCAGGATTGAAACCCAAGCCTGACTGCCTAGAAGCTCAGTGGCCCCTGCTCTTCTCTCTGCTGAGGGTAACAGGGGCTGCACTCATGGAGAGAGGCTGAACTTTTAAATCAGAAGGTGCAGGTTTGAAGCCTGGCTCCCTTGCTTCCTGGCTGTGAGAGCCTTGAATGCACCACTTAGCCACTCCTAACCTAAGGCCTCAGTTTTCTCATCTGTTAAATGGGAGAGAGTGAGTGCCCAGCACACACGGTTTCTCTGTGACTCCAGTGAATATGGTCGTGCTTTGGGACAGAGAAGCTCATTTTGTAAGCAGCGGCACCTGGAGCCACAGTGGTGATGAGCTGCTTTCCTACTGCTTCCAGCAGGACTTGGGACCCCCAGCCCACTTCCCTGTGCCCGAGAATCTGTAGTCGAAGGCCAGTATAAGCATCTCGGGGCTTCTGCTTCAGTCCTACCATGGAGCTCCCCTCTCTCGGCTCCCAACCCCTAGCATGCCAGCACAAGTCCCTCTCTTCTGCCCCTCCCTGTGAGTTAAGCCCAGCAGAAACCAGAACCCTTCTCAGAGCTGCTGGAATCCTGTGCCCCATAAATCAGTATGCTGAGCTGAGAGACCAAAGGAACGCTCTGGAAAAGGAAGTCAATCACCTGATGATTGTTTTTAAATATCATCTCATGAACTCAGACCTACCCATGGGATCAAACTGCCTTCCACCACCGCCACCCCCAGTAAGGATATCTGGGGCTCAAACTTCCTTCTCTTGATGCTCAAGCAGCATGGGGTACAAAGGGCCCTGCAGCCAGGCTCAGGGCTTCTGGAAACCATGCCCTGCTTGGTGACATGGCCCAGAGGGAGCTCAGGTACCCTCTTGAAACCTGCACTCACCCAGCCTAGCTGACTGACAGAGACAGAAGTTCTTTGGGGAACTTGTGAAAGAGGGAGACATTGTGTTCTCTTTAGAAGCCAAGACTATCCCCAAATCACATGAGTTTACACACACACACACACACGTGTGCCATGTGCACACACTCACCTACATGTGCGCCCACTCCCATCTTATTCATCCTGGAGAACCCTGAGATTCTGGAGATGCAGAGATGCACACTATGATGTTGACTGTGGTCCTCAGAAGAGGCAAGAAAGAGATTTCGGGGTGACCCCAATCCCAGCAGAGCCCCTAGCGATGCAGAAGGGGAAGAGCATGGACTGGAAACTGCAAGAGAACAAGAAACAGAAGAAGGGATTCCTGAGTGGAAGAAGGATTCTGGAGCATCTCCGGAGGGGCAGCTTCCCTGCGGCTGGCTTCTGGGTAGAACATATACAGCAGGAGCTTTGCAAAGGGCAGGTTTAACCTGGAACAAAGAGGAACAGACCTAGGATCTGAGAAAGGGACCATTCGTTCTGAGCGATGAGGGGAACTCTGAGTAAGGACTGATCTGGCCTTAGATCGAAGGATGGAAGGAAGGGCAGGCTGTGGTGAGGCCTGAAACCCTCCAATGGGCTGGGACAAGCAACCAGCCAGAGTGGGTCTTGTGGGCCAGGGCTGCTCTTTGCCCTGGCTTGTGTGTGATGTCATCCAGAGCTTTCCTTTAAGTATATGCCTGGGGGGGTGGTCTGTACAGAGGTGGGCTGGGGATGTCAGGGGCAAGAGAAGGAGGGGCGGGGGCAGAGTTTAGAAGCTGGGGCGGCCCTGGGACGTTTGTCATGTACTCTTGGCATTAAGTGGGGTGATAACAGGCACTGAGAGCAGCTCTCGCTGTGGGAACCTAAGCTAACGGGTGTTTAGTGGGGTGGGGACAGGTAGTCTAGTAGGACAGGAAGCATTGACTAAGGGACCTCCCAGGTGGCATTGCCCTGGTGAGTTGACCATTATCCCAGATGGGGCCAATCAAACTCCAAAGAGAGGGGAACCTGCAGACCCTCCTTGCCAATGTACTCAACCCGTATGAGGGCTTGGAATGCCCATGCCCCACACCCTAGGCTGCCTTAGCCTGGCACAGGACAGCCCCATGACTGAAGCTGTGAGTGTGGGGTCTGTGCAAAGTCTTAGGGCCACTCCATATGGCCTTGGGGGGCCCAGTAACCTACCTAGACCACATCAGAACCTGCGGCCTTGTCCCTGGGTCATTTCTAGATTCAAGGACTTCCCCTTACAGTGTTGGACAAATCCTGTGCCCTGGGGCTCAGGGTTACTTTTTTTCTCCTCCCAGATTTATCACCCCCATCCCAGCGAACCTCAGTGTGTGCTGAGAACACTCTCAAAGGCATGGATCCCATAGGATCTGACAGCCAACGGGCCACCTTTCTCAGATACTGAGCTTAAGTCTCTGAGGGCAGCTTCTGAGAGTTGCCCCCTGGTTCTGCCCAGGAAAGGAGCTTTGGCCTCTCCAGAGGCAGATATGAGATCCCTTAGAGCAGGTGTCCCCAAACTACGGCCCGCGGGCCGCATGCGGCCCCCTGAGGCCATTTATCCGCCCCCCTCCACCGCACTTCAGGAAGGGACACCTCTTTCATTGGTGGTCAGTGAGAGGAGCACAGTATGTGGCGGCCCTCCAACGGTCTGAGGGACAGTGAACTGGCCCCCTGTGTAAAAAGTTTGGGGACGCCTGCCTTAGAGATTGTGGATCTGCACCAGCAGAAGGGTAGGGCTGGTAAAGACTCCGTAGATGTCCTTGTCCACCCCATGTGCTGCACAGATGAGGAGCCTGAGGCCCAAAGAAGGGACACGGTTGCTCCTAGGCCCCAGAGACGGCTTCAGGGCAGATCTGGGGCTGAACCTGGTGCTCCCACTGTCCATTTTTTCTTCTTTTCTTTTTCTTTTTTGTGACAGAGAGAGATTCTGTCTCCAGGCTGGAGTGCAGCGGCACTTTCTTGGCTCACTGCAACCTCCTCCTCCTGGGTTCAAGAGATTCTCCTGCCTCAGCCTCCTGAGTAGCTGGAACTACAGGCAGGCGCCACCACACCAGGCTAATTTTTGTATTTTTAGTAGAGATGGGGTTTCACCATGTTGGCCAGGATGATCTCGGTTCCTTGACCTCAGGTGATCCACTCGCCTCAGCCTCTCAAAGTGCTGGGATTACAGGCGTGAGCCACCGTGCCCCGCCCCCACTGCCCATTTTTTTTCTGTCAAAGTTCATGCTACTGTCCCAAGACCCTGCTCCAAAAACAGAGCTGCAGGAGCCTTCTGAGCCTAGGCGAGGACCTGGCCCACCCTACTGTCCCAGGATGAGCGTTGGTGAGGGCCAGGACGAACTCTGGCCGAGGCAGGAAAGCACTGTCTAAACAAGCTGTGGGGCCTGCGTGTCTGGCTGGCTGTCCCCCGGGCCAGGTGGACCTCTGACACACAGCAGGAATTTTCCACTGGCGCATCCTCTGGCTGGTTGGGATCCAACGCATTGTCGAGCCTTTTTGTTTCACTCCAGTTGTCTCCCCTGCCCCGTGAAGATGCAACCTGAGGGGCAGAGCATGAGGGCCGTGAGTCTTCAGAGAGGCTTCAGGGAGCCCCCCTTCTCTGACCCAGAAGCCACCAGTCAGTACCTAAAATACAGAATGAAGGAAAGAAAAAATCACTTTTAATAAATCTATATCGATGGTGAAATTAAAGTTCAGAGAGGTGACATGCCCAGGGTACATTAACACAGGCTTGTCTAAGCCTGGCCCAGCCTATTTCCCCTGTACCAGCTTCCCAAGGTTAAGAGCTAAGGTCACCAGAAGACACTGCAGGGGGGAGTTTCAAAGATGACCCTGCAGCCAGGTTCGGTGGCTCACACCTTTAATCCCAGCACGTTGGGAGGCTGAGGTGGGCAGATCACCTGAGGTCAGGAGTTTGAGACCAGCTTGGCCAACATGATGAAACCCTGTCTCTACTAAAAATACAAAAATTAGCCAGCTGTGGTGGCACATGCCTGTAGTCCCAGCTACTCAGGAGGCTGAGGCAGGGGAAATCCCTTGAACCCAAGAGGGAGAGGTTGCAGTGAGCTGAGATCACACCACTGTACTCCAGCCTGGGTGACAGAGTGAGACTCTGTCTCAAAAAAAAAAAAAAAAAAAAAAAAAAAATCTGCAAGAGGGAGCTAGGCCATCCGTGTGGGGACACTGCCAGTTCACAGAGGTCCCTGGATTGGACAGCTGAGTGTGCCAATGACACACATGTCCCCGTGCTGTGTCACTCCAGCCTGGCAGCAGCAACGCCAACAGCTCCTTCCCAAAGGCAAGGCCAGGAGGTCGGGGCCCACACTTTAGGAGCCTGTGACCCCCTCATCCTGCATCACAGTGGTAGGGCTGTTTCCTGGGTTGGGACCGACATACTCTACCCTGCATTCAGAGCATTCCTTGGGCAGCAATACGGGTCTTGACCTGGAACCTGTGGAGAGGACAGCCTGAGAGGCTGGGCCTGCATACGGAGACCACCTGGGCTGGAGCCTGAGTCTTGTGGGGCCTTTGTCAAGCCATGCAGGAGGGCCACAGGAGGCCACAGTGGGCAGCCACAGGCTGCTGCTTGTTCCCAAGGCAGTGTTCCTGGTGGTTGGCGTGGTACCCGTGCCTGCAGGGCAGCACAGGTAGGAAGAAGACCACTTCACACACAGAATGGCATTCTGTGGGCTCCTCCCTTGGATGCTGGGAATGTTTCCTAGAATCACCGACTGCCCAGAGCCTGGGCCTCCCCAAAGCCAACCTCAGGGAGAGGTGGGCAAGTGGGGCAGATGACGACAGGAACATCTGGAGTACCATTTGGCCTGCGCAACTCCCACCCTCACGAAACCCCTTTTATGGTTTGAATGTTTCCTTCCTCTGAAACTTACATTGAAACGAATCCCCAGTGTGGTAGAATTGAGAAATGGGGCCTTTAAGAGGTGATTAGGTCAGGAGGGCTCTGCCCTTATGACTGGACTAATCCATTCATGGATTAATGGATTAATGGGTTAGTGAATTAATGGGCTATCTCGGGAGTGAGGCTGGTGGCTTTATAAAAAGAAGAGAGATCCGAGCTAGCACGGTCAGCCCTCTCATGCTGTGATGACCTACACCACCTAGGGACTCTGCACAGAGTCCCCACCAGCAAGAAGACCCTCAGCAGCCCCTCAGCCTTGAACTTCTTCGCCTCCACATCTTAAGAAATAAATTCCTGGCCGGGCGCGGTAGCTCAAGACTGTAATCCCAGCACTTTGGGAGGCCAAGGTGGGTGGATCACGAGGTCAAGAGATCGAGACCATCCTGGTCAACATGGTGAAACCCTGTCTCTACTAAAAATACAAAAAATTAGCTGGGCATGGTGGTGCGTGCCTGTAATCCCAGCTACTCAGGAGGCTGAGGTAGGAGAATTGCCTGAATCCAGGAGGTGGCGGTTGCAGTGAGCCGAGATCGCGCCATTGCACTCCAGCCTGGGTAACAAGAGCGAAACTCGGTCTCAAAAAAAAAAGAAAGAAAGAAATTCCTTTTCTTGACCAGGCACAGTGGCTCATACTTGTAATCTTAGCACTTTGGGAGACCAAGGCGAGTGGATCACCTGAGATCAGGAGTTCGAGACCAGCCTGTAAAAATACAATAATTAGTGAGTGTGATGGCAGGCACCTGTAATCCCAGCTACTCAGGAGGTTGAGGCAGGAGAACCACTTGAACTCCGGAGGCAGAGTTTGCAGTGAGCCAAGATTGCACCACTGACTCCAGGCTGGGAGACAGAGTGAGACTCTGTCTCAATAATAATAATAATAATAATAATAATAATAAATCCCTTTTCTTTATACATTATTCAGTTTCAGGCATTCTCTTTAGAGCAACAGAAAATGGACTAAGACATTCCTACAGCTGGGTCCCCATTGACCTGCCCAGCATTTCCTGTGTTAGAGAAAAAGGTTTTTCCATGGTCAAATAAATTTAGGAAACCAGGCTAACCCAGTCCTGGTTCCCAAATATATTACAAATTTCCTGCAGATTTTCTAGACAGATTCTCAAGCTGGGGTAAATTTGTCCCCCAGGGGACACTTGTCAATGTATTTTGACATTTTTAGTTATCCCAACTGGGAGGGTATTACTGGTATCTAATGGGTAGAGGCCTGGCTGCTGCTAAACATCCTACAATGTCCAGGACACCCCACAATAAAGAATTATTCAGGCCCAAATGTCAACAGTGCTGAGACTGAGAAACTTTGTCCTAGAGTGTTGCAGAGAACTCAAGGGAGGTGTTCAGGGGCCACAGCGTAGAGAACATTTGTCACTCTTTTGGACCACCCAGCATCTGCTCTCCCTTCCTATGTTTTGAGGCAGAGGCTGTGCCCAGAACAGAAGCTCTGTGAAGCCAGTCCACATTATGCCAGCCTCTCTTGCAGCTATGCAGAAGGCATGTGACCTTCCTCCACCAGTCACATGCATTTTCCCAGGCTTTCAATCTAAAACTCATGATGCAGAAAAGTGGGAGCATCACCTGGACCCCGATCCCACCTGATCTGAAACTACAAAATCCGATGTGGCTTTTCCACCTCACCTCAGGTGGGGATTGCAGTCCAGGTGAACTAAAAGGAGGGAGGCAGAAGGAAAAGAATGGACTTTGGGAAGTACCTACAGTGAGCTCAGGCAGCACGCTGGGTGCTTCACATGTGGCGTTGCATTTACAGCAGAGCTGAAATAGCCAGAAGAGAAGCCCTGGCCCACTCAAAGCTGGGGGTGCATGCTTTCCCCCACCTCCCAGTGAGTTGGGTGTCCCAGGCCTGAAGGCTGTCAGGGAGCTTCCAGGAGAAACAGGCAGGACCCTTGAGAAGCTGGAGGAGCAGGAGGGGAGGAGGAGAAGGAAATAAGCAAGAGAAACTGGCCCACACAGTCAGAGCAGCTCCAGAGAACGAGCTGAGAAGGAATCCTAGAAATTGGCGGGTCCAACTACCCCTTTTACAGATGAGGAAACTGAGGTCCAGGGTTCAGTAGCAGAACTGGAAATAAAGCCCAGCTCTTTAGCTCCTTCTCCATTGCTCTTCCTACTGCTCAAGGTGTGTACAAAGATCCCTGTGTGCATGCATGTGTGCACACCGTGTATGTAGGGGGGTGTGTGTGTGTGTGTGCGCTCACATAGGTGGCTGAGACAAGGTCATCTGTCTCTCCATCCATCTGTAAGCCAGGACGGCCATGATGTCAACATGAATTAAGATGTTTACAGAAATGAAAAAAACATGCTTAGGAAAGAAGTTAATCTCTACATGGGGGTGGGGGGATCCAGTTTCAGAAGGTTGATGTCTTGATTTTTTTTAAATCCCTTTTCTGTTTTATTCAAAGAGGATTTGGTGTTCTCAGCCCCAGCTGGGAGCTTAAGGAAACAGATCTGCGTTTTTCAGCCTCAGCCTATCCCTGAAACTCTAGGCCTCTCTTATGGCCCTGAGGACAGGGATGGCTGGAACCTGATCTCTACTCAGGCCAGCTCCAGGCCTCCGTTTGCCTCCGTACAGAGGCCTGGAGATTCCTTTTCTATCCCTTTTCTCCAGAGTGGTTTGTTCAGCCCTAGAGCAAAAGGGCTCAGACACAGGAGATGTGAAGCAGAATTCACAGTTGAAGCTGGGGGGCCTGACCTGGCAGCTAAGAGAGGGCAATAGGCTCTGAGGGAGGCTCTGAGGTGTGAGCAGAGAGAGGAGGAAGGGGCGCAGACAGCAGCGTGTTGTGGAGTACTTGCCAGGAATCCCACCTTCCCCATCTACTGTCTGGGTGAAACTTGGAGTGACCTTTCCTCCCTGGGAAAATGGGGGTGACTGTGGGACCACATTCGCCCTGGCTATGCTCTTACAACTGAGTTTTGGAGCAAGCATGAGAACACATTTCTAAGGTCAGCATTGGTAGGTGGACAGAGGCCTTGGTGTGACCATCTGTGGTCCCCACCAACCTTCATCAAGCCACTGGAGATCAACCGCCTCCTGGTGTCCCAGTCCATCAGACCCAGTAGCTTCCTTGCCCAAAAATCCCAAAAGAGAATTCCCCTTTGCAGAAGGCTGGACTCCCCAGGGTAGCACAAAGTGAGCTGGTGCCCTCACCCAGGGCTAATCAGGTTCCCAGAAATTTTGACTGCAGCAAAAAAGCAGGTCCCCGTTCCTCCAGATTCCCAAGGTCAGCACGAGTATCTGCTCCAGTCCAGGGCCCTGGCCTTTGCCTGGAATACCATCGTCCCTTTGCTAGGCCTCCATATTTCTTACTAGGAAACTCAGTAGCAAGCTTTGAGCTCAATCAAGTGTTGGTGCCATCATCATGTTAGCCCTCGGCCCCTGCCCACTCTGGGCCTCTGTTTCATCACCTGTTAAATGGGAATTTAGCCCAGATGACCTCCTCTATCACACGCAAGTTCCCTTTGGCACTCATTTCAAGATTCTAGACTTCAGAGTCCTGCTAAGACCCTTGCCTGCCTCTCGTCAACTCAGTCCTTCCACAGCCCACCCCCAACCCCAGGCTAGATGCTGGCGAGGCCCCTTGTTCATCTGGTTGACAGGCCTAGGAGCTGCTTCTGTTTGTCAGTTCCTACTTCCCAGCGTGCTGGTCCAGAGCCCAGCAGCTGGGGTCATGGGCGTCAGGATTCCTCCCTTGGCAGGCCCTTTTACCCAGGCAGATCACCTAAGCCTCAGGCTGGCTTCCTTCTTGGGCTATGGCATGCACTGGTTTCCAGCCCTTATCAAGAAAAGAGGGAACAGAGGGCTATGGTATGCCAGTCCTACTGTAATGACTGTCGCTTCCCTTATCTCCTTTAATCCTGCCATCCTCCAGAGGCCGACGGGGCCAGGAACCCCACTTTAACAAGAAGAGCGGGGGCAGGCCCCACCCGGGTGTGCCGACTCCAGAGTTTGGGCCCCTTCCTTAGCCTCGTGCTGCCTCCTTAGATCTCCTCTGGGAAAGCAGGGCAGAGTTATTTGGCCAGGAGTCCTGCTGTAACTCAATTCATCAAATATTTATTAATAGACCAGAAGGTTTGCTTGGCATGGTGTTAGGGGTCAGAAGGGGACCGTGGAACCCACGGGGTGATTCCCTTCCAGCCCCTGGGCTGGGCCCAGTCACGGCCCCATGACAGTGGCAGGCCATCATCAGACACCCATGGGCCTCTGGCAGCCGTTTTCCCAATTGTTCTTTTGGATCCAGCGAGTTACAGCTCATTCCTTTGGCCCACATTGTTCCTTAACGACATCACTTTTTCCATCTCCCAAAGGCACTGTGCCCTCCCGCCTGAGCACTGCCTCCCAGCTGATCTCCATCTCCCTGGCATGTTGCAGTTTCCATGGACCACTGAGGGCATCATCTCTGGATCATCTGAGATCTGTGAGGCTCTCAGATGATCAGAGCCTGGGTACTCCCGGGCCTCCCCATGGTGACCCAACACCATGACCAACCTTGTCCATGTGGTTGGATGGTCCCTGCCCCTTCAAATCCCTGAGTGCCCTAGAGACACGCCTCTTCTCCTCATCCTTTAACTCATGCACAGATACGGAGATCCTTGTGAGTCTCTGCCTGGGCTGGATGTCAGGCTGGGCCATGGACAGCTCTTCCTGTCCCGCGTCTCCCTTGCATGGCAGTCTTTTCTCCCTGTTCACTGGCAGTCTTCTCTCCCAGTCCCTTTGCATGCTCAAGTCATTTGGCATCACCCACAGCTGTACATACTTCCTATTCCAAGTCAAATGTCAGTTCCTTCTGGGTGAACCCAGGTGCTGGGTCCCGGCCCTCCCAACAGCCTTCCCTTCTGAGCTACTCATTCATGTGGCCAGTATGATCCTAAGCTCTCACTATGTGCCAGGCCCAGTGTTGCCAGCACCTTCTGTTTTACTGCCCTGCCATTGATAGCTCTGGCCCCCACCATTTGCTAGTGAGGTAGTGTGGCACAGAAGGCAAAGCGCATACTTTGGAATCAGATCGATCCGGGTTTCAGTCCTGGATCTTTCATCTGTTGGTTTGTTTATTTATTTATTTGAGACTGAGTCTCCCTCTGTCACCCAGGCTGGAGTGCAGTGGCATGATCTCGGCTCACTGCAACCTCCACCTCCCAGGTTCAAGCAATTCTAGTGCCTCAGCCTCCCAAGTAGCTGAGATTACAGGAGTGTGCCACTATACCTGGCTAATTTTTCCATTTTTTTTTTTTTTTTTTTTTTTTAGTAAAGACAGGTTTTCACCGTGTTGGCCAGGCTGGTCTCAAACTTCTGACCTGAAGTAATCTGCCTGCCTCAGCCTCCAAAGTGCTGGGATTACAGGCGTGAGCCACCACACCCACACCTGGCCATGTCGTCTATTTAATTACAAAAATTTAGACAAGTTGCTTTGCTGGAAGCTCCAGTTTCCTCATCTGTCAGCTGGGAATGCTGTCATTCCTAGGGCTGCTGGGGGCACTAAGTGCATTCACGTATGTACCTGGTGTGATGTGTATTTCTGGCATAAAGGCAAGAAAGAGCCCGGTATATTTGGAGAAACTACAAAGAACACAGAATGGCAGGTCCAAGGAACCCTAAGGGGAGCAATAGGGCATGTGGCCGAAGAGGCCAGCTGGGGAATGGTGCATGGCATGGAGGACCAAGCAAGAAACCCAGGCCAGGCAGAGCCAACAAAGCCAGGAGCTCATCATGTCATACCCCTGCCCCAGCACCTTCATGTCCCCCAACTGCCTCCAAGCGGCAGTGCAAGTTTCTTTAGCCAACGCTTGAGGCTTCCAGCAAGCCTCCAGTCTAGTCTTCTCTCCCGTCACACCGCGAAAAAGATGGGGAATAAAGTGACATCTTCTTTATAGCCTCTTTCTCAGTGAATGATTAGTGCCAGGTGCGGAGGAGCAAGACCATCCGGGCCTGCCTCTGTGCTCCAGCCCTCATGT
Source organism: Saimiri boliviensis (assembly GCF_048565385.1). Taxonomy (NCBI): domain Eukaryota; kingdom Metazoa; phylum Chordata; class Mammalia; order Primates; family Cebidae; genus Saimiri; species Saimiri boliviensis. Next base: position 26,425,397 of record NC_133449.1, read on the forward strand.
CCTGCCTCCTCCCTTCTCTTCTCCTTTGGGCCTGATCCAGGAGAATCAGCTCTCCCCAACCCCAGACTCTGAATCAAGGTTGCTTCTTGCCCCCTTCCCCACCCCACTAAATACCATGCAAAGGCTGTGTGTGGCTCAGCAAGGCCAATGGTTGCCAGTCAGCACCAGGGCTCTTCTTTGAGGACAGATGGAGGCTTTGGTCTGATGTCACGGGCACCAGGCATCTGAGATCACCAAGGCCAGGAAAAGCTAAAAGTCAGGTAGCTCCCACTGTCTGCTCCAGCAAGACCGGCCGGCTCTCAAAGCTACAGTCATGACCATCAAAACAGAGAGAAGGGCGAGGTTGAAGAGGGAGACCTGAGCCCTGGCTATTAATAACATTCTCACCTTTTACTAAAATATTCTCTTCATTTCACATTCACACCTCACTTGCAGTCTCCCCAGCCCTGTGTGAGGTAGGCTATGCAGGCATTGCTCCCTCCATTTTCTCATGCTACAGAGGGAAAACTGAGGCTCAGAGAAGGGCCATGGCCTGCCCAAGGTCTCACTGCTGGTCACTGCAGAGGCCGCCTGCCTTCTGGTCCTGTCCACCGGGCTGCCCATCTGGTGAGTTTGGTTCACATCAGTTGTTTGGCATTGATCCAGAGTTCTAGAACTTCTGTTTAAAAACCCCCTCCAGCATGGGGAGGGGGCAGCACTCAGAAAATCTTCCAGGGAGTTCTTCCTCTGGAAAAGGAGAATGCCATGTGAAGCAGCGTGAATAGAACAGATGCCGTCGTGGCCCACACCTCGTCTCTTTCCATCTTGCTCATCGCCCTTCACTTCCAGGGACACCCTTTCCATTTGTTAACGCTCTTAACATGACCCCCCCAACTTCCTCAACGAATCTGGGACTCCGAATCCACTAAATCATGGTCCAAAATATCATAGCTGTTTTGAGGGGAACACTCATTTCATAAAATTTCTAGAGAAAAAGAAAAATATGGGCCGGGCGCGGTGACTCAAGCCTGTAATCCCAGCACTTTGGGAGGCCGAGGCGGGTGGATCACGAGGTCAAGAGATCGAGACCATCCTGGTCAACATGGTGAAACCCCATCTCTACTAAAAATACAAAAAAAATTAGCTGGGCATGGTGGCGTGTGCCTGTAGTCCCAGCTACTCAGGAGGCTGAGGCAGGAGAATTGCCTGAACCCAGGAGGCGGAGGTTGCGGTGAGCTGAGATCGCGCCATTGCACTCCAGCCTGGGTAACAAGAGCGAAACTCTGTCTCACAAATAAAAAAAAAAAAAGAAAAGTGGGCCGGGCGCGGTGGCTCAAGCCTGTAATCCCAGCACTTTGGGAGGCCGAGACGGGTGGATCACGAGGTCAAGAGATCGAGACCATCCTGGTCAACATGGTGAAACCCCGTCTCTACTAAAGGTGCAAAAAATTAGCTGGGCATGGTGGCGCGTGCCTGTAATCCCAGCTACTCAGGAGGCTGAGGCAGGAGAATTGCCTGAACCCAGGAGGCGGAGGTTGCGGTGAGCCGAGATCGCGCCATTGCACTCCAGCCTGGGTAACAAGAGCGAAACTCCGTCTCACAAAAAAAAAAAAAAAAAAAAAAAAAAAAAAAAAAAAAGAAAAAAGAAAAATACTACCAGGACATCCATATTTTTTAATGTGTTATTTTAGTTATTTTTTAAAACACAGTCTGAATAACTAGATCCTGTAGTGTGTATGTTTTATGTTTGGGGATTTCAAACAGGTTTTTCTCTAGCTAATCAGCTCACTTTAACCTGAACCAGAATTCAAGCCAGCTGGGCTGGTTAGAGCAGTGTTTCAAGATTAGAATGGATCTTCTCCAGTCCATCCTGTTTGTTTGACAGATAGGGAAACTGAGGCCCAGAATAGAGAAGTGCTCTCCCCAGTGAAATTTAGCTCCTTTGTGGCAGAGCCAAGTCTCAGCCCAGGTCTTTGAGTGCCCCTTTGGTACTGCTTCTACAGTGCCCTGTGCCCCGAGATCCAGGAAGTCTGTGGAAGGGGCCAGAGAACTGCTTTCTGAGCAGCCCCTGGCTTCAGACCAGCCTGCCCAGGCCTGGACCTCAGATTGCTCTGATGCTCCTACTCATGCACGTGTCTGGCTCAAATGGCTGTCCCTTTGGACCGCTGCAAGGGGCTGATTAGATGTAATTGCTTTGCCTAGAGCGAGCTATCTGCTTAATACAATCAGCTCCCAGTCATTAGCCTGCCAGAGGCCCATTTCCCTTGCTGGAGTCCTAGGGCCCTCAAGCCCTCACTCCAGCCTGTGCATGATGGGCCTCCCTCTGCAGGTAACAGGGTGTAGGGTGTATGTATGTGGGTGGGCTTCTGACTTGGGTTGGGGAGCTGGGAGAAAGCAGTGCTGTGGAGGCTATGCAAGAACTCCAGATGCATCCGTTCCTGAGGCCTGGAGCCAGGGAATACAGCATTTCCAGGTGGATGGGATAAAGAGTCTGGCATAGACAGATTGCTCCATAAATGTTAAACTGAGCCCAACAGATCCACAAAGGGCATCTAGTCCAGCCCCAAACTCAACACATTCAACAGTCAAGACAAAAGGCAATTCTTGTGACCCACCACGTGCCAGGCATTCTGCTAGTTCCTAGGATCCTTCTAAAATAGCCTCCAGCCAAGGGATCGGCCAGACTGTGCTTGTATGCCTCTGGTGGCCAAGTGCTCATCACCATCCTGGAAAGCTCACTCCTTCTTCAGGGGCATGGAGAATGTTCCTCTTGTGTTGAATTGAAAGCTCTTTCCCTGTCGCATCATCCCCACAGATCACTGGCCCCTTCTGGGCTACACAGAGCAAAGCCAATCCCTCCTCAGGTGACAGCTCACATGTCCCCTGAGTATTTTCTTCCGGCTGAACCTCCCAAGGCCCCTCCGTTGTGCCATGCACATCATGCTGGCAGAGCCCCTCATTAATCTGGTTGACAGGCCTGCAACTTGCTTCTGTTTGTCAATTCCTTCCTCCCAGCATGCTGGTCCGGAGCCCAGCAGCCAGGGCCACAGGCGTCAAGATTCCTCCGTTGGCAGAAACAACTACAGCCCTAGCAGAACATGACACTACCTGAGGAGCACCGTGGAGGCCGCCCGAGCCTGTCCACTGAAGAAAGGACACCTGCAGCCTGCTCACCAGTAGCAATCGACTCTGCTGCCCTCTGCCTCGCCCCAAGACACACACACACACACACACACACACACACATACACACACACTGCTGTGCATGCTCACAGGCACCACTCAATACACACCAGCTGATTAATCATTGCAAGTGTTCTTGTAATTATTGCATTTGGTGCTGAGAACAGGCTGCCTCTGCTTGCTTCTCAGAAGCCATAAACCTGCACAGAAGGATTTCAAGATTTGTGAGGCTGTTGACGCGATCTCCGGGCTCACTTTCTTCCTTAGCAACAACATGTTTGTCAGGAAATACAGGCTGTGGCCACTCCAGAACCTCTGCAGAGGACAAGCTTAAGGGACTTAATTCTTGTAATGGGAAGACAGCGAGTTTAGGGAACTTACTTTGTGGTATTTGGCTAGGAAGTAGGATAGCTGTGAGACCTGGAGGTGTTCAGTTGCCTCCTGGGCACTGGGTGTTCTACAGTTTTCTCCAGGTTTAATTAGTCTGTGATCCTTGGCCAAATACAGAGAAGACTGGGCATGGAGGGGAAAATGCAAAGGGCCAGAAGACAAAAGAAGGGGAGAAGTGGAGACCGGGACTGAAACTGAAATTCTCGGGCTCACAGCCTCTCACACACACACACACGCACACACACGCGTGCCAGGCTGGAGAACAAAGGCTGTTTCCTCCCAGGTGTAGCTCTGTATCACCTGCTGGCTCTCCTGAAACCTCAGTAATGGCTGGGTCTATCCCAGCCCCTGCCCCAAGTGCGGGGAGGGGAAGGCATTGAAGAGAAAAGGAGCAGGAAGAGGGGCAGATGAGTGGAAGGTGCAGAGGGAAGCATGCAAACGGCAAAGTCAGAAAAGTGAATCATCCCCGGGCCGGTGAGGACAGTGCAGGCAATCTTGTGCGCTGCTGGGGAGAATGAAAACCAAGACAGCCATGCCAAGGACAGCCCGGCCATGTTTAGTGACATGCGGTGGGCATAAGCACTGTGGCCGCTGAACAATTCCCTGCAGATCCTTAAGCACACACACACAAGGATGCTCAGCAAAGGCTGAGCGAGGCGGAGGCCACTTAGGAGGCCGCACTAGGGGCAGGGGTTCGTCACACGTAGGGGATGCAGACTGTGGAATGAGGGCTACGGCTTCATGCTGATGATGGCTGCTGTGAGCAGGAGCAAGCCTGACCCCACAGCAACTCCACAAAGCCCAGCTATTCCTCACTCTCACTAATAAGAGAGCCAAGCCCAGTCCTGGCATAGGGCTGGCCTCACAGATCTTTGAATTCGACCCCTCATTCGCAGGTGGAAACCCTTTCTCCCCATCCCACAGCGTGACTGGGCAGGGCTAAGAACAGGGCCAGGTGTCCAGCCTCCCAGCCCCGTGTGCTCTCCCCCTCAGCCTGCAGAGCCTCTCTTTGTTAACAGTTGCCTTTTGTGTTTGATTTGGGCTTGAGATGTTAAACAAATAGTGTCTCTTGACAAACGCAAGCCGGCTGCACTGAGACCAGTTATGCTCCGTAAAGCCAGGCTAATCCCCTGACTTCTCTCCTGACAGAGATACACCAAGAAACACCCCAATCATACCCAAAGCACCCTAAATCTGATCAACCCACAGTCGGGGACTGTGATCCCTGGTGCAGTGCTCAGTGTCAGCAAAGTCCTCCCTGCCTTTCTGCAGCAGCTTCCGGGCTTCTCTCCCCCTTCTCAGGCCTGTCCCTGGGTTAATTTCGAGATGGCTCTGGACCCTGCTTCCTACATGAACCATGGGCCCCAGGCCCTGCCAACCCACCTGAGCCCACCAGGCCAACGGGACCAAATAGAAGGGTATTTACAGAGCACCTTCTCTGTGTAAGGAAGCTATGGGTTACCGACATGAGTAAGGCCCTACCCCTGCCCTGCAGGAGCTTATGGTCTGGTCTAAACAGAACGAACTTGAAATTCATGTGAGGATCTGGACTCCATCTAGAAACTGATGGAGTCAGGCTCTGAACTTCAGCTTGTCTGACTCAGGGTCCTACCTCATTGATCCTGCCCCCATCCTCCAGCCAAACTGCCCATACAGGGGGCCGGAAAGCAACGGATAGAGAGGTCTTTGGGCCTCTCTTCCTCCAGGCCACATTCTTGGCCATTATACAGTGAGCACGGCTGGTCAAATGGCCAGGGCTCTCATTAATATCCCAGAATATCAGAGCAGGGAAGGACCTTTGAATACAGCCAATGCTTTTGTCTTGTAGAAAAGGAAACTGAGACACATAGAGGCCACGTGAGTTTCCTGAGTCTGCCCATCTAGTTGGTGGGAACAGATGGCAGAACTGGGACCAATCTCCAGCCTCTGGACTTCTAGTTCAGTGCTTTCTCCACTACACAACATGCTTCCTTGGGCCTCGGGACACTCACATCTGTCTTTAACCTCCTCTCCTAACCTAGACAGGGCTTGTTCCAGCTTTAGAATATCTCTCTTCAGAGAGCCACAGAAGCAGATTGCCAGGGTTTTTCTGCCTGCAGACTCAGCCATCTGTGCTCCTCTCCCTCTGACACTGATGGTCTCTAACTCAGGTATAGAGTTCTTTAAAGCCTTCATTTGAGTGAGTCACCCAAGGAAACTTGTGGGACAGCTCTAAGGTGCAAAGCGCTGAGGGGAGAGTGGCGCGAGTGAGAAGGGTTTCTTCCACCCTGAGGGAGATAATGAGCCAGCGGGGAAGATAGATGCGAAAGAGCCGCTAATCTTCTAGGCAGGAGGAACACCTGCTGAGTTGATGCTTAGGGTAATGTGAGCACAAAAGGAGCCAGTGGTTCTGATCAGAGACAACTGGGAAATGCTTCATGGAGGGAGTGGTCTTTGAGCTGGGTCTTGGAGCCCAACTCCGTTGAAATAAGAGTTCAACAGAGAGAAGATGAGAGAGGCAAAGGGGCACCAGCATCCCAGGTTACGGGAGCCACATGAGCCATGTGAAGCATGGAAGTACGTGGATGTGTTTAGAACTTAGAGGGGAACGGAGTGGAAGATAAAGCTGGAAAATAATTGTGGATGATATTAGTATATAATGAAATATCATAACTAATGACACATTAGGTTCAATTTATCCCACCTAACAAACTAGAATCCTGAAAGTGGTGCTATCTCCTCTTTTTGTCTGATTCTTGGGAGAACTAGAGAAACGGAGTCTGGGATGATAATGGGATGCTATAAATGAAGGTAGTGTAGACATCTCCTGGTCCAAACCCTTCCACTGATGGATGTGCATAGCAAGCCCCAGGGAGAAGAGGCAACTGGCCCCCAATGCCACAACAAACATGTGGCAGAGACAGGTTACAGAGACTGGGCAGGTGCAGGCAGGTCTGAGGAGCCCAGGATGGGAGGAAATGGTATAAGCTGATAGGTCTTTGACACAATCTGACCCAGGTTGCCTACAAGTCCCAGGGGTTACTCAGAAACCTAGACTGGTACCAGCATGGCTTCTACCGCAGAACCCTCTCCCCAAGAGAATGGAGAGAGGAGGGGGAGGAAGAAGGGGACCCAGGCTGCCCTCTGGGCTTCAGGGCCTCCCCACTGATAGGTGCCCTGGTCCCATACATAATGGGTACAACAAGAAAGTGCCAGCCTTGAGACATGAATCCTGGTCCCCCCCTCACTCACTGTGTGACTTTGGACAACACCCTTCCTACTCTCTGAGCCTCAGTTTCCTCATACGTAACCCAAGAAGGTTGGGCCAAATGATCTCTAAAGGTCCTTTCAGTATTGAAGTGCTGTGAGAAAAAGCTTCATCATGATTAATAATACATGCCCTGCCCCTAAAGACAGCTTTTTCCCATTTCCAAAGCTCTTTCACTCATAATATCACCTTTCATCGGTACAGCTGTCTGGCCCGGCAGTCACAAGCAAGCAGAACCTGGACACAGCCTTTTTACCTTGAAAGCCTAGTCTAGCAAGCCACTTGCTCATCTAGGCAAGCTTTGGGGGAATTCGCTTCTGGGGTAATTGTCTCCAGGAGCCAATATGTCAGAAAGGCACAGAACATAACTTGTACTTTCACCTCTGAGAAACCGGGAAAGGCAGCACTTTCCTTCCAGGGAGCCAGAAGATGCAAAGGGAAAAAGCCTGCAATAGGCTTAGTTCCTGGTCAGAGGGCAAGACCAGAAGGTTTGTGCCTGCAAAGAAACAAAGATCTTCCTTTGAAGGCAGAGGGGGAACATGGTGCTATAAATGTAGGACCCTCCCATCGGGCTCTGGTTCAGAAAGCAGAAGTCATTAGAGAGCTTGATATCATCTGATTTGTTCACATGTGTTCTTTGATCTCTCAAAACAAATGGTTAAAGAGGTGGATAGAGCTAATATTATTATCCATTCTGCTTTACAAATTGAAAAATTAGAGACTGGGCATCATGGTAAAGAGCATGGGCTTAAGATGGATGCAGACAGACTGAAGCCTCTTCCCAGCTGAGTGAACTTCAGTGATTCTCTACATTGCCTTTAGCCTCAGTTTCCCCATCTATAAAATAGGCATGACCATATCTACCTTTCAGGGTTGAGATAAGGACTAGAAATGATGACTGCCTGACACACAGCAGATGCTTAATAAATACTTGTTGAAGGAAAGAATGAGTTGGCAGCACTTCTGGGGTGTCATTAAAGAAGGAGGGTAGTGTTCAGCAGTGACAGATCAGCCCAACCTGTGGGCAGATAGTGCTCCGGCTTCCGGCTGACTGCCTCCTGAGTCTGCTCGCAGACAGGGGCCTTGGTGTCTCTTCCACGTCTCTCTTCGTGGCCCATGCCAGGGTCCTGTGAAGGACTTTTTAACCCTCCTTGGCAGTGAGATTTGCATTCCAATCATTCTGCTCACTCAGCCCATCCAAGTCTGGAGTTATTTGGAGCTGGGCAAGGCCTGTGGGATCATCTGCTACGACACCTCGTTGAAGAGATAAGGAAACGAGGCTCTGGGAGGGGCAGTGATGTCTGAGTTTCTGCTGCTCTTCTCACCTCACACGATAGCCACCATGTTGACAAATGAAGAAACTGAGGCATGGGGAACCCCCTCCTGCCCCAGTTCCCCCCAGTCTGCCACTGAGCCTCCTGCTGTGGGCCCCACCTGCTCAGTTCCAGCTAGATCCCAGTTCTGCTGGGATGCTTCAAGGTGGTGGCAGGTGCTATCTCTGACAGCCCAACCTAAGCCCAGCCTGGTGCATGGGTGCAGGACAGGAGCCATGGGAGTCGGGACAGCCTGGAAGCCCCTGGGAGCAAAGCAGGAGGCCTAGACTCCCAGCCTGTGCCTTCTCAGCCAGTTCCAAGAGCTGTGCTGACCTGGCGAGGCCCACATTGCCTGAGGACAGGGCTTTCCCTTGGGTGTCAGCTCATGTGTGCCCAGGTCCACAGCTGGGCCCTGCCTGCTTCCAAGACAGCCAGAACCTGGCCCAAGGGAGGAATGAGTGTGGCCTGGGAGGAAGGAACACTTGGCTGAGTCCCAGTGCTGTCACGAACGCACACTGCGTGCCCATGCGTGTCACTTGACCTCTCTGGGCCTCCGTTTCCTCATCCATAGGATCAGGGCAGGACAGCGAGGCCCCAGGTGCCTCCAGGCTGCAGTATGCTGTGATGAGGGTGGTGGGTGGGTGGGGAAGGGATCGCTCTGCCTTCCTTGCCTGTCTGTTTCTGTGTCATTAGTTTATCTTCAGCAATCCAGGCCTCTCTGTCTCAGTCTGTTGCTCTCTCTGTTTCCATCTTTTGCTCTGTATTTTTCTGCCCGCCTCTCTTCTTTTTCTGTCTGAGTACACCTCTGATTTTATCTCCTCCTCTGTCACACAGCCCCCTCCCTCAGTCCTACACTGCCTTTCTCCCGTCCTCCGTAGTTATCAGCGTTTCGCTGTCTAGTTTTCTCTGTCTCTTGGGCTGGCTCGCTCGCGCTCTCGCTCGCTCGCTCTCTCTCTCTCTCTCTCTCTCTCTCTCTCTCTCTCTCTCTGTCCTGCCCGGGCTCTCCCGCGGCCGCCCCTCCCGTCCCCTCCGCCAGTCCCCCTCCTCCCTCCTCGGCGCGTCTCCCAGTCCTTATTTGGCTGGGCGGGAGGGCTGGCGGGAGGAGGCGGCCTGCGGGCGGGGGGCGGGGGGCGGGCGCGGGGCCGGGCGGAGGAGGTTGGTGGGTGGTGCTGAAGGGACAGCTCCGCGGCGGCGGCAGTGGCGGCGGCGGCCCCGGGCGCTGAGCGGGTGCCCGGCGCGGAGAGCTGCGAGCGCAGCCATGCCCCAGGCCGCCTCCGGGGCAGCAGCAGCGGCGGCCGGGGCCGGGGGCGCCGGGGGGCCGGCGGCGGCCCGGGCGGGACGATGAAGCGGCAGAACGTGCGCACGCTGGCGCTCATCGTGTGCACCTTCACCTACCTGCTGGTGGGCGCCGCGGTCTTCGACGCGCTGGAGTCGGAGCCCGAGCTGATCGAGCGGCAGCGGCTGGAGCTGCGGCAGCAGGAGCTGCGGGAGCGCTACAACCTCAGCCAGGGCGGCTACGAGGAGCTGGAGCGCGTCGTGCTGCGCCTCAAGCCGCACAAGGCCGGCGTGCAGTGGCGCTTCGCCGGCTCCTTCTACTTCGCCATCACCGTCATCACCACCATCGGTAACCGCTCGCCGGGCGCGGTGCGGGGGGTGGGAACCCGGGGCTGGGGGCGGGAACCCGGGGCTGGGCGCGGGGCTCCCAGGTTCGTCCCGGGCGGGCTGGGGCTGGGGGCGGATGTTCCCCCGTGCGGGACTGGGCGCCGAACCCCGCGCTCGCAGAAACCCGAGTTCAGCCTGGCGCGTCTGCTCCGCGGGGGACGGGACTCGGGGAGGCGTCGATTCCTGGCTCCGGACCTGACTATCCGGCCGGGCCAGCCCTAACTTGGCCCTGCCAGGTTGCGGAGGCCCCCCAGGGACTCCAGAGTGTGTGAGAGGGGCAGGGACAGCGGCGGAGGCTCGGGCGGGAGGGGTGTGGCCGGGCCAGGCCCTGGAGCAGGGCGCTGAGTGTGAGCGGCGGGAGCGCGCCACTGCTCCGTGTCCCTGCGGATCGGCTTCCACAGCCTAGCGGGTCTACACCTGCTGGACTCCGGGGAGGCATGAGGATGCCGGAATGCGGCACTTCAGGGCACTCGGGGCCACCCTCTAACGGCGGCTGCGAGTGTGCGTGTGTCTGCGTGTTCCAGCTCCTGGAGTTTGCTCGCCACCAGTCAGTGCCTGTGATTTTCTCAGGGCGGCGGAACTGGTGCGGGAAGCCAGATCTGGCCTTGTCAGCCTTCTTCTCTGCTGTCCCAGCAAAACAATCCCCTCACAGGCATGACCCCAGTTCTCCCCTCCAAGCCAGGGCGGATCACCATGTAGGAGGCCACAGGTATACCCAGACTATCCACAACACAGTCACAGGCACACATGCACACAGGTACACACAGGCACTCACAGGGCACACCGGGTAGGCACACACACACACACACAAACAGAGAGAAAGAGACAGAGAGAGACAGAGAGAGAGAGAGAGAGAGAGAGAGAGAGAGAGAGAGAGAGAGAGCGCACAAACGATGTTCAGGAAAGTGATCTCTAGCCAGGCCCTTGGTGGTGCTATTCGAAACTGTCCAGACAGGAGTAACACCTCACCCGTCCCCAGTACCCTATGATTCCGGCTCAGCTCCATCACCACTGTGCTATATGACCTTGGGCAAGTCCCTTCCCCCACCTGGGTCTCAGGCTCACCTCCAGACAAGGAGGGTTGGCCAAAATGATCCCAAGAGCTCCTCCCCAGCCCCGACGTGCTTGGATTCTGAGATGAAACCCACCTTCCCCCAAAGCCCATTGAGATGCCTCCAGAGTAGTTTCCTCTGTCTTTCTCGTTCCCTCTCCTCTCCCTAGCCCCCTTCCCTGCCTTGGCCAGGCTCCCAGGGGCTCACTGCCAGTTAGCAAAGCCCATGAAGATGGCATTGTTTTCCTCGGGGTCAACAGGAGCTGAGGGAGTAAAAGGCAGGACTGGACCCTGTCCCTGCAGTCTATCCACTGCAGGACACTGTTCCAAGAATCTACTGCTCCCTGGGGACCATGGGGAGCTATGCTGTGTCGTTTCTGGATTCTTCTCTTAGAAGAGGGAGGAAAGGACCCTCGGAGTGGATGTGGCCCAGCTGGGGCACCTCTGGGTCCTGCTGACCCTGTGAGTTTAGTGTAGGATGATCAGACTTAGGCCTGCCCAAAGAGGAGCCCGCTTCCTGAAAAAGACCAGCCCAGGTTTGGTCTGCAGTCTCCTCCCCTCTCACACCCTGCTACCACTTGCCAGGGTTTCAGTAGCTGTTTCGCTGTCTGGAGAATCAGACAAATCAGACTGAGCATCCTCGGACCCTCCCTATCCTTCTTTTCCACATATCAAGCCTTCATGTGTGTGTCCGCTTTCCTTCTCAGGCCCATGGTCCCCAGCTCCACAGTAACCTCCCAGCTGACCTCCCTGCCTACCACCCAACAAGGCATACTCCCCTGGACAATGTTGCCAGAAAGAAAATCTCACCTGTCACCAAACCGATTCCCTTCTTGGAAACCCTCAGGGCTCTCCACTGCCCCTAGAATCTGGTCTATGCTCCTCTCGAATTTTGAGGATCTCCATATCTGGCTCCAGCCTCCATGTCTGAATTCATTTCTCACTTCTTACATGATCCCTCTCAACAGCTGCCAGCCTGTCCTCTGAGAATACCATAAGTATACCTGTCTGTCACGCTTTTTTCTCTGTCCTTTTTCTTTTCTTTTCCTTTCTTTTCTTCTTTCTTTCTTTGAGAGACAGGGTCTTACTCTGTCTCACCCAGGCTGGAGTGCAGTGGTGTAATCATAGTTCAGTACAACTTCAAATCCCTGGGCTCAAGCGATCTCACCACGGCCTTCCAAAGTGCAGGGATTACAGGTGTGAGCTACTGCGCCCGGCTCTAACTTCCGTGTATCTTGTCCATGCTAAACTTCCAGGTCCAGCTCAAATTCCCCCTCCTGCTCAAAGCCTCCCAGGCCACTGCTCTGCACAATTGCAGGTCTCACTGTCAGGATGATCTGGTGACACACTGTGGGCTCTTCTGAGTGGTTATTTACATTACAGGGGAAGTGTTTTGTCTCTTTGGACACACTGTACTTAACCTCCACATGCGCAGGACCCTGCAGTTCCTATCTTTGTGCTCCAAGTGCCAGCATTGTACCCAGAGGCTGTGAGCACATGCAGAATGCTATTGATGGGTTTAACGTGTGCAGAAATGAAAGGGCAGCTTCCTTCCCTTCATCCCTGCTGTTTCCCAAAGTGCTTGCAGTCCTCAACAAGAGAGATGCTAAAAGCTATGGGGGGAGAGGCAGACAGAGTGCGGTTCTGGTGATTATTTATTTATAATGTGCTGGGCAAGAGGAAAGACAACATCAGACCACCACCCTGGTTCTGTGGGGGCCCCAGCCTAGCACTGCTCCTTCCCTGCCCCACCCAGCCATCCTAGCTTTCTGTTACCTTCCACTGCTGTTATGCCACCTTGCTGGAAGCTGTCCAAAGGGGCTCTGCTCTTAGAAAAACCTAACTGGACTGTGATTAGATGGGTGGAAGGGGCCCTAGGTTAGGCTGATTCTAGCCCCAAACCCAAGGGTAACAGCCCGTGTTCACCTGACCCCTCTGAAAACATGAATGCATCTCCTTCTGAGATACCAGGCGTCCCGTCAGGATTGAATAATGACAGCACCTCCCATCATTTGGTACCTTAGTGATCACAATGCATTTGCATCTCATGCCATGATTCTCAGTCTTCACCACCTGGTGAAGTTGCTGGGCAGGTATTGTTGGCTCTGCTGCGTGGATGAAGGTGTGAAGGCTCAGGGAGGGGAAGCAGCTCCCCCAGAGTCACCCAGCTGGTGAACAGCAGAGCCAGAGTGGGAAGCTGGGTCTTCTGACTCCAAGCCCAGTGCTCTTTCCCTGCTGGTCTCTTGGCTGCTTCCTTTCCCTCCATATGCTGTGAAGCTCAGACCCAGCCAGGCCTGACACAGCCAAACTGTGCTCAGTGATGCCAGCTCATAGGGCACTCATGGGCAGCCCTGATTGGCTGGAGGTCGGCAGGGTCTGACTTAGTCATTCACCTGGTTAGTCACAGTCTCCACTGGCTGGAAGTATTCCTCTAGCTCCCTCTCCCTGGTCTCCCAGCCAGGATACTCTTCCTTCGCTGGTGCCCTAAGTTCGCCCAACACTAATTGAAAGTGATTTCTTGGGAAGCTTTAACCTCTTTAGCTGTTGAGTCATTAAACTCCTCCAGGGCCCCAGCCCCATCTATTCACAGCTCAGAGGCTGTCAGAGCAGGAAGGGCTTCAGAGATCAGCTGGTACCAGCCCCTGCTCTTACAGATAAGGAGCCAGAGAAGTGACAGAAATCACACAGAGGGTAGCAAAAACCTGACCCCCAGTCCCCCACTCCCAGCTTCTTCAGGATATTTATGTATTATTTTTATTAACAACAGCAGCAGCAACAACAATAACAATGGCAACCACCATTTATTATTTACTGTGTGGCAGGCTCTATACTAGACGCTTCATTTGTATTCCCATTTAATTCGCTCACCAACATCTCTAGATGGGCATTATTACCCCCATTTTTTAGCTGAGGAATCTAAGGCTCTAAGGGTAGATGACTCACCTACGGCCTCAGAGCCAGGGTGGATCACCATGTAGGAGGCCACAGGTACACCCAGACTATCCACAACACAGTCATAGGCACACATGCACACAGGTACACAGACAGGCATTCACAGGGCACACCGGGTGGGCGCACACACACACAGAGAAAGAGACAGAGAGAGAGAGAGAGAAAGAGAGCGCACAAACGATGTCCAGGAAAGGAGTCTCTAGCCAGGCCCTTGGTGGTGCTATTCGAAACTGTCCAGACAGGAGTAACACCTCACCCGTCCCCAGTACCCTATGATTCCGGCTCAGCTCCATCACCACTGTGCTATATGACCTTGGGCAAGTCCCTTCCCCCACCTGGGTCTCAGGCTCACCTCCAGACAAGGAGGGTTGGCCAAAATGATCCCAAGAGCTCCTCCCCAGCCCCGACGTGCTTGGATTCTGAGATGAAACCCACCTTCCCCCAAAGCCCATTGAGATGCCTCCAGAGCAGTTTCCTCCATCTTTCCCATTTCTTCTCCTCTCCCTAGCCCCTTTCCCTGCCTTGGCCAGGCTCCCAGGGGCTCACTGCCACTTAGTGAAGCCCATGAAGATGGCATTGTTTTCCTCGGGGTCAACAGGAGCTGAGGGAGTAAAAGGCAGGACTGGACGCTGTCCCTGCAGTCTATCCACTGCAGGCGTTGGAATCACAGCACTTGCCCAGATTCGACTGCACCTCTCTGACTCTCATGCCCTGGATTTTTCACCAATTCTTTCTCCATTTTAAGAGCCCATTCCACACCGGGTGAGGTGGCTCACACCTGTAATCCCAGCACTTTGGGAGGCGGAAGTAGACAGATCACTTGAGGCCAGGAGGCAAGATCAGCCTGGCCAACATGGCAAAACCCTGTCTCTACTGAAAATACAAAAATTAGCCAGTCATGGTGGTTCATGCCTATAGTCCCAGCTACTCAGGAGGCTGAGGCATGAGAATCACTTGAACCCAGGAGGAAGAGGCTGCAGTGAGCAGAGATTGCACCACTGCACTCTAGCCTAGGGCACCTAGAAGCCAAGGCTTGCCTTTACCGCGGCAAAGTCCTCCCCGGAAGCAGGGGGCCTCTTGTTCCAGCACACTCCAGTCAAGCCTGCTGCTCCCTGCACGCTGGCCCCTGATCAAACCAGCTGACTCGTCACAGCTGTGCCCAGAACCTGCCATGGGCACCTGCCACAGGTTCACAGGTGCCCATTCTCCCACTGCATGTCCTGGGAATCCTTTTGGCTCTAAGGCAACAAG
Source organism: Saimiri boliviensis (assembly GCF_048565385.1). Taxonomy (NCBI): domain Eukaryota; kingdom Metazoa; phylum Chordata; class Mammalia; order Primates; family Cebidae; genus Saimiri; species Saimiri boliviensis. The sequence continues at coordinate 26,440,424 of NC_133449.1, forward strand.
AAAGAGACCAGGTAATTGATTCACTGATGGAGCTGGGGCAGAAACCCTCTTTCCCCAGCTTCCAGCCTGTGCTCAGCTGAGCCTGAAAACCCTTAGACTGTCAATTCAAGCAGGCAATTCATGAGGAAACCTATACTTTTTACATGTTTTCAAGAAGGGAAGTACAGATGTGATCTGCCACCTCCAAAATCCCAGAAGTCCTAAAATAAGAGCGAGAGGAGACATTAGCAATCTTCCAAAGACCCAGAGAGGTGAGCGGCTTGTCCACACTCACACAGGGAGTTGAGAGTATGACCCTGATTAGAAGCCAGGCCTTCCGGTGCCCACACTCTCCATCCTCCAGTCTGTTGCCCATGCCCCACCCTCTCTCCCAGCACTCAGGCTTCTGGCAGCTTATCACTCCACTGTTCAAGACCTCTTTCGACTTTCCACGGTAAAGGAAGGGCAGCCCAGCCTAGAAAAGTCCTGGCACCCACCTCAGTCAGCATTTCCTTCCTGCCCACAGGCTAGCCCTTCTGCTTCCAGCCCCAATTTCTGCAGACAGGTGGAGGAGCGTAGGCACTGACTTGGAAGCCGGAGTGCCTGGGTGAATCTCGATCCACCCTACCCCCCACTCCCAACCCCCACTAGCTGTGTGTCCTTGGACATGTTATCTAATCTCTCTGAGCTTTGTTCTGTCATTTGCAAAATGAGGATGATAATATCTGCCTGCCAGGATTAAATGGGATCATGAAAAGAAAGTGCCTGCTATGGAGAAGGCACTTAATAATCTACCATTATTATTGTTATTAATACTATTGTTTGTGTATTATTACTTGACGTACCAAAGAACTGTTCTGTCTCCCAAGGGTTGTCATGACCACGGCTACCTCCATTGCTTCCTAACAGGTGGGGACTCTGGGGTTAGGGGCCAGGAGACTGCCACATCCCTTCCCCTTATCTTCCCAATCCCACTACCCACCCCTCGTTTTCCACTCCCAAGCCATGCCTGGAGTCTCCCTAACTTGTCAGGCTCCTACCCCTCCTCTGAGCAGGCAGACCCTGCAGAAAGCTAGCCAGGGGTCGGGCACAGTGGCTCACACCTGTAATCCCAGCACTTTGGGAGGCCAAGGTGGGCAGATTGCCCGAGGTCAGGAGTTTGACCAGCCTGGCTAACATGGTGAAACGCTGTCTCTACTAAAAATACAAAAATTAACTGGGCATGGTGGCACACATCTGTGATCCCAGCTACTCATGTGGCTGAGGCAGGAGAATCACTTGAATCTGGGAGGTGGAGGTTGCAGTGAGCTGAGATAGTGCCACTGCACTCCAGCCTGGACGACAGAGCGAGACTCTCTCAAAAAAAAAAAAAAAAAAAAAGAAAGAAAGGAAAAAAAGAAAGCTGGCCAAGGAGAGAGGTACACACTGGTAGGAGAACCTACAGAGTGTGTTTGGCCAGAGATCTTTCTGATTCTGCCAGTGCTCCTGTCTGCAGGTCCCATTTCCACCATCACCATTAGGGTCTGGAGGCACAGAGAGAGTGGGGGTGAGAACAGGATAAAAATAGAACACACACGCCTGGCCACAGTGGGGACAGGACAAACACAATAAGTATTTTCAAAGCAAACATAAACAAGCACAGATGAATGTAGTGCAAATCACCACTATAAACAGCTTTCAGCTGGCTGCACAAACGGTGAATCTGTGAGTTGATTTTGTAATAAAAAAAAAATGTAGAAATGATTTCCCTGCAATCAGCCAGCAGCAAGTGGAGAGACCAAGCTCTAACTGAGACCACAGTGGGTCCAGGCTAAGCTGAGCGGAGACCCAGGACGGGCACTCCCTCCTCCACTCCTGCTCCACCTTGGACACAGGGAACAGACAAGTGTCTATAACAGGCCAGGTGCTGTCCACATGTCCTGTCACCAGCATCCCCACACCACTCCAGGAAGGCCGGCAGTGCCATCCTGCACAGTCAAGGAAAAGGACCCTCAGCGAGGGTCAGAAACCTGAGCAGGACCCTGCAAATATAAGACGACAGCTCCAGGACTTGCACCCAGGTCTTCAGGGAGTATTTCTTCATGGAGTCATGCAACCCCCACTCCCCACGGAGCCTCTGTGATTCCTTCTGTGTGAATGCAGCTAGAATGGCAGATGGGTACCAGGGTCTATGCAGGGTGCTCAGTTGTGGGCTCAGCTTCAGGGTCTCTTGCCCTCAGAACTATGGATAGAGCATTTAGCCCAAAGACAGAACAGAATTTTAGCTCCAATTCTTTCAGATCACAGTGTGGAGACTAAAATCCAGGCTGGAGAAGGGGCCTGCTAAAGGTCATGCTTACAGCTCTCATCAGAGCTGGGCTTAGAGCCCTGTTTCCTGACTCCTCCACCAGCCTCTGTCTTCAGAGAGCCACATGACAAATGTCTTTCATGGCAGCACAGAGAGCAGTCGACCGTCCAGCTAATGCCACTGCCTCCCTGTCTGTCTACACTCTCTCATTGTCCAGAAACTGCCCACGCTACAGCAGCTCCCATGTGGCTCCCAGAGACCTGCCCCTCAGCTGGGGCCAGTATCCCCAAGCTACTGCCACAAGTCACACCTTCACTTTCCCATTTGCTAGAGCCAGCCTCAACTGCTGCCTGGAGCCGCAGCTCCAGTTCTCCTGGGCTGGGGGCCTCTCTGGCTGGGCCTGACATCCCATCCTCATCCTTCACAAAAGCAAGTTCCTTACTACCCCTGCTTCCTCCAGCAACACAGCACAGATCCCTTAGTGAAGGGAGCACATGGCTGCCAGGAATGTGGGGAAGGAGGCTGGCTTTGGTGCTAGAGAGGTCTTAGACAAATCGTTTCCTGCTGCTGCTGCTGCTGCTGCTGCTGTTGTTTCTGCTTCTTCTTCTTCATCATCATCATCACCCATCACCATCATCATCACCATCACCATCACCATCATCATCACCATCACCATCACCATCACCATCATCATCACCATCACCATCATCACTATCATCATTATCACCATCACCATCATCACCATCACCATCATCACCATCACCATCACCATCATCACCATCACCATCATCATTATCATCATTATCACCATCACCATCATCACCATCACCATCACCATCACCATCATCACTATCATCATCATCATCATCATCATCATTCCCATCATTCCCATCATCATCATCCTTCTCTCTCTCTCTCTGTCTCTCTCTCTCTCTCTGTCTCTCTCTCTCTCTCTCTCTCTCTCTCTGGTGTCTCTGCGATCACTGAAGAAACAGACACTTCCCTGATGTACTTCAGTCCTCCCATCTGTATAGAGGAGACAGTCCGCAGAGGGAACTGAGGAAGCCAGCTCAGCAATGCAGAGTTCTACTTCACACACTATAATGTACAGGGAATAACCTGATTGATTTGGTGTAAATGCAGGTTCTGAATGAGCAGATCCGGGGCAGAGCCTGAGATTCCGCATTTCTAAAAAGCCCCCAAGTGACACTGACACTGTGGATCGGATCCATGGTCCACATTTTGAGTAGCAAGGATCTAAGGAACCTAGAGGCCTGACTTCTGGAAATAGCCATGAGGTGTGGACCATGGTTTTAAGAAAAAAACGTTTACAGCTGGAAAAGCCCTTGGGAATCTGGCAGTAAAATGTCAGAGCTGAGGGTCCAGGAGCTGTGGCTTCTTCCCTGAGGCTGGAGCAATGCTGTGTCTTGCCCCATAGGAACCAGCCACAGGGCCTGGGTGGAGCCACGTGCTGTGGCTCACACCATGGGATAAAAGAAAGGGAAGTAGAGAGGGTGGATGGAAAAAGGGAAGGGAGAAGTGGAGAAGGGCTTTCCCCATGAGGAAGCTGGGGAGCAGGAGACCACTGGTCCTCAGCTGTTGCCATTCCCCCCACCCTCCGTCTGCTCGGAAAGCGTCTTAGATCAATGGAAGAACCGGCACCCCAGAGATTAAACATCAAAGTGGGGAACTGGCTCCTCCCCCATCCCATCAGCCTGTCTTAGTCTGGGCTGCTATCATAAATTACTGTAGACTGGGGGGCGTGAACTACACACATTTTTAAAAAAAACTTTTATTTTGCCGGGTGTGGTGGCTCTCACCGGTGATCCTAACACTTTGGGAGGCCAAGGCAGGAGGATCACTTGAGGTCAAAAGTCTGAGACCATCCTGGCCAACTTGGTGAAACCTGTCTCTACTAAAAATACAAAAATTAGCTGGGCGTGGTGGTACACACCTGTAATCCTAGCTATTCAGGGGCTGAGGCAGGAGAATCACTTGAACCTGGAAGGCAGAGGTTGTAGTGAGCTGAGAAAGCACCATCTCACTCCAGCCTGGGCAACAGAGAAAGACCCTTTCTCAATCAATCAATCAATCAATAAAAACGTTTATTTTAAGTTCAGGAATACACATGCAGGTTTGTTATACAGTTAAACCTGTGACATGGGGGTTTGTCATACAGATTAATTTCATCACCAGGAATTAAGCCCATTAGTTATTTTTCCTGATCCTCTCCCTCCTCCCACCATCCACCCTCTAGTGGGCCCCAGTGTGTGCGGATCCAGTGTCTGGTGAGAGTTGGTGTCCTGGCTTACAGATAGCCATCTTCTTACTGTGTCCTCACATCCTCACATGACAGAGAGAGAGAAAGAGAGAGAGAGAGAGAGACAGAGAGAGAGAGAGAGAGAACGCTACCAGGCACTCACCCTGCTGCAGCCTACAGTGTGGAATGCAGATGGTAGCACAGACCTGTTTTCTTCTGGAACCCTCCGGCCACGTGTGTATGCAAACTTTAAGAGGGACATCAACAACTAGGGGACTGTCAGAGGAGGGGAGCAGCAGGTCAAATGAGGGACACTTGGTGAGGCGGGCATGGACAGCATGAGTACCAACTTCAAATATCTGCTGGGCTATTGTGAGGTGAAAGGACCAACCTGGTTCTGAGTGTGTCCGAGGGGTTGAAGTAGCACCAGTGGGGTAAAGTTCATAGAAAGACTTGATTTAGTTCACTGTAAAACAGAACTTGTTAAAATCAAAGCTGACCCAAGATGAATTACACTACCTCAAGAGTTAGTGAGCTTCCCATCACAGGAAGCATACAGGTAGACACTTGGATGGATGTACTGCAAAGGCCATTGTATTAGCCAGGCTTCCACCAGAGAAGCAGAACCAATAGCCGATGTGTATTGAGATGTATTGTAAGGAATCAGCATATAGGCTGGTAGCAGACGGCTTGGCAAGTTTGAGATCCATCGGGCAGGCCATCAAGAAGGGCAGGCCGGGTCAGGTGTGGTGGCTCTGGCCCTAGCATTTTGTCTGTAGCCCTAGCACTTTGGGAGGCCGAGGCAGGTGGATTACCTGAGGTTGGGAGTTTGAGTACCGCCTGGCCAATGTGGTGAAACCCCACCTCTACTAAAAACACAAAAATTAGCCAAGTGTGGTGGTGAACGCCTGTGACCCCAGCTACTTGGGAAGCTAAGGCAGGAGAATTGTTTGAACCTGGGAGGCAGAGGTTGCAGTGAGCTAAAATTGCACCACTGCACTCCAGCCTGGATGACAGAGTGTTTCTTGTCTCAAAAAAAAAAAAAAAAGGCTGGCCAAAGCCCTCTTCAGTATGTGCTAACGCTACTATCCACAGCTTCTTCTTCAAGGGAGCTTCAGCTCTACTCTTAAGGTTTTCAACTGATTAGTATTAGGCCCACCCAGAATACCTAGGATTATCTCCCAAACTTAAAGACAACTGATTATGGACTTTAATCACATCTACAGAATGTCTTCACAGCAACCCTAGGTTCCTGTTGGATTGAACAACTAGGGGCTTTAGCCTAGCCAAGATGACATGTCAAAAAGACCATCACACCACCCATATATCCCCCTAAGGGTCACAACAAATGGCATTTAAGAGTCTTCCCAACTCTGAGATGCTTTGATTTCTTGATCTTCAAAGGGACAGCAGCCTGGAGAGTTAGAGCACCCAGAGTGGGACTCAGGAGTGTCCTTGAGGCCCTCAGACCCCCTGGGGGGGGTCCGCTTCCAAATAGAATTGGCTTCAGCCTTCCTTTCAGTTCAGTTAAACAAAGATCATTTGAGATGTCCCGAGATCTGCATGCCAGGCACTATGTGAGGCATCAGGAGAACAGAAAACTAAGACCTAGAGCCTTCCCCAATGAGCCTTGGGTCTGAAAAGCACCTGTTGCATGGTGTGTACATGCTAAATCCAAGTGGAGTGACTCAGAGAGGGGTCTGAGAAGGTGTCCTGGGACACGCTTGAACTATGAGTGAGCACTTCAGGAGGTGAAGATCGGCAGCCAGAGCTTTCCAGGGTGAGCATGACACAGGCCAGGGCCTTGAGCATGCCCAAGGAAAAGTGCTCATGAGCAGACCCTGGAGGGCTCCGGACTCTGGTGGGTGGACTTGAGTGGACAAGCACTGAAGACAGATGTGACAGGCTCGATCTGTGTGCCCCTGCCTGGGTCCTTACCAGTGAATGCCCCATGATCCCAGTTGAAGCAGTGGGTATCCTGTGATTCCAATTGAACCCAAAGATAATAGTGACCTGAATCCTGATTGCCTCACTTGCTGCTCGCCCTGCTCACCCAGCAGCCCTCAGTCAGTCTCCAGGGAGTTTTTGACTCCCCCACTCCATTTCCTTTTCTGAGCCAAAGGTCCACTCTGGAGCTCAGACCAAGCACAGTTTCATTGACGGTTTGCAGGAGCACTGGGACCGCGCTGAGCTGAAGGTGATGCTGTCACCCAACGCTGAGTGCATCGCTTCTGCATGTAAAGCCCCAGGCCTCTGCTCTCAGACCCCTTTTCGCTCCCACACGCTCTCCCACAAGTCCACATTTCTGGATCCTAAGCGTATCCTCCTTGATTTCTGCTCCGGGCTCCAAAGCTTGGCATGGACTCAGTGTCCCTCATCAGGAATGCGCAGGGCCTCTCCTAACCACAGCTCCAATTCAGAAATAACCATCTTGGAAACATCCTGAGAGTCGCATTCCAGCCTGCCAGTCATAGGACCATGTGAGGGGCTTTCTCCAAGGAAGCGAACTGTCAGGGCCCAGTGGCGCAGCCTGGAGAGCTCAGCATAGGCACTCAGACAGGGGCGGCCACTCCTCCAAGACGAGGTCTGGTCCCCCTGCCCAGGCAGAGGACCTTCCCTGGGGCTTTGGGGGCAGGCACGGTAGAGACAATTCCAGGCAGAGCGAGCCTCCCCAATCAATGTAACAGATGGATCTGCCCTGGGCTGTTCCACACAGATCAGTGGAGCAGCCACTCCTCAGGGATCCTGCCTCAGTTTCCACAGTCATGAACTAAGGCTGGCATTCACTGAGAGGTCACTCCGGGCTGAGCCCTTTATAGACATTACCTCATTCCAATCCTCACAGCTGCCCTAGGAGGGAGACACAATTTTTTCTTTTCCTTTTTTCTTTTTTTCTTTTCGAGGCAGGGTCTCACTGTGTCTCCCAGGCTGGAGTGCAGCCACGATCATGGATCACTGGCAGCCTCGACCTCCCTGGCTCAAATGATCCTCCCACCTCAGCCTCCCAAGTAGTTGGGACTACAGGCATATGCCACCACACCCAGCCAATTTTTAAATTTTAAGTATTTAACGCCCTCTTTATGTTGTCCAAGCTGGTCTCAAATTCCTGGGCTCAAGCAATCCTCCTATCTTGGCCTCCAAAAGTTCTGGGATTACAGGTATGAGCCACTGCATGTGGCCTGGAGGCAGTATTATAATCCCCATTTTACAGATGAGAACACTGAGGCTCACAGGGCCAGAGGATGTGTCCAAAGTCATGCAGCTGGCAGGTGGCAGAGCAGGGACACGTTAAGCACTCGGTCATTGAGTGTCTCTTCTGAGCCTCATCTCAACCCCAAGGTGTAGGCATCATTACTCCTACTTTGCCAACAAAGAAACTGGACTTGAGCGATAAGGTCACTTCCTGCAATTGAGGGCCAGAGAATGCAGGAGTCAGAGTCCAGCCCAGACTTCCCAACCTTAACACCAAGCTTCTCCCCAACCCACCCCCAACCACAAGTGCCCTTGCCCCCGTGACAGTGACAGAAAATAGGTCATTCCTGTGGTACGGATGTTAGAGATGTCACGGAGGGTTTTGTTGGCCTATGAAGGGCAAAAAGGCAGTGTCAGGGGCAGGGGCAGTTGTCACAGAATGGCCTTGGTTTCCCAGGCTTCGTCCACACCATCCCACTGAATAGGGTGAGAATCTGAGACTAGAATGGGGACAGAGTGACAGTTCTTAACAGTGGCCACTGGGTGGAGAGGGGGCCTTGTTGGGGGGACTTGGGCAACTCACCTGCTCCCTCGTACAGAGCTTGGGGGACAGGTCAGAGGGCCCTTGCGTGCTGAGTAGGGAGGTGGTGCTGGTAGCAGTGGTTGTTGGAGCCAGAGTCATGGGTGTGAGGACCCTGCCCATGGGAGCTGATTCATTAGGGCTGGGGTAAGCCCAGGAGGCTTCAAGTCTGAAGGACCCCTCAGGCAATTAGAATCTGAGCCTGGATTGGGGATGACGGAGAAGAGAATTTGTTGGAATCTTTATTCCATACTTAGGAGGCTGGGCCACTCACCAGCTGCTAGAATTTTCGTTCTGGCTGTCCTTGGTGTTTCAGAAACATGCAAAGGTGGCTGAGGAAGATCTTTGGTCATTCTCAAGCCAAAGCTCCTGGGGTGAGCCAGGTGGCCAAGACATCAGGAGTCAGTGGGTAGCCCTGGGAGAAGGTCATTTCCCCACCCCCTAGGGGAGAAGAAGACAGAGAGGGCCTCAGTAGGGGTCCCAGGGGCAGGCTGTGTCTTTCCTGTCATGGTATTAGCTCTCACTGCCTACTCTCAAACAACCCCAAGGAAGGGGGTCACCCCAGGGGAGGCCCCCTGCACTGGGAACAAATCCAGGGTTGCGGCCAGGCTGAGCCAATGTGGCCCCCCTTCAGTGTGACTCTGAGTCATGGATTTTCCACTGTGAGGGTCAGGCCGAGTAAGACCCTCCAGGGCTTCCTGGGGCTCTGGAGCAGGGGCCCCTCTTGTCCTTGGTCCACCAGGAGGGGCCAGAGAGAGAAAACCTGGAACCAAACTCAGTGGCAGCCCTCCTCTTGCAGGCCGTACCCAGCTCAGTGCCCCAAGTCCTGAGCACTCATCTGCCTGGGCTCCAAAGAGGCTCTGCTGTCCCTGCCTGCTCCCAGGGGATGGGCCAGTAGATTCTAGAGGCCGGCATCGTGTCCTTTCTCAGAGCTGTGACTGGGCCAAGGAAAGTAGGGATCCAGCCCCTGCCACTGCTCCTCTGCTCCCACCTGGCCATGAAACCTGCGGCGAGTCACACCTGCCCCTGACCTTGGCTGTGAGGGACTGGGCTGGTGGCACCTCATGCCCTTCCAGGTAGGGCTGTCTCTGTTGCACCTGCCCCGGCTTCCCCTCCAGCCTTCCTGAGAAGCATGCTACCCAGGATTACACTCCTGTCCCCGCTTCACCCCATGCTGTCCCAGCCCTGGAGGGACTTCCTCTGGGTTCAGTCCCAAGAATAGAGCTCTGTCGAGGACCTCCAAGTCACCCTTTCTGGAAAGAGAGCATTTTTTTAGTGTGGCCGAGGTCCCGCTTATCAGCCCAGCGAGTCCACTGCCCCAGCCCCTGGGGCTGCTGGAATGCAGGAGCCTCCCACACAGACAGGGTCGGCTGCTCATGGCTCCCACAGTAGTGCCTGGAATGGAGTGCGGGAGTGAGCGCTGGTGCTGAGGGCAGGCTGATCCCAGCCACTGCCTTCGGACAGGGAGTGGCCAGGAGCCAGGCTGCAGACACAGCTTTGTTGCACCGGAGCTGACCCAGGATGAGTGCCCTGGCGGCCAGTTTTGCCATCCGGGCCCTGGGCTTGGTCCAAGGCTCCCTGGGTCCCAGGAGCTGTGTTCTGCTCATGCATCAATCTTCAACATCTCACCTTGACTGGAAACCCGCTGGATCTCCTCTGGGCCAGGGCTTAGCCCTAGGGGTCCCCACTGTGGTTTGATCACTCAGAATGTTTATGGGGCAAGGTGCGATTCCCTGCTGCAGAGCCTCCACGGACATGTACTGAACCTTTGGCAGGGATGGGGTGAGTTCAGGGTGCTGCTGTTGGCCTGCCCCTGCAGAGAAGGGGCTCATGTGGACAGCAGAGAGCATTCCGGCAATTCCCGGAGTCCTGCAGATGCTTCAGATTCTTTGAGAACCACTGAGGCGGCCCAACTCTTCTCTCTTCCAGATGAGAGAATAAGACCCGAAGCAGGGCACAGGGGAGATGGGCAGCTGCGTGTCCCCGCTACACAGCAGTCCAGCGACAAAGCAGTCCTCAACTCAGGCTCCCGACTCTTTCCACTCCCCTCAGGCACGCACACAGTCATTCCCCCATTCACTCGGCCTCTCTGAGCATCTTCCCTGTGTCAGGCCCCACTCTGGGCCCCAGGGACTCCGCAGGGAAAAAAAGCAGCCCCTGTTCTCAGGGGGCCTTCATTTTAAAGGAAGTAGAGAGTCAACAAACTAAACTATGTTGTAAAAAATAAACAACATCATCTCAATGGTAATATGTGCCAGCGAGACGAGAAAGCCAGGGGATGAGAGAGACAGGGAAAGCTACCTTCCGGGAGGGGCCTCAAGAAGGCAGAGGTCGGGGAAGAGACTTCTGGGCAAGGGAAGAGCAGATGCAAAGGCCTCCAGTAGGCCAGTGCCGGGTGGAACCAGAGCAGCGTGCTTGCAGCATGCTGAGCGAACTGGGGAAAAGAGGCAGAAATCTGTAAGAGCTGGACCCTGCAGGGCCACGGAGACCATGGTCAACAGTTTGGATTTTTGGCTGGGCACAGTGGCTCACACCTGTAATCGCAGCACTTTGAGAGGCTGAGGCGGGAGGATCACCTGATGTCAGGAGTTCGAGACCAGCCTGGCTAATGTGATGAAACCCTGTGTCTACTAAAAGAAATACAAAAAAAAAAAAAAAAAAAAAAAAATTAGCTGGGCATGGTGGTGTGTGCCTGTAATCCTAGCTACTCAGGAGGCTGAGGCACAAGGATCTCTTGAACCTGGGAGGCGGAGGTTATAGTGAGCCGAGATTGTGCCATTGCACTCCAGCCTGGGCAGCAAGAGCAAAAACTCCATCTCAAAAATAAAAAAAAAAAATAAAAAGAAATGAGTTTGGATTTTTAGGTATGATAGAAGTCACTGGAAGGTTCTAAGTGGGTTGTCATGTGACATGACTTAAATTTTTACAAGATCACTCTGGCTGCTCTGCAGAGATCGGATGGTGGCAGTGCAAAGTGAAAGCAGGGACACCACCAGGCCACAGGTCACCAGGCTACCCACAAGTCAACCCCTCCAAAGAGAGGATGGCGGCAGACTGGACCAGGCTGATGGCAGTGGAGACAGAGCTTGTGGGTGGACTGAGCTATGTTTGAGAGGCAGGGGAGTTAGGACTTGCTGATGGGTAGGGTACATATGTTGAGGGAGAGGTCTGTAGGAGTCTGGGGAAGAGAACAATCGAGAATGATCCTCAGCCTTTGACCTGAGCAGCCAAGTGGAGGATGCACATTGACTAGATGGAAAAGAACATCCAGAAACTAGCAGGTTTGGTAGAGATTCCAGACTTCCGTTTTTGATACCAAGGTTAATTTTGAGATGCTCATTTCAAATCCAGGAAGCCAGTCAGACAGTTAAGTCTGCAGCTCGAGGGAGAAGTCAAAGCTGAGATATAAACTCAGGAGTTATCAGATAGAAATAATATTGAAAGTCATGAGCCAGATGAGATCAGCTGGGAAGGGGGTAGAGCTAGCAAGAAGAGCAGAGCGCCCAGCCCTTCCTCCAGTGCTAGGAGGTCAAGCAAGGAAGGGCACCTGCCAGGAGACAGATTGGAGACCTGGGCACTGTGGCAGCCCCAGGGGCTGAGGGAGTGTTTCTGGAGAGGGAAGAGTCAACCAAGCCAGCCACTGCTGGGAGATGAAATAGGATGAAAACCACCAGTAGATCTGCAGCATGGAGGTCACTGGAGACACTGGCCATGGAGACGGTGCAACATTCAACAGCTTGCTCCAGGAACGAGGGAAGGGGAGGGTGGTGGGAGCCCGCCCACAGTGGAACAGAGAGGCCAGATTTCAGGAGAGGCAGGAACAGAGCAGACCATACCGCCCGCAGGTCGCCCTATGTTCAGGCCTTTCTACAAATGCTTCCCACCCTCCCCCTGCAGAGACCCAAGGAGTTAGCCTTCTATCCCTCAAGCAAATGAGGCCTGAGGCCCAGCAAGGCGATGGGCCCAGGGCCACTGCCAGGAAGCTGAGTCCCAGCCAGTCTGACTCCAAAGCCCCTGCTCTTCCCCAGCAGCCCCTCGCCCCAGCTCCATCCGCCTCTTCCCCCACCGCTGCCTTCCACATTCCCTCCCACCTCATCCATCCTTGTCCCTTTGATCATTTCTGTCAGCTTCCAGCAGTCTTGGCCTCCGCCTCAGTCCTCCGGGAAAGCTCTGCTTTTTCTCTTTGATCCTGCGCGCCTGTCCTCTGCTGCGTCCTCAGCTGGGCCCCACGCCCCTCCCGCCCTGTCCCTGCAAGATGTTCCCGCACCCTCTGCCAAGGGTCAGGGCCTGAAGAGTAACCAAGAGCCTTGCAGGAAACCTGGGCCTGCAAGACAGGAGTGTGGTCCCCGCCCTCCAGCTGCTCTTTGGGAAACAGCCTGGGTTTCTCTGAGCCTGGCTGGGCAAGCGTGCAGTCTACCGAGGCCTCCAGACGCAGCCAGGAGCAAGCAGCCAGCAGGGCCATGCCTCCTTACCCTGAGGGGTCAAGAAGGGCCTTGGTGCTTCTCAAGAGAAGGGCACAGATGAAGAGCAGTGGCCCAGAGTCTCACTCTCTGCATATAAACAAGCATACAGGGAGTGAATAGGGAGTGGTAGCCAGCAGCTCCCTCCAGTGCCGGCTGCCACCACCACACAGGCTTCAGAGAAGAGGGGAGGGGCTCGGGACCTCAAAGTCCCTTTTGGAGCCAGGGTGACTCCAGTGGGAAGTCATGTTCGAGGCCCAGAGACAGGGTAGGGGAAGAGGGAAGCCCTGGCAGGACCTGGGGCCTGCCCAGCCTGGCTGCCCTACCCTGGTCTCTGAGATAAAGGAGGCTGTCTGGGAGGCCCGGAGCAGCCTCCAGCTCTGACCCTTGGGATCCTGAGGCCTTGTTAACCCCCAGCTGCTCTTGGAGGGGCTGGCAGCCGATTCCCAACTGGAAGGGATGAGTAGGGCAGAACCAACACGCAGACACCACGGGGGCCCAGCCACTCTCCCCAAAGCTTGACAGGGGGCTGCAGTGGCAATTAGCTCCCCGCATATCCCCAGGATTATTTTTGTCTCATTCTCCCCTGGTTTATTTTTAAAGTAACACTGGCACGTGGCTGCCTGGCTGCCCTTCCCTGGTGCCTGTGCCAATTTGCGCCAGGAATGGAGCAGGGCAAGATGTGCCCCCTCCCTCACGGTCCTGCCTGGAGTGCCGGAGCTACCCAGCCCCTCACTGGCTGGCTCCAGGGGGGTTCTTGCTGCACTGAAGCCCGGGGTCCAGCCTGGGGTGAGCAGGTAGGCCGGCAGCAGAAGACCCCTGGGGAAGACCCCTGGGAAATGCCCGCGTCTCCGTCATGCTGCTGAGACACGTGTTGTCTTGACCGAGTCCCCTCACCTGTCTCAGCATCGCCTCATTTCTCAGTGGGATGAGTGAAAGTGACATTGCCTTTCACACCGTCAAAACACTCTGAAGTGTGCAATAAACTGAATCGGTGCTCAGACATCAAGGAACAGCGTGATTAACTCCCATACAAGCATCCTGCCCCACGCTGTCCCACTAAGTCCCCTCCAAGGCACATCTTTCTCCCTAACAGAGTGACTCCCAGTCTGGAAGGCTCCTCTCCCACTTCTCCCTTTCCCACCTGCCCTGAGACCTGCCCTCCATATTTTCTGTCTGGCTGAACCCTAATCCAGGCTGCCTGGGGTGAAGGGAGCCAGTATAGGGGAGACAGTATAAGGGAGAGCCTAGCTCTGCATTTACTTGCTATGTGATCTTGAGCAATGACTTGACCTCTCTGTGGCTCCGTTCCTGCGTCTTCGAATGGGATAATAATAATATCTACTGATAGGGTCATTTGAAGATTATACAACGAACGTATATTAGCTGGCTTAGAGCAGTGCCTGGCACGTAGTAAGCGCTCTATAAATGTTAGCTAGTATTGTTTTGAATTGGAGAGGAGGATCAGTGACAGCAGTATTTAATCATTCGAACAAAGTCAATTGCAGGGAAAGCCAGCTTGCCCAGATTCCATATCGAGGCTAGAGGGAGGGGAGCAGGGGAGCACTGTAAGCAGCAGCTGGGGGGAGCTGGGTCCTGGGGACACTGCCTGGGTCCTGGGGAGGCTGCCCAGCTTGGAGCTCTTGGCACCATAAAAAGCAAGCTCAGGACACCAGTGCATAAACAGGCAGCCTCTATAGACCACAGGAGCCAGGACGTCACTCTCCTCTTACACACTATCCTGGCTGATCTCTTGCCGATTCTGTGCTGTGAACAGTGGGTGCAAACAGAGAAGCTGGAGGGCTTCAGGGTGGCCGAGGCCACAGGAGAGGCTGGAAAATCAGAGGTCAGAAGAGAGCAGCAAGCCTGGGGCGAGTCAGGTCTCAGAAACCGGCTGGGGTGGGCAGCTACTTCCCTGTCTTCATGTAAAGGGCAGTGTCCCTGAGGATGGGGACAGCTGTTTTCTGTCTCCACGGAGGACAGACTGAGTCAAGCAGCTGAAGCCTTGTTCACTTCATTCTGCAGAAAGAGCATTTCTGATACGATGCAGGGTTGAGAGTGTGTTTCTATGGAGAGTGGTAGAATCGTAGCCTCCCAGAAAAGTCTGTGTCCCCTTGGCTGGAGGGAAAGGGAGGCTGAATTCAGGGCCTTCTTTAGATTCCTAAGGGCCTGGTGTTTGTGGGAGCAGCAGGAGGAGTGGGAGGCCCAGAGGCCAGCTCCTGTGGGGTGCTCCCTCTCCTTTGTTGAGGTGAAGAAATCCCCCTTCCCTGGGTCTGTCCATCCTGTAACCTACCTGGATGGTAGCCCAGAGGCCACAGTGGGGGGAGAGGCTGGGTGTTGTACTGTGTGTGTGTATGTGTGTGTATGGGTGTGTAAGACCACACACACACATGTGAATGTTGGGGGTGGAGACCCCATGTCTGCAGGCTGGCTCTGAGGGAGAGAAGGTCCCCACAGCTGCCTCCAGGCTGAAGTCCCTGTTGCCTGGAGTCCCTCTCTTCCTGGGCACGCTGCCAACCTACACCATCTGAGCTCCTGAGCCCTGGGGAGGGTGCTGAGCCTAAGAAAAGCCTCCTTTCACATCTCCTGGCATCTGCTTCCAAATTCCCTGCCAGCCCAGCGCTGTCTGGGCCATGACCAGAAAGGAGAGTGAGGAACAGAAGATGGAGATGGGGCCACACACGTCCCAAGCTCCCTCTACCGCACCCAACCCATTCATCAAGACTAGCTGTTCATGCAGCTGCTAGTTTTCCACTGTGGGTACTGGGCAAGGCAGAGCAGCCAAATAAGGGCCATCTCCATGCAAAACCTAATACCTGGCAGACAGAGGTAAGGGCAGAAGAAGATGCCATTCCCCGGGGAGACAGCGGAGAGGAGGCAGCCCTGGGGTTTTCTGTGGAGCCCAGAAGAGATGAGGGAGAGAAGTCAGGCAGCAGCCACTCCATGTGGAAGTGCTCAGAGTGGAGGCAGAGACAGATGGGACCAGAAACGGTGAGGGAGTCAGGAGAGGGCAGGCCAGTAGGGCGGGATCAGGCAGAGGATGGAGAGTCCACTTGCTGGCCAGCAAACCCCAGACTGTATTGTGCGGACTCAGAGAACTAAAGAAGGTTTCTGAGCGGTGAACGACAACACAGAGCTGGTCTTAGAAACACACATGCGGGCTAGACACGGTGGCTCACGCCTGTAATCCCAGCACTTTGGGAGGCCGAGGTGGGCGGATCGCTTGACCTCAGGAGTTTGAGACCAGCCTGGCCAATATGGTGAAACCCCATCTCTGCTAATAATACAAAAATTAGCTGGACGTGGTGGCACGCCTGTAACCCCAGTTACTCGGGAGGCCGAGGCAGGAGAATTGCTTGAACCCAGCCTGGGCAACAGCGCAAAACTCCATCTCAAATAAAATAGAAAAAGAAAGAAACATGCATGTGTTAATAACGGCTCCTACTTTGCGAAACCCTTCACATGCCAGGCCTTGTACTGGACACTTTATTTTACATGCTGTCTTCTAACCCCAAGGTCACCTAGCCACCTAGCAAGAGCGAGGCAGTGTGGGTACGGAGAGAAGCAGCAGGCCTGGAAGCAAGAGACTGAGGTCCCAGGTCCAGCTCAGGAGTTCCAACTGTGGGTGACATACCCAATCTCTCCAGGCTTCGGTGTCCCCGACTGTCGAATGGACACCACCCTGCCCAGTGAGCCACAGGGATTCAACAAGAATGGGCCTGCACTGCTCACTATGCTGGGGACTCCTGGGACGCAGTGCTTGGGAACTGGGACCCTCTGTCTACAGTGGCTGGGGCATAGACAGGGCACAGTGCCCCTTTGGACCAGCGCAAGTAAAGGGGACTTCTGAAGGGAAACAGTGCCACACAGCCGATGTCAAAGGCCAGCAGGCAGAAGCCCAGCCCTCTCCCTCCCATCCCTCAGGCTGCGTTGTTCCTGTCTCTGCCTTGCTCCGCCATTATTGGGCTTCTCTTCCCCTGTAACTGACCTGCATGTGGCTTTGACTCACCCTGGTCCCAGCTAGGACTCACCTCTTTCTTTTTCTTTTTCTTTTTTTTTTTTTTTTTTTTTGAGACAAGGTAGCTCACTGCAACCTCCACCTCCTAGGTTCAAGCACTTCTCTGCCTCAGCCTCCTGAGTAGCTGGGATTACAGGCACCCACCACCATGCCTGGCTAATTTTTTTTGTATTTTTAGTAGAGGCGGGGTTTCACCATGTTGGCCAGGCTGATCTTGAACTCCTGACCTCGTGATCCACCCACCTTGGCCTCCCAAAGTTCTGAGATTACAGGTGCGAGCCACCACACCCAGCCGGATTCACGTTTTTCTAACCCTGCAGCTCAGCCCTGTACAGCTGACGCAGCCCCTTGGCCCCTCATCACAATTCCTGGGGCCCAGGAATTGCTCAGTCCAGCCCAGTCCTCTCAGCCCGTTTCCAACCCTGGTCCAATCTGCTCTGGTGCCAGGGTGACGAGGTACAAAGGGACTGCCTAGGTCCCCCCTTGACTAGGGTTCTTGTAGGATGGACAGTTCGAAAGAGGTAGAAGTGGGCAGGCCCTCGACCATGCCCACCGCAGACAGCCTCCCTCGGGCCCTGAGCCCTGCGCTCCAGCTTCCCTCTCACACCTCCTGCTCTGTCTGGCTCAGGGCCACACTGACGCATCCCTAGGACAGAAAGCCCTGGCTACCCAACCGCAGGGTGCATCCGCCTCCAGAAAGCAGGGTGGGGCGGGGCTCAGGAGAGAGGGTCTTTGGCTAGGAAGGCCTCCCTCGCCCTCACAGAGTTAGAGCACCCGCTATACGCAGGGCACCGAGACGGCAAAGCCAGGTTCTGCCTTGAGCGGCACACAGCGGTCTTGGATTGTTGGCCTGCTGGACATGATTTCCATGCGCTTTGACAAAGGGAGTGGTCCTGGGGGTATCTAAGGGGGTCAGACAAGGTTGAATCCTACCTTTGCCAATTTTCATCTGTGCAACTTTGGGCCAGCACTGTCTAACCTTCCTGAGCTTTAGTTTCTCCATCAAAAAGGAGCAAATCATGGCCACCGTGAGGGTCATGGGGAACATTAGGGATAACAAGCGTGAGGGCGTCCAGGTTCCCTGCCACCGTTGCCACTGTTCACAGAGGCCCCCATAGCACAGGCTCTGCTCTGGCGTGCGAAGGTCTCCCTTTCTCACCCTTGCTGCCTACGCTCCCTCTGCATTCCCACCTGCAGCCCCAGACTCAGCTGCACAGAGGGAAGGCCAGCAGGAGAGCACCCACCCAAGGGTCCAGGCCTGAGTCCTGACCACCCCCTAAAAGGCTTGTCCAGTGCCCAGCCCCGCTCCGTGTGAGCCAGCCCTCGTCCCCCATGCTGTGTAGGCAGACTCGACTAAAAGGAGCTTTGCTCATAGAGGCACCGCTGTGCATAAGGAGATGGGTAAATAGGCCAGCCAGTGCCTGCCAAGAGAGGCCCACTGAGTGGCAGAGATGAGTGTCACGTGGGGAGAGCAGAGGAGGCTCCTGGGGCCACAGCAGGAAGGAGGCTTCCTGGGGGAAGGCAAGGTGCGGGGGGAGGAGCAGCAGCCAGCAATGCATCAACGTAGGAGAGGTGCTGAGTGTTGAGAAAGGAAGGGAGGCCTTTGCTCTAACTCTAAAGCTAAAACTGTTCTAAAATATAGAAGTTGGTTTTAAAAAATAGTAAACTGCAAACAAACCAGAAAACAAAGAAGGAAGGAGGAAAAGAGAGAGTGTGGCCTCCGACATTGACCTTGATCCAATCTGCAGTGATAACCAGCGTCAAGCAGCTCTGCACGCCAGCCAGGTGTTCACGCCGACCCTGAACAACATTTCCAGTTGGCCAGGGTCATCTTTGGAGGCTGTGAGAAGCGGAAAATGCCGTGCTCCCAGACGCAGGAGCGCTGGCAAGACTCCCAGGCCTTCTGACTCCCTTTCCGGGTTCCTGGATCCCACCTTCACCCAATGGGCCCCTCTTGCATAGACCTGGCATATCCTGGGGCAAATCTTTACTTAGAGTCATTTCCCACCTGCCTGCTGGCAATTGTTTTAGAGCAGTTTCAGATTTCCACAGTTAGTGCACAGACCTCCCTTCCTTTCTCAACAAGTCTCTGTTCCCAGAAGGCAAGATCCAGCCGGCCTGTCTCTGCCTCCTCTCCCGCACTTAGCCTAGTGCCTGGCACAGAGTAGTAGGTGCTTAAGAAATGTTTGCTCAATTAATTAACTAAGACAAGCTAAGAGGGAATAAAGCCATTTTCACCTTGCTGATTTTCCAAACGATATTCTTGAGACCAGCCAAGTGCCGCAGCCTCCCTGGGGACCCTGCTTCCCACTCAGGCTCCCCAGGTGCCACAGCTCCCTCTGCCAGAGGCAGGGTGTCTTCTTCCAGGGCTGGCCATGAGCCCCCACAGCCTGTGGCCAGCCTTGGCCTATGGCCTCCTGCCATTTGGCTCAGGCCAGTGGATGCTACTGGGGAGGGGTTGGGTAGGAAGGAGCAGGAGGCCACGCTGGAGAGAGCACCGACCTGCCTGCCCTCCCCAGGCCGTCACTGTCCAGAACAACCTTAAGAGGAGGCACGCACGCAGGCAGGGCGCAGTGGCTTATGCCTGTAGTCCCAGCACTTTGGGAGGCCGGGGCTGACGGATCAATTGAGGTCAGGAGTTCAAGACCAGCCTGGCCAACATCGAAACCCCATCTCTACTAAAAATATAAAAATTAGCCAGGACTGGTGGTACGCACCTATAATCCCAGCTACTCAGGACGCTGAAGCAGGAGAATCACTTGAACCTGGGAGGTGGAGGTTGCAGTGAGCTGAGATCACGCCACTGCACCCCAGCTTGAGTGACAGAGTGAGACTCCATCTCAAAAAAATAAAAAATAAAAAAAGGAGGGATGCATCAAGATCCCACTCAGATGGGCCACGGACCCTGATCCCCGGGCCCCAGCCTAGAGACCCTGGAGGCCACATACCTGTGTGGCTTTGTCTAAAGCACCAGCCACTCACTCAGCCCAGTCTCCTTAGCTGAAAAACCAGAGCACTTGCCTTCCAGAATTTAGCATCCATTCAACTAACATTAGACTGGACAAGGTGACAGGCCTGATCTTGTCCCCTGGCTCAGGCATTCACTAGCTATGTGGGTTTGAATGAATCATGGAAACTGTGTCTCAGTCTTCTCACCTGCAAAGTGGACATAATACTCATCTAACATTTCTGTGAAGCCTAAAAATAATACACAGCAAGCACTTAGTACAGTGTACAGTGTGTATAGTGTCTGGCATACAAGTGCTTAATAAGCGTGAGTTTCGTTATTATCACTACTGCTGCTGTTGCTGTTACCACCACACCATCAGCTGCTGTGTGCCAGGCACGGAGCCACTGAAAAGCACAAGGCAGGACCTCTGCCCTCCACAGCCTCTGCGTCCAGACTCAAAGGACAAAATGAGACCCAAAATAAAGAGCAGCAGCAGCTAAATTAATGAAAGAAAGCAAAGGCTCAAGGCTCCGGGAACCTGGTCTCCAGCGTGAGATGAGTGGCAGGGAGCACGGGAGAAGCTGGAGACCAACAAGATTCCCAAATGTTCTGGCTTGTCTTGGCATGGGAGACTCAGGCAGGGACACGTGGCCATCTCCTCCCTGACTCTATGTGCCCCCGAGGGTCAGGAAGCTATTTGGGGTGGGTGGGGGATTTTCCACCTGGCTCTGTCTGCCCCTCCTCTTCAGCTGGGGAATGTTATGATCAGAGCTGGGCTGGCCAGGCCGGCCCCAGGGACCTCACTCTCTCCACAGCATCTGATCAGTGCCCACCAGGACTGTGGGGCTGACATACACCCAAATGCCCAGTGTCATTGCTTGGGGAAGCTGACATTCCCAGTGGCCTTTGTCTGACTGAGACTACTGCTGTGTCCACTGTTTGCGGGGGAGAGATCGTGGCCTTCTGAAAGTCCACAGTCCTAGAATACTGAAGGGCCTCAAGAACATCTAATTTCTTCATTTTCCAAAGGAAGCACTCAAGGGCCAGAGAGGGGCAGCGTCTTGCTGGGGATCACACAGCAGCACAACTAGAACCACACCCCAGGTCTTCTGACTTCCATGTTGGTGTGAAGAGTCCTGGGGCAGCCAAGTGCAGCAGAAAAAAACTGCCTTTGAGTGTCAAGTTTTATTCTAGCATTTATGGCCTGAGATAAAACACTGTCTCTCTGAGCCTCAGGTTCCACATCTGTAAAATAAGAATAACAATAACACCTCCTTTATAGGATAGCAATGCACGCTCAAACAATAGAATGGATAGAGATTGCTTTGTAAATGATAAAGTCCTGTGCAGATGAAATACAAGGAATTATTATTCCAGAACTTGGAGCACAGCACCTATTAAGGATTCAAAAACGTCTGCTGGTTGAGTGGAGGAATGTGTGAAGGATGATGAGTAATGAACAAAGGGTCCAGAGCACTGATTTGTTTAGGTGGGTGGGATCAAAGAAGGCTTCAGAGACGGGGTGACTTTCGAAATGGGCTTCGATGGAGGGGCAGAAGCCCAACAGGGAGAACAAAGAGCACCAGCAGTGTCCAGAAATGTGGAAAGGGAGCTCCCCTAAGAGCTGCTGATACCATATCCACAGCCAGGTTGAAGCATGAGATGCTGCTCAAAATGTACCCCTCTCCTCGGGGCCCCTGCATGGTACATGGAACAGGAGGAACTAGCAATTTATTCAATGCTAAAATATAACTTTTCAGGGAGGAAGAGACATGAGCGATCTTCTAATCTAACTTCTCCTTTGAAGTTAAGAAAACTGAGATAAGAAAACTGACTCAGATAAGTCTCAGGGAGCTGGTATGCCTTAACAAATACCCTGCAGTAGGTTTAGCAAACTAGGACCTATGGGCTGAATCTGGCCCACCACCTGTTGCTGTCAATAAAGTTTTATTGGAACACTAAATTTGCCATGCCCATCGTCACATAGTATCCATGGCTGCTTTCTTGGTTCTATGACAGAGTCAAGTAGTTGCAAGAGACCGTAGATTCATAAAGCCTAAAATACTTGCTATCTGGCTTTTTACAGGAAACAATTCACTGACCCCTGTCCTACAGCAAGGCAATAGCAGAGCGAGGATGGGAGCCAGGCCTCCTGACTCCTACTGCTTTGTAATCGTAATTCCTATCCACCATCACCCTCTGGGCCCTGCCTTGCCCCCAAAACACTGCCCACAGGGTGAGATTCCAGGCAGCCAGGCTCTGAGCCCACACCTAGGCTGGCCTCCACCACTCCTCAGACCCAACAGGGCTTCCAGCTGGGAGCAATTCATTCCCTTTTGGGGATTGTGGCAAGGAGATGTCAACACACCCCGGCTTCTCCTCAATGGGCTCAACAGGAAAGCCAGGGAGTGGAAGTGTGTAAGACTCGGGCCAGCCAGATGCCAGTGTCATGGACAGGGCCTTGAAAAAAGCATGTGGGGGAGACCTGGCACCTCAGCCATCTGCGGAGAGGGCCAAGTCCACTTTAAATTGTGCTGTGGAATTCCTTCTGCAATGCCAGGCTGTTCCTGGTGGATTCATTTAATTAAAACCCCACCAGATCCAATCTCTTAGAAGCTCTGAGCTCACAGATGCCCTGTCCAGCTGGTCATGAGGACGCAGACAGGCCACAAGCCTGGGCCACGGCGACTGGCTCAGTGGCTCGCTTAGAACAGGCCCCACTGGCCCCGGTCAGGGCCCTGCCCAGGACCCCCAGGATCACTGGCTGGTGATGTGCCACTGTCCCCCTTCGGCCTCACTCTCTGCTTATCCCCTGTGTCTCCGTTCTGCCCAAACCTCAGGCTTATCTCTGATGCCTCCCTCTCCCTAAGTCATTCATTCAACAGAAATTGATGAAACTGCAGCTCCGTGCCAAGCCCCCTTCCAGGTGTGGGGAATTGACTAGCAAACAGAAGAGATGAGAACCCCGGTCCTCATGAGGCTTACAGTTTCACCCAAGAATGCAGGCCATCTCGCACACCATGCATCCACTCTCCACCCCTCACCCCTTCCTCTCCTCTCCCTTCTCAGCCTCTCGTTCCTCCTCCTCTCAGCCCGAACTCTTGGATCCTCTGCTTTGCTCTAGCTCAGGCCTGAGCACTTGACAACGAGACCATGCAGAGGCCCCCAGCGGAGCCTCCTGCCTCCATCTCTCACAGCCACCCCCCTGCCCAGGGATGCCAGGCGTTCAGCTCAATATCTCTCTTAGCACAGCCCTCCCCTGCTCAAGAGCCATCTGTGGCTCCTCGTTGCCTTAATATGAAGACTTCATTCCTGAACCCACCCTTCAAAGCTCCTCAAATGTAGGCACCTTCACCTTGCCAATCTGCACTTTTCAACTGTACTTCCTGCTCCAAGAACACCAGAAGCATTTGTGCTGGTTAGGTTTGTTAGGTTTCTAATATTCATCATTTTCTACTTACAAAAGTAATAGTTTTTCGTAGTATAGAATTTATAAGAAGATAATTAAAATTAATCATGAGCCCATTATTCCCGGAAAAGCCATGTGAGCTTTAGAATATTTCCTTACAGCTGTATATGTGTGTGCACACATACAAAATGTCTATGTGTATATACATTATTTTTTTTTGGAACAGGTCTCCCTCTGTCACCCAGGCTGGAGTGTAGTGGTACAATCACAGCTCACTGCAGCCTCGACCTCCCAGGCTCAAGTGATCCTCCCACCTCGGCCTCTCCAGTAGCTGGGACTGCACCTGCATGCCACCATGCCTAGCTAATTTTTTTTGTTTTTTTCTACGGATGGGTCTCACTGTGTTGCCCAGGTTGGTCTTGAATTCCCGGGCTCAAGCTATCCTCCTGCCTGAGCCTCCTCAAATGCTGGGTGTACAGGCAAGAACGGTGTGCCCATCCACATCTTTCATATTTTCATGTTAGCATGGGATTCCACAGTATAGAAAGCGTTGTCTCCTACTCTTAATTTAACATGATGTGGTCATTTTCTACGTAATCAAGAGACTTCTCAAGAACGGCACTTTAGTGGCCGCACAATATTCCACCACATAAATACAGCTTAATATGTCTAGCCACCCTATTGGTGGACATTTGGATTGTTTACAATTTTTCACAATGAAAATGCTGCTATAAACATCCTTGTTCATAAATCTTTGTTCTGATCTCTGGTTATTTTCCGAGCAGAGATTCCTAGAAGTGGCACTGCAGGGCCACTGGGCAGACATAGTTCTAAGGTTCTTGATGTGTATCATGCAGCTGCCTTTCTGAGAGAGTCCACCGGCCCCCACCCATCCCCATTTGGGAGCACACCCACCAGTCCCACACAGGTGTATTTTCTCCGGCCTTAACACATCATGCGTCATCCTAACACCGTATCCTTGCCTCAGTAGCTCTGATCATCAGAACCCTGCGTTTCCCATCCACCCTTCAGAGCTCAGAGCAAATGCCACCTCCTCCATGAAGCCCTCCCTGATACCCCAACTAAAGTTCCCTATCTCCAGCCCTTCTTCAGCCTCTGTCTTAAATCCCTCCTAAAACATTCCCTACTTTTGCCACGCATTTTAATAATTTGTGTAATAATAACCTCTGCTTTATATGGGGCACTGAAATTTTCAAAGTGCTTCCACTGAGAGGTTTCATTTGATTCAATCACAGATGGAAAGTGTTTTGAGGTCAGAGACATCATCAAGAGAACATCTAGGTCTATTTCTCCTGGCCACATCACCAGCTCAAGTCTAGCGCAACCTCAGGCTAGCCCTTGTATAACAGAAGTGTTTAAACAGCCTTTGTTATTCCTTGGCCTATGAGAACAGACTTCAGGACGCTCCGGTCTGCAGCATGGGGCAGTAAAAGACGACATGAGGGCCCTGGATCCCAGTCCCAGCTGTGTCACTGAGCTGCTGTGACCTCGGGCTAGTCCCTGCACCTCTCTTAGCTTCAGTTTACCCATCTATAAAATGAATGGGGGCCGGGCGTAGTGGCTCACACCTGTAATCCCAGCACTTTGGGAGGCCGAGGCGGGGTGTGGATCACGAGGTCAGGAGTTCAAGACCAGCTTGGCCAATAAAGTGAAACCCTGCCTCTACTAAAAATGCAAAAATTAGCTGGGCATGGTGGCACACACCTGTAGTCCCAGCTACTCGGAGGCTGAGACAGAAGAATCGCTTGAACCCACGCGGCAGAAGCTGCAGTGAGCTGAGATCACGCCACTGCACTCCAGACTGGGTGACAGAGTGAGATTCCGTCTCAAAAAAAATAAATAAAATAAAAAACGTGGATTGAACTATGTAAGTTGTCACACCAGAACTGATCGCTCCTCAAGTCCCTATCCCCAGGCACCCAGAGCAGCCCTGGGGTGCCTCTGAGGGCCCCTGCACAAAGCCGGCCTCTGGGATGGGCCAGAGGGAGCTGGCCAGGGAGGCAGGCCTGGCTCTAGGCCAGGCTGTGTCTGCAAACACTGACCTTGGCTGCCGCAGGGATTTTCCATGACACCAGCACCCTCCCTCTGAGCTCCCTGCCTCGCACATAGGCCTGGGGAGGGTGGGGGATGGGGGCTTTGAGGGTTCGTCCTACATCAGAGGCCCCCAAATCAGTCCTAGGGCCACCTAGGGATGGGAGGTAGATCAAGGTGAGAGAGGAGAGAGCAGTGGGCCCAGGAGTGGGGAGTCCGGGAGGAAGGATGGGTCAGGGAGAGAAACTGCTGGGGGTAGTTGGGGGAAGAGCTGGGAGAGGAGACGGGACGATGGGAAGAGAGGCCTCGGGAAGGGGCAGAGCAGAAGAAGCGGGTGGGTGCTCTGCTTCAGAGCTGTTCTTCCCAGGAGCTCTGGCCTGAAGAGAAACAAACTCCAGACCCCGTTCTGTCCACCGGCCCCACCCCCGCCCCGGCTCCATGAAACCCGGTGGTTCCCAGGCCTAACTAGAGGCTTGGCCAGGCCCAGCTCAGGGGGCTTCCTTGTAAGCCTTGCAGCTGACCTCATTTTGAAGGGGCTAGGGTCCACAGTGAGGGCAGGAGCGACAAGTCACCCAGAGCCCTCCTGCAAAGGGCCACCTCCCGTCCTCATCCTGGGTGTCTAAGGGGTGGTTTCTCGTCACCATCCCAGACCTCAGAGTCCTTCAGAAATGGGGCCTCTGGGTTCTGCAGCCCTTGCTGGGCAGCTGCCCCCACCCTAACCTGTGCCGGACGCTGAGAGGACAAGCCAGCCCTGCAGGACTCCTCTGTAGACCTGAGTGCCCAAATATGGGGTGGGGGACTGAAAGGGGCAGAGGGAAGAGAGGCCCCTCCAGTGCCCAGAGAAGGTTCCCAGAAGGTTCTTGGGAAAGGCGGTGTCTGAGCTGCATCTCTCAGGACAAAGGAGAGCACCTGCCCTCCTCCCGTCTCCACCAAGCTGCAGCTCCCCCCTCCCCCCCACCCCTCAGGACCTGGGCACACAGCAGAGGCTCCTTCTGCCTCATCTCCTTTAACACGCCAATTAGGCTCCTTGGAGCCTGCAGTCCCACTTCCTGTCTCCACACTGCTGCCATCCCCACACCGAGGGGCGGCTCCCTGTCTGTGCCTCAGGCCCCTGAGGGGCTGGTTCCTCCTGGGCCCTCCCCTAGGTGCCCTCTGAGCCCAGCTGCCCTCTGCCATCCAGCAGGGGAGCCCGGACTTCCTCAGGGCCCTCCCTGTTTCTTGCAGCCCCCAGAGCTGCCACCAAGCCCACATCCTCTCTGGTGGCCACACCAGGCCCAAGACACACTGAGGTCACCCGTGCACCCGTGCACTTCAGCATCAGCCCAGAGTTCATGGCCTTTGGGCACCTCGGGCCACAAGTCCCTCATCCATCTTCCCTCAGGACAAACATTAGCCCAGCCATTGCCTATTTACATTAGATAACTGGGTCAGCCTGGAGGCAGGCACAGCTGGCATCGCCGAGGGCTGTGGTTTCTAATCTACAGAAGGGCTGGGCCACCCAGAGAAGGAGATCAAAGAATCGTAACATCAGAGACCTGAGGGAAGGACCTTAGAGGTTCCTGACCCTGCACGGGAGCGATTCCCAAACGGTGCTCCCAGGAACACTCGCTTGGTGATGTGCGATATGAGAAAAGTGCCCTACGGTCAAGGAAGTGGGAAGACAGGCACCTTTTCCTGACCGTGAGTGACCTTGCACGTGAACACAGGCAGAGCGCTGAGAAAGCCTATGCTCAAATCAAACGACAGTGACTCCTGTTAAATCCAGCATTTTCCCAGTTTAATTGAACCAAGCAGCTCTTCTCATCCAACAGTCGTTAACATTCCATGGAGCTGGCATTTCAGAAAAACAACCTGAGTCAACGCTGAGCACAGAATGTTAGCACCAAAAGGAACTTTAAAGATCATCGAATCTTGGTGCTCCCCAAAATATCCAAATTAACAATTAATATTTATTGATCTCCTAAGCACTTTAAGTCTAATGACTCAGTCAAGTCCCCACACCAAGACTATGAAGCCAGTACTTCCTTATTGCCATTTTACAGATGAGAACACTGAGGCACAGTGGATTAAGCAATGTGGCCAAAGATAAAGTTGTTTGGCTTCAGAGCCTGTGATCTTCCCTACTCCCCTAAACTGCAGAGATCCTCTCCCTGTGTTCAGTATTTGAAACATATAACAATAAATTCACTCCATCTCAAAGAGTCAATTCTCTCAGGCTAATCAGACTTTCTGACTGGCAGATGTGTTCTTAATTAATTTTGATGGAGAAAGAAATTAATTACGACTCTAACAATGATTTATTCAGTGCCTGCTCTAGAGAGTATCCACACTGCACTGATCACCATGTCGAACTTCATAAATAAAATCTTTCAAAATTTTGACTCTATGAATGGGGGAGTAAACAGAGAAAATAATAAAAGGTAGTGGGAAAAGGTGGGAGCCTCATCTCTTGCCCTGTCTTCCATGTCACAGATGAGGAAACCTGAGGCTCAGAAGAAACTTGCCAAGACACAAAGCTGTCTTTGAACAGGGTCAGGTCAGACCCTAGGTCTCCTGCCTCCTAGCCCCATGCTCTTTCCTCTGCCCAAGGCTGTGGCCAGCTAGGCCAGGGGTAGGAGGTCAGGCTAGCAGGCACAGGAGGCCAGTGGGGAACAAGCAGCCAAGCCCAGTCCAGCCAAGGCCATGACCAAGGGCTCAGAGTGGCTGCTTATGCTTCAACTAGAATGAAATAAACTACAGGGAGAGAAAGACCAGTAAAAGGGAGGGCCAGGCCCAACCCCACTCCCATGCCCCCATCCGCACCCCCATCCCCACCCCGCATCACCCTGGAAGACAGCTTCAGCCAGTTTCTGACCTCATTGCTAACTCTGGGAGGACAACAGAGGAACTGAGCTGGTCCAGGGTTTGCATCTGATCTCTTGGTGTTCCTGCTGCCCTAAAATATTTACACTAAGAATTAATTTTTATGTACAGCCACCTGACTTTCTTAGGTGGATTCTGTGCCTCCAGCCAGGTTCCCAGGCCATCTCTTAGCTGAGTTCCTACCAAATAGGAGCCGCTGGACCAGGGTCAAATGACGAGGCACAATTGTGGTCATACCTGAGCCAGGGCAGTGGACAGAGCATTGGTTTTAGAACCAAGTATCCTGGGTTGTCGTCCTGGTTCTGCCATTCACAAGCTTTGTGACCTTGAACAGATTGCTTTCCTTCTCTGGACCTCCATTGCCTCATCTGTGCGAAGACTGGACCAAATGATGGCTAAGGGTATTTCTGGCTCTAAGAATCTTTTTTTTTTTTTGAGACGGAGTTTCGCTCTTGTTACCCAGGCTGGAGTGCAATGGCGCGATCTCGGCTCACCGCAACCTCCGCCTCCTGGGTTCAGGCAATTCTCCTGCCTCAGCCTCCCGAGTAGCTGGGATTACAGGCACGTGCCACCATGCCCAGCTAATTTTTTGTATTTTTTTTTTTTAGTAGAGACGGGGTTTCACCATGTTGACCAGGTTGGTCTCGATCTCTCGACCTTGTGATCCACCCGCCTCGGCCTCCCAAAGTGCTGGGATTACAGGCTTGAGCCACCGCGCCCGGCCAAGAATCTTTAAACGTATGTTGGATTCAGGGAAGGAAGGCTGGGAGAGGAGGTATAGACGATCCCGGTTGTTTGCTGAGAGGCAGTGGCTGGAGTCTCCTGGTCAGAACACATGCTCTGGCTGATGAGTCCAGGAGGTACTGCGAGAGAGTCCTCAGAGAGTCAGCCCCAGAGAAGCCACCGTGTGCATGGATGCCACGTAAGGACAGACACAGTCCCTCACCCAGAGACTCGAAGGGCTGGACAGAGAAGAGAAGATAGAGAACATCTTTTACCCCCTCCCTTGTAAAGCCAAGCCCGACACAGGCAAGGATCAGGCAGGCAGCGGGCCTCTTGGCAGCCAGATGGGTCTTGCCAAACTCCCACTTACTTCCCAGAAGCTCCAGGGTCCCCTGGGAGTGGCTCCACCCAGCTGGCACCCCTCCGAGTTGGGCACCCACGTCAGCAGGTCCTCACACTCCCTTGTCCTTTCACCCAGTAACAATAGGACAGGAGATGAGCGGGGGGCGGCGGGGGGCACCCTAGGCCCGATACTTGGAGAAGGGTCTGTCTGCCTGAGCATGGCCTTCTGTTACCACCTCTGCTGCATCCAGCGCAGGGCAATGCCTGAGGCTGATGCCCAAGTGAAACGCTCTCCTCCCAAGGCCTCCCTGCTGATCACCCTTTCTGGGTGATGCATTGGCTCCCATGTACCAGAATGAATGCTGAGTCAGAAAGGCCCAGTGGCCTTGGCCAACCCACAAGGTCTCTCTGGACTTCATGACCCCAACTGTAATATAGAGACAGTCATAATAGTGATCTTGTAAGAAGTTTTTGAGAATTAAGTTAAAAATACATCTGAAGGGTAAGAACTTATTCTTGCCTGGCCCAGTGGCTCATGCCTGTAATCTCAGCACTTTGGGAGGCCGAGGCAGGCAGATCACAAGGTCAGAAGATTGAGCCATCCCAGCTAACACGGTGGAACCCTGTCTCTACTAAAAATATA
The DNA here is from genome assembly GCF_048565385.1 of Saimiri boliviensis. Lineage (NCBI taxonomy): Eukaryota > Metazoa > Chordata > Mammalia > Primates > Cebidae > Saimiri > Saimiri boliviensis. Next base: position 26,470,181 of record NC_133449.1, read on the forward strand.
AAAAATCAGCTGGGTGTGGTGGCGCATGCCTGTAGGCCCAGCTACTTGGGAGGCTGAGGCAGGAGAATCGCTTGAACCCGGGAGGAGGAGGTTGCAGTGAGCCAAGATCACACCATTGTACTCCAGCCTGGGCAACAGAGCAAGACTCCATCCAAAAACAAAACAAAACAAAACAAAAAACAAAACCAAAAAAAACCACCCTTATTCTTAAGCCTCAGCCTGCAGTAGGAAGTGAGATTGAGCCCTGGGGGCATCTGACCCCAAAGAGGAGGCACATCTAGGCCACGGCTGCCCCAGAGAGGGCAGTGGCTGTGGTGGGGCACAAGGCTCTGCCTGGGATAAGAGCCTCTGGTTAAGCCTGGGAAGGGGTTGTCACTTGCAGCTGAAGCTAGGTCCTTGCGGGCTGGGGCAGGAGAGGCGGAGGAGGCCCACGAGGCAGTGTAGGAAGCACTGTGTAGAGGAGGGGCTGGTTTGGCTGGGTGTGGGGTGAGGACAGGTCTCTGGGGTGGCTGCAGTGTACAGCAAGAGAAGGGCAAGGAAGGGACGTGTGGCTGCTTGAAGCGGCGGGGTGAGGGGGGCGTTGTAAGCACAGTCACGGTGAGCAGTGAGGCTGCCAGATAGGCGGGCACTGGCTTTTCCTAAGAGACGGTGGGCCCCGGGAAGCCACAGGCTATGACAAACACGGGACAAGGGAACAGTGGTGGCGGAGAGGGGGTGAGGGCCCCTGGCAGTGGTACATGGCTGCCTGACCCCACGGAGATGGCCCTGCCCCAAGGCCCACACTCTTAGGTCACCCTTCCCCTGTGAGATCCCACCACCACTGCTTCCATCTCGCAAGCCACAGTTTCCAAAGAACACTCACGCCCAGTCTCTTCTGTGCTCCTGCAGACAGCTCTGGTGGGCAGCAAGGGTGGGAATGAATAGCTCTAGCTCAGTCCTCCAGAGTGCAGGCAAGGCAAGTAAGCCCAGAGAGGGCTAGGGATTTGCCCAAGGTCACCCAGCTATCACGAGGTCAAGCTGGGGCTATGTCCACACTCCCTACTCCCTGTTGAGCTCCATCCATGGTGCCATGCCCTCCCCCCTCCACCAAGTAGTGCTGGCCTGGGGGACAGGGAAGGACCGGGTGAGACGCGCTCTGGCTCAGGGCCTGCCTAGCTGTCGAGGTGAGTTGTGGTCTGGCTGCCGTGGCCGAGCTGGCGGGCACAATCTGTTCTCACCCTGCTGGGGCGCAGACGTCCCAAGCACGGCGGCTCAACAGCTCAGCTGTCTGGGTCCCTGGCAAACGGTGACACAGTCACCGGCCCGACGCTGTTGAGGCGGGCAGGGGAGCCGGTTCTAAGGGCAGCCCAAGCAGCTGTCCCCAGAGCTCCCTGAGCTTTAAGATCCGAATGGCCCTGGGTTGACAGAGGTGCCAGCTTTACTGGAACTGAGCTGCCCCCAAGCCTGGTTGCTCTCTTGGAAACATGAGAGTAATCTGGCACTTCACTCATTATTAATCACAGGGAGCCATTACTGAGCACTTGATATGTACCAGGCTCTGGGCTAAGTGATCACACACATCATCTTATTTATTCGTCCCCAAAGCTCTGTGAGGCGAGTGCATTATTAATCCATTTTACAGATGTAGAAACTAAGGCTCAGAGATCTCTCTCTCTCTCTCTCACACACACACACACACACACACACACACACACAGAGAGAGAGAGAGAGAGCACAAGTCCAGAACAGAGTCACACAGTATCTTGCCCTGCAATTTAATCATCAAACATCTTCTGGGCCTCCATAGGTTGGCTGGCAATGTGGAAGTGGAAGCTAGAGAGCAATGTGACAAGGCCCGTCAGTGCCACCTCTTCCCCCGAGCTAGCGTTTGCTCTCTGTAGTTGGGGATCCTGGAGGACAGAGGGTGGTGGAAATATTGGCCCTGGAGTTAAAAGCTGAACATTTTCAGTGCCACTCAAATAAGGCAGAGATCACTTTTAGCTGTGAGGAATCCAGGAGGACTGCATGGAAGAAGAAACATTTGGTTAAGATTTGATAAGGCTTAGAAAGGAGGAAAATGTCAGCATTGTTTTATTATCATGATTCTATTAGTAAACATAGTAAATATCTCAACAATGAAAGAAGCAGGCCAGCACCAGTAAATACACTTTACAAATGAAGAAACATGCTCAGAGAGGGGGAGTAATTTGCCCAAGGTCACACAGCCACTAGGGCCCTGCCACTAGGGATGATGTCCCATCCAGGGCCATTCTCCCTCCAGGTAGCCAGGTAGAATTCTCAACTTAGGCCTTTGGATGGCTAGTGCAGAGGGAAGCTTTGCCTCTGTCCTGATCCTGGCTCAGGGAGGGCCGCTGTGGGGGTGGGGCACAGAGAGGTTGTCTGGCTGATGAGAGTAACACATCTGGAAGGACACCCAGGACTCCTGCTTTGCCGAGGGTTATGCCACCTCCCCATGAGGACAGACTCTGCATCAAAACAAGCACAGAGAAAGACCCCAGGGCCTCTGACTGGAGGCCGATGAGGACCCTGGAGCACTCATTCATCCAGCTGTTGCAGGGAGGGGCAGGCAGTCTCCTTTATCCCCTGGCACAGTGAGCCAGCTGCCCCCAGGAGACTGGAGGGCCGCTGTTGCCAACCAACCCCCTCTAAGCTTTGATTGGCAGTAGGGAAACCATCAAGAAACCACCCTGCCTCAGTCTCCCTTCCTGTACACTGGATCACAGGATGTCAGAACCCATTCAGGGCAACCACCTCCCCTTGTAGTCAAGGCAACTGAGACATGGAAAGGACAAGGAGCATGCTGACAGCCCAGGACACTGAGCTAGAATCCAGCTCTCCCAGCTGACCTGTGCCCTTACACTCTGTGCCTCTGGATGAGTTCTCAGTAGCACCAAGGCCACCCCTTCTCCAGGCATACAACACGGTCCAGTTCTTGAGGTCAAACAGACTCAAGTTCAAACACGGTTTGCTCTGCTTCCAAGCCATGTGACCTTGGAAGTCACTGAGCCTTCCCTACGTCTTCCTTCCCACATACCTTCTGCAGGCGTCACAAGAGCACAGGAGAAAGCATGAGCAAGGGCCAAGCCCAGTGCATGGGGACAAGGAGCACCCATCACTGTGGGCCCAGACCCGCAGGGTGGCAAGGCGGCGGGGCAAGGGGGAGGCAGAGGAGGGTTTCTGGAAGGGCAGCTCCATAGCATGTGCTTTCTCTCCTCTGCCACGCCTTCCCTCAGGCTACGGGCACGCGGCGCCCAGCACAGATGGCGGCAAGGTGTTCTGCATGTTCTACGCGCTGCTGGGCATCCCGCTCACGCTCGTCATGTTCCAGAGCCTGGGCGAGCGCATCAACACCTTGGTGAGGTACCTGCTGCACCGTGCCAAGAAGGGGCTGGGCATGCGGCGCGCCGACGTGTCCATGGCCAACATGGTGCTCATCGGCTTCTTCTCGTGCATCAGCACGCTGTGCATCGGTGCCGCCGCCTTCTCCCACTACGAGCACTGGACCTTCTTCCAGGCCTACTACTACTGCTTCATCACGCTCACCACCATCGGCTTCGGCGACTACGTGGCGCTGCAGAAGGACCAGGCCCTGCAGACGCAGCCGCAGTACGTGGCCTTCAGCTTCGTCTACATCCTCACGGGCCTTACGGTCATAGGCGCCTTCCTCAACCTCGTGGTGCTGCGCTTCATGACCATGAACGCCGAGGACGAGAAGCGCGACGCCGAGCACCGCGCGCTGCTCACGCGCAACGGGCAGGCGGGCTGCGGTGGCGGCGGTGGCGGCGGCGGCGGCAGCGCGCACACCACGGATACCGCCTCGTCCATGGCGGCGGCGGGCAGCGGCGGCTTCCGCAACGTCTACGCGGAGGTGCTGCACTTCCAGTCCATGTGCTCGTGCCTGTGGTACAAGAGCCGCGAGAAGCTGCAGTACTCCATCCCCATGATCATCCCGCGGGACCTCTCCACGTCCGACACGTGCGTGGAGCAGAGCCACTCTTCGCCGGGAGGGGGCGGCCGCTACAGCGACACGCCCTCGCGACGCTGCCTGTGCAGCGGGGCGCCGCGCTCCGCCATCAGCTCGGTGTCCACGGGCCTGCACAGCCTGTCCACCTTCCGCGGCCTCATGAAGCGCAGGAGCTCCGTGTGACAGCCCCAGGGGGCCTGGAGCGCCTGGGGGTGCGGACGGGGGACCCCTGCCGGGCGGACCTGCTGCTGTCGGCCAGGAGACTGCCCCCGCCGCCTTCTGCCCAGTGGGACCCCCCCCCACAACATCCCTCACCACTCTCCCCCAGCGCCCCCGTCTCCGACTGTGCCTGCTTGCACCAGCCGGCAGGAGGCCGGGCTCTGAGGACTCCTGGGGCCCCCATCTGAGCCCTGCAAATTCCGAGAAATGTGAAACTTGGTGGAGTCAGGGAGGGAAGGCAGAAGCTGGGAGCCTCCCTTCCCTTTGAAAATCTAAGAAGCTCCCAGTCCTCAGAGACCCTGCTGGTACCCAGACCCCCACCTCCGGAGGGGACTTCATGTTCCGTGTACGTTTGCATCTCTATTTATACCTCTGTCCTGCTAGGTCTCCCACCTTTCCTTGGTTCCAAAAGCCAGCGTGTCTTTGTCCAAGTCACCCCCACTCAGTCCCACTCCCCTACTCCGTCCCCAGCTGTGTCTCCCAACCTCCCGCTCCCTTCGTGTTGTTTTGCATGGCTTTGCAGTTACGGAGAAAGTGGAAACCCAGCAGTCTCTAAAGCTAGTCCCCAGAGAGCAGGTCAGAAAGAAGGGACCGACCGGCAGGCAGCAGGAGGGGTGAGCCAGGAGGCTTGCCAGTCTGCAGAATGGTCACACCGGAGGTTCAAGTTAACTGGCCTCTAGCCACATTCTCACAGCAGGTCGGACTTCAGCCTTCCAGATACTGCCCTTAGAATCTGGAACAGAAAACTTCGCCATCCCCAGCCACTGCTAATAATTACCAACTCTTAAATTTGTGGAGTGATTTCTAGCCTCTGAGAACTCTGTGCTGGCCACTGATTCCTTTGAGTCTCACAACACCCTACTTAGGTCATGAAGGCCAGAGTTCTCACCCCCATTTTACAGATGAGAACACTGAAGCCTGGACAGGTGAAGTGACCAGATAGCAAAAGGCAAAGGGGTGGGGGGCTGCATGCAGAGGCTCACGCCTGTATTCCCAACATTTTTGGAGGCTGAGGTGGGACAATTGCTTGAGCCCAAGAATTCGAGACCAGCCTGGGCAATACAGTGAAACCCCATCTCTACAAAAAATAATACATTAGCCAGATAACGGTGGCACATGCCTGGGAGTCCCAGCTATTTGGGAGGCTGCAGTGAGCCCTGATCCACTGTACTCCAGCCTGGGTGACAGGGCAAGACCCTGTCTCAAAAAAAAAAAAAAAAAAAAAAAAAAGCAAAGGGAGACAAGAGCCTAGCCTACTTGTTCCAAGCTGAAGTGTTCTTTCCTTTCAGCTTGGCCTGTTCTTGAAAGCAAAGTTCCTGCAGTGTACATCCTGGCATTGCGTGGCTAGCCGGGGCTTAAACCAGAATTCGAAGTCCCGGGGCAGAGGGTACTGCTGCCGCTCAACCTCTTTTCTTGGCTAGGATGGCAATGGCTCTGAATGGGCCCCTGAGGCAGCACAGGGGCCTTTGTCACTGGGCTGCATGCTTACAAACAGTGCAGTTCGTAGGACCGAGGTAACCAGGGCTGGGTCTCATGGCAGAAAGGCCAAGATCTGGGGCTCCAGGACTTTGGAAATTGGGCAGAGCTGCCAAGAAAGCTGGCAGGCGTATCCTATGGGACATCACCCCTGGCACCATTGTCGTTGTTGGTGCCTGTGTCCCAAGTACCTAATGATAAGCTGAGGCTGCAGGAAACACCCTTCCCAGGTGGCAGGGTTTGGACCAGAGGTGCCCTCTGCCCACCAACCCAGAAGCCCAGATGGAATGCAGCTGCCGAAGGTGATGTCCAAGGCTCACTGTTGGGTCCCCACAGCTGGAGCTGGTACAGTGACCGGGACAGCATCAAGGGGTGGATGAGGGGCCTCTCCTCCCGCAACACTGCCTTCCCATGCTGTTCCCCCCTGCCACCTCCTTAACACTGCCGACCAAGGCCAGCCCTGGCATTCAGGGAAGCTGGAAGGCAGCACCCACAAGGTTGCCAGCCTCAGGCCCCACCCCAGCCACGTCCTCTAGTCTCTGGGGAACCTTGAGGGGAAGAAGTCTACCCAGCTTGTGAGTCCCATCTCGGTGTCGAGGAACTGGCTGCCCACATGCCAGGAAAGCAGGGCCCAGGACCTGGAGGTGCCCTGTATGTTTATGTTGGGGGTGGGAGGGCAGCACTGGCTGCCTCTGTCCTGTGTGTGACCCTGCCCTCGAAGGGTCCTGTCCTGTCAGTTCCGAGGGAGCCACAACCAAAGCTGCGGAGAAAAGGTGGGGAAGGGCGCAGAAGGCCGTGGGGCACAGCATGGCAGACTGTCCGGTCTCTGCTGGGTCTTTCCTAGGGACCTGGAAGGCCAGTGTTGCTTTCCCCTCACCCCCTTTCACTGCAGGCAGCCTCTCTGCTTCCCCAATGCCTTATGGGTGGGCATACTGCCACAGAATATGCAATATGTGGGGGTGACGTGCCCTCACGCCCACACCCCTACCCCGGGCAGCCCCTGGACTCCAAAGGCAGTGGCCGCCACAGCCTCCCCTCAGCTCTTCCTGCCTATCTGTCTTCACACTGAGAATGGCGCCTAATAAATGCTATCCACGGAGACCAGGCTCAGGCTCCAGCTGCCTCTGTCATCGTGTGCCCTTGCCGCTGCCAGGGAGGGGCCATCTCCCACCCACTTCCCTGCTGCGGTCTACAAACATACCTAGCTGCCAGGCGCTGTGGCTCACGCCTGAAATCCCAGCACTTTGGGAGGCCGAGGTGGGTGGATCACCTGAGGTCAGGAGTTCAAGATCAGCCTGGCCAACATGGTAAAACCCCGTCTCTACAAAAAACACAAAAATTAGCTGAGCGTGGTGGCCCACGCCTGTGATCCCGCTACTTGGCTACTCAGGATGCTGATGCACGAGAATCATTTGAACCCGGGAGGCGGAAGTTGCAGTGAGCTGAGATTGTACCACTTCACTCCAGACTGAGTGACAGAGTGAGACCCTGTCTAAAATAATAATAATAATAAAATAAAATAACATACCTAGCTGCCTCACTGTGGGCTCACTGGACTCTGCTCCACGGGCCTTTGGGAGAAGCCTGTGGGTGACACTGGCTTCCCTTTTGGGATTTCCCAGAAGATCCAGATTTTCTTAATGTCCTACTAGAACAGATTAAGAGAGAAACACATTAGAAATCACCTGGTCCTATTGTCCTCCCTGTACATGAGTACTGATGCCCACAGAGAACAAATCACCTGCCCTGAGACACAGCAGTAAGTGGCAGACCTGGGCTAGGAACCAGAACTGGGACTCCTATTCCAGTGCTCCCCCTCCTCACACAGCCTGTGGAGTCCACCTGGACAGTGGACTCCACCTGTAATCCCAGCTGACAGTGGTGCCTCCCAGTCAGCCAGGAGTAGGGATGCCATTCTCCTGTAGGAGGTGCCCCCGGCTGAGTGGCCTGATTGACTAAAACATGACTCTGAAAGAGTGCATCACAAGCACCTTTCTTTGGGGTACATTATTCTCTGGATCTAGAGGGACACCTCAGGCTTGGGACATCAGAGCCCAGGGCAGACATCAGAGCCCAGGACACCTCAGGCTTGGGCATCAGAGCCCAGGACAGACCCTGAGAGCAGATCCACCTTGCCCATCTGGTGCCAGCTCCCCAGGTCAACTACAGTGACCCCCAAACTTCATCCACAGCACACAGCTCCATACCTATCTAGCTCCATGCCTACTTATCTGTCGACCTTTCACAAAATCATGCTTAGCAACCCTGCTACAGCCAATGACTCTAATACTTTCTATTCTATTTCACGTTATAAAATGCTGGTCATGACCCACTGAATTGATGTCTCTACCCACTAATGGTTTAATACCTGCAGATTGAAATATGCTGGAGAAATAAAGGGATTTGGGGTAGGAAGACTTTCTCCCAGTCCCCACTCCCCGCCTTACCCACGTGGGTCAATTGAAAGGTACGGAGAGGGATCCATTGAGGGGGGTTCAGAGTTCAAAGAAAGATGGCTGGGCTCGGTGGCTCAAGCCTGTAATCCCAGCACTTTGGGAGGCCGAGGCGGGTGGATCACGAGGTCAAGAGATCGAGACCATCCTGGTCAACATGGTGAAACCCTGTCTCTACTAAAAATACAAAAAAAAAAAAAATTAGCTGGGCGTGGTGGCGTGTGCCTGTAATCCCAGCTACTCGGGAGGCTGAGGAAGGAGAATTGCCTGAACCCAGGAGGCAGAGGTTGCGGTGAGCCGAGATCGCACCATTGCACTCCAGCCTGGGTAACAAGAGCGAAACTCCGTCTCAAAAAAAAAAAAAAAAACAGAGTTCAAAGAAAGGAATGACGGCACCTGCACTCCCTGCCCCCAGAGGCGGGACACAGCCAGCCCCCCTGTGACATTGCTCCTGGCAGCTCCTTGTTGGCCTGCAGCCCTCAGGGGGCTTCACTGCCATTGGCTCACCCACTCCTAAGGCCACCACTTCAAAATCTGAGGTGTACTGCCTTGGCCAACCTGCCTTTGTCTTTCTTAGAACCACTAAACGCAACAACAGCAGAAATAACTTGTTTTTGAGGTCGGCAGTGACCAGTTCAAGGTGACTCTTATTTTCTTAAGCAGTGCTTGGAGGACATAAACATGCTGACACTTGCCCTCCTTTCTTCATCGCCTGGGACACAATTCACAAACAGACCTTGAAGGGGTCCCCTAAAGGGCTGCATTTATCCCAGTCTCCCTAGGGATGATCAGCATTGTGGCAGCTGGGCAGAGCAGTGAGGAACTGCACCCATGTCCCTGCTCACAGCTCATAAGATCTCAGAACTGCCTGAGATTCCAGCGTGGGCTCTTTCTCTCCAGATGATGCCATCCCCACCCCCCTCATTGCTACACAGCATCTGAGGCATCCTGCACTAAAAGATATATGTACAGCAAAACAAAAATAGAAAACCAGCACAGCAGAGTGGAGGTGGGGTATAAATATACCCAGATCCCCGCTGATTTGGTTACTCGGGGTGAGCATCAGATGGAAATAGAAGTTTCCGGGGGCCAAGAGAGAAAGAGGGATGTAACGACAATTCTTTCCAAAATGTGTCCCATGGTATGCCTCGTGGAACAAGGGTTCGTTGGTCAAATGAATTTGAGAAAATTCTGTCAACATCACCCACTCATGGAGCTTTGCAAGGCATCTTAGCTTAATAAAGGTTATGAAAAGTCTTGCAGAAAAGACGCTGTTTACCCCTGCTTAGCCCGGCACCACCCAAACTCATTTCAATACCAGAGCCTCTGTCTGCATGACATCTCCCCATGTCCTGTATGTCACAGCACATGCTTTGGGAAATGCTGATCTATCGAAATCTCACTGATGAAGAGTGAAGGCTGATCCTTCCTTCTTGCCCCACACTAAATTATAAAAGAAGTTTAGCTTGCAAGTCCTTCTGTAAGTGAAGACCACAACAATATAAAATACATATGTTATTCTCAATTATGTGCCAGATTCAACCAAGGCTCAAAGCAGCCTGCTTGCTCAATATCAGGCAGTAAATTGATGGCAAAGCCAGGATTTGAACCCAGGCCAATGGCTTCGAGGCATATGCTCTGGCCCACCTGTTGTATACTGTCCCATGATGGTCCACATCTTCAGCAAAGGTTTGGCAGAAGTTCAGAACTATTTACAATGTGGTCATTTCTTATTCAGAACCTCGGTGACAGAGAAAGCTGTAATTTAAAGATGTCATCCTTCAAAGATGACAGATTCTATTGGAACTAAGAAATCCTATTCTGGCCAGGCATGGTGGCTCATGCCTGTAATCCCAGCATTTTGGGAGGCTGAAGCAGGCAGATCACCTGAGGTCAGTTCGAGACCAGCCTGACCAACATGGCAAAACCCCACCTCTACTAAAAATACGAAAATTAGCCAGGCATGGTGGCAGGTGCCTGTAATCCCAGCTACTTGGGAGGGTGAGTCAGGAGCATCACTTGAGCCTGGGAGGTGGAGGTTGCAGTGAGCCAAGATCATGCTACCGCACTCCACGCTGAGCAACAAACTGAGACTTCATCCCAGAAAAAAAAGAAAGAAAGAAAGAAAGAAAGAAATCCTATTCCACCTCAGGTCCTCCCACATTTAGGACCATTTAGCTCCTTCTGCAGGCTCAGCATTGCCCCCTACTCCCAAGCCCAGTAGCCTTCCCACAACTTATCTCAGGAAGCTAGAGGCAGAGAGGCTGTTCAGGACCAGCGAAGGATGTGTATAGGACAGACATGTTACCAGAAGAAAGACACACCGCTTACAGTGTCCAAGCCACACTCCCTCCCTTGCGGCTCACATCACCATCTCCACTGAGCAGCACAAAGCTGTGGCTCCCTCTCAATCCCAAAGCTGGATTCAGATAAGAAGGGTGAATGACTCTGTTTCTCAGGTAACCCCTGAAAAGTTCAATCAGTTACAGACTCAGTACCTTCCTCTTGCCCAGCAAGGCAGGAGCCTTGACGCTGGAACAACAGCATCTTTTTATTACTATTATTGTTTGAGATGGAGTCTCACTGTGTCGCCCAGGCTGGAGTGCAGTGGCATGATCTCGGCTCACTGCAACCTCTGCCTCCCAGGTTCAAGCAATTCTCCTGCCTCAGCCTCCCAAGTAGCTGGGATTATAGGCGACCGCCACCACACCTGGCTAATATTTGTATTTTTAGTAGAGATGGGGTTTCACCATGTTGGCCAGGCTGGTCTTGAACTCCTGATCTCAAGTAATACACCCGCTTCAGCCTCCCAAAGTGCTGGGATTACAGATGTGAGCCACCATGCCCAGCCACTGTTACCTTTTCTCAAAGGTTGCAAAGATACACACACAAACACACACACACACACACACACACACACTCTCTCTCTCTCTCTCTCTCTCTCTCTCTGTCTCTCTCTCTCTCTCTTAGATAATTGTTCTAGCTCCTCTGTTTCAGAGGAAGGGACTTGAATTCAGGGTAGAAGTGACATATTCAAGGTCATGAAGCAAGATACTGGGGTAGCCAGAATTAGTATCCACATAGCCTAACTTTCCAAGACACACAAACACACACACACACACACACACACACACACACACACACGCACACACAGTAAAGGGCCCAGCCTTCTCTGACTCTGATTTCAGATGAAAACTGCTAATCTCTGAGGTTGAGTCATTCTGATTCTGGAAATTTACCACATCCACATCTGGACAAACACAGAGACTCACACCCCTGCCTCTCAGTCTCCCAGCTGCAGGAGAGGGCCTCGTGGGTGGTGCCAGCCCCTTAGGGAAAGGACTATGAAGGAACCGACCTCCGGGACCCTCTCTGCCCGGTGAACCGCACCCCCTCGAGAATCCATCTTAACAGCATTTTGCATTTGCAGAGCTCTCACGTCACTCTCTCATTGGATCATCAGAACAACACTGTGGTTTCAGTCAGGATTAACACCACTGTTTTACAGATTACGAAACTACAGCTTAGAAAGACCTGAGGTCCTGCCAGCAGGGACTGTTCCACATTCACCCTGTCTGAGAGGCATTGGGCAAAGCCACAGACGTTTCCGCGGTGACGGATGCGCTGGGCCAGCACTGCGGGCGGGTGGCAATAGCTCTGGGCCAGCAGTGTCCCACTGTTCACCAGGCTTCCAGCTCACTGGGTGTGTTCCCATGGGTTGAGGAGCCCCCAGGTGGACATGGTTCACACAACCCAATAGCCAAAGGAGACAGGAGTTAGGAACACTTCACCGACTTCATCACGTGTCCTGAGCAAACCCTGCCCAGAGCCTAGACTCGGGACCAGGGGCAGCAAAATGTTCAGCCAATGACCTCTGCTATTTGGCTGGAGGAGACCAAGGTTCCTGGGGAAAAGGTCATGACTTTGACCAGGCTGACTCCCCAAATCAACACTCTCCCACATTCTTGTTCCCTGGAAGAGAAAACACGTGACCAGGTCACCACTGACTATGGTATACATGCTGGACAATGGGAGTGAGACGGCCCCCAGGGACCCTTGCCACCTCTCCCCATGCTCTTTGCCCTTGTTCGAACAGGCACTAGGAGCAGAGCAATGAGCTCATTTCAAAGTAGATATTCAACCACCTCCCCTTCCTGCAGTTTCCATGAGTGTCCCTGGGAGCCTGCAGCCCCAACTTGGTTAGGCTTTCTCCCCGAGGCTGACAACCCACAACTACAGGGATCCTCCCTCCTCTCTTTTAGTTATCCAGGCTGGGGAGAACTGAGAGCATCTCTTTGTCCTTGGCTGTGTATTCAGTTGGCAAATTCCAAGATAATAGAAAAAGTCAGTGCGTGTTATGTTCTTTTATTATTATTATTATTATTATTATTATTATTATTATTATTTTTGAGACAGAGTCTTGCTCTGTGGGCTAGGCTGGAGTGCAGTGGCGCAATCTCAACTCACTGCAACCTCCGCCTCCCAGGTTCAAGCAATTTTCTTGCTTCAGCCCCCTGAGTAACTGGGATCACAAGCACCTGCCACCAGGCCTGACTAATTTTTGTATGTTTAGTGGAGACGGGGCTTCACCATGTTGGTCAGGCTGGTTTCAAACTCCTGACCTCAGGTGATCCGTCCACCTCTGCCTCCCAAAGTGCTGGGATTGCAGGTGTGAGCCACCATGCCCGACCTGTTACTCACCTTTTGAGCCAGGCCTCTCCTGTGCTAAAGCTGAGCAGTTGCCCTTTTCAATGTCAGTACCAGACTGCAGCTTAGTGCCACTGGGCAGCTCCAGGCTTTTGATGATGCTTCAGGTGTTGAAGCCTGGCTCCACATTAAATCTCTTCCTGCTCTCTCCTAGCCGCACATCACCCACTAATTTGGTAATCCAGCCTTCTGTGCCATTACTCAAGCCTTTGATGAAAATATCAGCGGACAGAATCAGATAAGGGACCCTTAATTCAGGGTGACATTTATTCTGGCGTGTTCTTGGTGAACTCTTGCTGGCTCTGGCTATTCATCACTCCTTTTATCTGTTCTTGAAAACTATCTGTTTAATCAAAGCCAGCAGGTGGCTGGGCTCCAGTGATATCAGCACAGCTCCCTAGTCCCTAGATGTCAGTGACCTGGGCTGGGGATTTGAACTTGCTAAAGATAGAAGGTATTTCCTGGCCAGGCATGGTGGCTCATGCCTGTAATCCCAGCAGTTTGGGAGGCCAAGGCAGGTGGATCACAAGGTCCGGAGTTCGGGACCAGCCTGACCAACATGGTGAAACCCCATCTCTACCAAAAATACAAAAATTAGCCAGGCGTGGTGGGGTGTGCCAGTAATCCCAGCTAGTCAGGAGGCTGAGGCAGGAGAATTGCTTAAACCCAGGATGTGGAGGGGTTGCAGTGAGCCAAGATTGTGCCACTGCACTCCAGTCTGGTAGACAGAGCGAGTATCCATCTCAAAAAAAAAAAAAAAAAAGGTGTTTCCTTGCCTGACTAAGCCTTCACCCCTTCTCCCCCAGCCCCCACCACTTTATCTGGGCTTCTTCATTTAGCCAAGCTTTGCCCTACCCAAACCCCATCCCTAGCTCCTGACCTGGGCATGGCCCTTCCCAGCCCCTTCCCAGCTCAGACTTAAACCCATTCCTCTCAAAGGCACCTGTTCTGTCCTTGAAGAGAGGGAGCAGGAGGGCTATCCCTTAGCACTCAGGACAGCCTCCCAGGGCTGAGATCTGCCACAGGAAACGTGATGGCCAGGGCCCTTAGATCAGCTGGGGCTGAGGTATGTGGGGGAAACCATAGATATGAAGCATGTGCCAGGAGCTGGGCCAAGAGTGCTGCCCAATTCTCCCAACACCCCTGCAGAGGGAGGCACAATTATCTCTATCCAGGGGTGAGGGGACTGGGGCTCAGGGAGGTCATCTTACGTATCCAAGGTCACCCAAGTGGCACAACCAGGTTTTGAACCCAAGACCAAATGGCTCCACCTTCCATATCCATCCAGCTGCCACACCCTCCGGCCCTTGCGGCTGCATTATTTTCTTGCCTTCCCAGGTGTGCCTCCCAACCCCATCCCCACCCTTGAGCAACTGGGACACCAGATGCTGCTTCAGACAGAGTAAGCCAGAGCCCATCCTTTCCTGATCCTCCCTTCCTAGAGGGAGCATCAGGTTGGTGGGGTGACATCAGGCTGTGGGGAAGCCACTTCGTTGTTCCTGAGACCCAAGTGATTTGGAGTTAATCTCGAAATCTGGCGCCACAGACACAATAGGAACCCACTGCCACCACCCCCTCCAGCCTCATCACAGTGAACAGATGGGCAGACCCCTCTGCGGGGTCTAAGTAGGGCATTGCTGAGGTTGCTGGGAGGCAGAGAGGGAGGCCAGTCAGCTATGGCGGGGGAGGGGGGCAGTGGAGAGAGTAGGGGTGAGGACAGACCCAGCTCCACGCCACCCTGCCCTAGCCCCCCCAGGGTTGGTGGGATTCAAGGCTCAGAGCTCTGCTGCCATGGTGGGCTGGCTCCAGCAGATCCTCAACACACATTTCAGGGGACTCATGCGCCCAGTCGGGTGACCATACAGACAATATTTCAGGTCCTTCCTGGCTCCACTTCTGTAGCCTAAGCTCACCAGAGCTGAGGGGCCACACACCTCCCACTTGAGTTCCAGAGTGAGGCTTGGGCAGTGCAGAGCCCAGAACCCCCAGGTCCTGAGCAGGCCCAGCCTCTGCCATTGGCCCTCACTGTCACAGGAGCACAGAAATAACAGAGAAAAATGAAGGAAGCCACCGGTAAAAGCCAAGGGGCCCTTAGGAACTATGAGTCCAACACTTCTTGTTTCAGAAGAGAACAGTAAGACGAAGAGAGGAGGAAATGGGCCTCTGGGCTCCCTGGCTGGCATGCTCTCCATCTGCACCAGCTGCAAAACTCTATCTGTAACAGGCCAAAACTGGAAACAGCCCGTGTGTCCATCCACAGGGAAATGGATATATTAGCTGGGTATATGTGTGCCAAGGAATACTACACAGCCATGCAAAGGAAGAAGCCAGACAAACAGGGGTACATACGGGAGGATTCCAATACTCTAAAGCTCTGGAAAACAGAAGCTAATCTAGAGGGGAAGAAAGCAGATGAACAGTTTCCCTGGTCCAGGGGAGGGGGCAGATATTAAAAAGTGGAGCAGGCCGGGCGCGGTGGCTCAAGCCTGTAATCCCAGCACTTTGGGAGGCCGAGGCGGGTGGATCACGAGGTCGAGAGATCGAGACCATCCTGGTCAACATGGTGAAACCCCGTCTCTACTAAAAATACAAAAAATTAGCTGGGCATGGTGGCACGTGCCTGTAATCCCAGCTACTCAGGAGGCTGAGGCAGGAGAATTGCCTGAACCCAGGAGGCAGAGGTTGCGGTGAGCCGAGATCGCGCCATTGCACTCCAGCCTGGGTAACAAGAGCGAAACTCCGTCTCAAAAAAAAAAAAAAAAAAGTGGAGCAGCCAGGCGAAGTGGCTCACGCCTGTAATCCCAGCACTTTAGGAGGCCAAGGCAGGTGGAGTCCTTTAGCCCAGGAGTTCAAGACCAACTGGGCAACATGATGAGACCTGGTCTCTACTAAATAATCAAAAAAATTAGCCAGGTGTGGTGGCATGCGCCTATAGTTCTAGCTACTCAGGAGGCTGAGGCAGGAGGATCACCTGAGCCCCGGGAAGTCTAGGCTGCAGTGAGCTGTGATTGTACCACTGCACTCCAGCCTGGGCGATAGAGTGAGACACTGTCTCAAAAAAATAAAAATAAAAAATAAAAAAAGCAGGGGGCGAGGGGCAGGAGGGGAGCAAGGGAAGGTTTGGGGCAAAGGATGCATTTACTCTCTGTGATGGCTTCACAGGTATATACATTTGTCAACTTACCAAATTCCACATTTTAAACACACGTAGTTTTTTGTATGTCAATTTTATCTCAAAGAAGCTGTTTAGGAAAAAAACAAAGCATGGAGGCTTTGTGCACGGCCCACCAGATGAGCTAAGCACTCCCACCCACACTCGCTTTGTCCTGATGGCCACGGGAGGGGGTGTAAGTCCTCCATGCCTCTTTATGAGAGGGTCAGCGGGGAGGCCACCAATGCTCTGGTCAACTTCTGCCCACCCCAGACCAGGCCAGCTGTCACCACAGGTGTCATCAGTGTCACTTGAAGCTGGACACATATAGTATATGGATGTTACAAGCAACCATGAGGTTCCCATGGGGTGTTGCTGGCACAAGCCAGGCATCAAACAAAGGTCAATGGGCCAGGAGCTAACCTAAAGCGTTGTGCCTCTGCCTAGGGAAACAGGGTCTCTCAGGCCCTGCCAGGCTGAGGGTAAATGGAAAATCTCCAGAATCCTTGAAACTACATTTCTTTAGCTCTTTCTTCACCTATTAAAATTACCTTCGGGCTGGGTGTGGTGGCTCACACCTGTAATCCCAGCATTTTGGGAGGCCAAGGCGGGCGGATCACCTGAGGTCGGGAGTTGAAGATCAGCCTGACCAACATGGAGAATCCCTTCTCTTTTTTTTTTTTTTTTTTTTTTTTTTTTTTTTTGAGATGGAGTTTCGCTCTTGTTACCCAGGCTGGAGTGCAATGGCGCGATCTCGGCTCACCGCAACCTCCGCCTCCTGGGTTCAGGCAATTCTCCTGCCTCAGCCTCCCGAGTAGCTGGGATTACAGGTACACGCCACCATGCCCAGCTAATTTTTTTGTATTTTTAGTAGAGACGGGGTTTCACCATGTTGACCAGGATGGTCTCGAACTCTTGACCTCGTGGTCCACCCGCCTCGGCCTCCCAAAGTGCTGGGATTACAAGCTTGAGCCACCGTGCCCGGCGAGAATCCCTTCTCTACTAAAAATTCAAAATTAGCTGGGCATGGTGGTAAATGCCTGTAATCCCAGCTAGTCAGGAAGCTGAAGCCGGAGAATCGCTTGAACCTGGGAGGGGGACGTTGCAGTGAGCCAAGTTTATGCCATTGCACTCCAGCCTGGGTGGCAAGAGCAAAACTCCATCTCAAAAAAAAAAAAAAAAAATTACCCTCCCATCTTTTTCCAGGAGTCCCAAAGGGTCTCATCCCATCTAAACCACTATGGGGTGACTTCCTCAGCTCCTAGGCCAGCACGCACACCAGGGTGAGGGACAAGGTGCCATGTGACCCAGTCATTCTGCTACCTGCCGCTTGGGGCTGGAGCTGCTCAAAGAGCCAGGGTCCCCCTCTCCTACAGCAGTGGGGACAGGTGGGCTATCCTGCTGTTCAGGCTGCAGAGTCTGCCTCAATGAGCACAGAACTCAAACCCCACCTACCTACTGTGACCCTCCATCTGCAACTTCAGAGCATGGTATCTGGTGCTCCAAACTTTCATGGTGGGTTTAGTGAAAACACTTTGGATTTTCAGTCACAGCCCCCTCTGTGAATTAGCCCTCTCTCTTGAGTGCATGAGGACTTGGCTGAGTGGTGGCAACCAATGCTTGTGAGCTGTCTGCTTCACGTCAGATGAGGCTGGCCACAGATCCTGATGCAACATTGCCCCTAAATCCCTTCAGCCCGGTCAGGCAGATCTGCATTCCTGGATGAGTCCAATGCTGGTCCCATGGGGACCCGCCACCCTCCTCCAGTACTAGCAGCTGGGACCCAGGGACAGACCTGGATAGGACCCACTCCTACCTGCCACCGTGAGTGTGGGCACAGGGCTCATGGAGCTTTGCAGAGAGAAATGAAGGTCAGGGTAAAGGTGTGTGGGCTGAGTTCCAAGTGAGACAGAGAGGGCTCCAGGGCTGGGGAGGCGAGGACACGGGGCCGGGCTGGCCCTGACTGAGCCTGGAAGGAATGGTGGGATCTAGCACATGGCAACAGCATTTCAGGTGCAGGAAACTGAGCACAGGCCCCACAGGGGAATGGCCCCAGAGGGCTGGAGAACAATGAGAAGAGCCTAGGGTCTCCTTAGGAAGGGGAGGAAGTGAGGCTCCATGAGTCCAGGGCTGTGTCCGTCTCTTTTGTGGTTTTATCTCTGGAGCCTCATGCCATGCCTACACATCAACAATGGTTGTGAAGGTGTGGAAGGAGGGATGGAGGAAGGGAAGGCAGGGCAGAATGGAAGCGAGACATTGGAGGCATCCACCAGACAGGATGTTCAGCCTTAGCTCTGTTACTCACAGGCAACAGGGAGCCAGCAAAAGTTTCAGAGAGGAGGAAAAGTGCATGAATTTAGAGTTTCTAGGAGATTCACCTGGCATCACTCACTCCTGACGGATGTTGCTAGCCGAACACCTGCCCTCTGTAAGCGCGCTCTCTATACCAGCCCAGGCAGGGGCAGGGCAGGAGGGCACATAGCAGCCCTTCTCTGTGGGCTGGGAGGGCCTGGGATGCCCCAGCTGCTGCTTCCAGAGCTGAGAACCAGCTACTCCCCTGCCTGGCAGGGAGGCCAAGAAGAGCCTGTGGCACAGCCAAGGGAGAAGATTGTCAAAGCACTGTAATGGAATCTTCCGGGCTCTCCTCGGCCTCACATTTGCACAGCAGCCTCCAGCTTAAGAATCAGATGGCCAACCGCCATGCCAGTGGCCTTGGTGGCCCCAGCAGCCCTGCCTTCAGGGCAGGGAGTAGAAGCTGTGACAGGCAGGAGTGTGTTGAGGCTGGGGACGGGCCAGTACCACCTGTCCACCGGGCTCCCTTACCACCTAGCAGCTCAGGAGCCTCGGAAGGCCCACGTCCCTCCCCTAGGATGCCACCTCCTGTGGGGTCAGCCCTTGGCTGGGAGTGGTGGGGGGAACACTGAGGGTCTCCAGGATGCTGAGGACAGATTGCTGCCGGAGCCAGGCTGCTGTCAGGCCATGCCAGGCCAAGCATCAAAAGTGAACAGCAGGCTGGGCACAGGGGCTCACGCCTATAATCCCAGCACTTTGGGAGGCCAAGGTGGGTGGATCACCTGAGGTCAGGAGTTTGAGACAGCCTGACAGCATGGAGAAACCCGGTCTCTACTCCATATACAAAATTAGCCGGGTGTTGTGGAGAATGCTTGTAATCCCAGAAGCTGAGACAGGCGAATCGCTTGAATCCGGGAGGCGGAGGTTGCGGTGAGCTGAGATCATGCTATTGCACTCCAGCCTGGGCAACAAGAGCAAAACTCTGTCCCAAAAACGAAAAAAAAAAAAAAAATGAACAGCAGTTCCCACGTCCACGCCCCACCGCCCAGCTCAGGGCTGCAAAAATGGGCCCCGTAATCTTCCATACCCGGCACAGCACTTTCTAGCGGACCCTTCTGTTCACTCCCTGAACCTGTGAAGCAGGCAGGGCAGTCAGATTGTGCCCACTCTACGAATGAGGGCTTCATGCTTCCACGAGGCCAGAGGATCTGTCTAAACCCCATGGCTGAAGTGCTTAGGAAGAGGGCGCTTCAGCTTCCCAGCCAGCCTCAGCAAGGAGGATGGATGTGCAGCAGGAATGTACAGTCTCACAGTGGGACCACGTGCGTCTGCCTTCACAGAAAGCCCCTACAGGGACCACCTCTTCCTACCCCTCCATTTGCTAATGAGGAGGCTCCATGCAGAAAGCTCAGACAAGCTCAGAGTCACACCAGAAAAGTCACAGAGCCAGGCTATAGCCAAAAAGCCACTCTGATTTGAGCAATCATGAAGAGGACCTCTCCCCTCCTTCTGGTTGGTTCATGGTGAAAAATCTGACCATTGCTTTCAGACAAAGCCTCATGTCCGTGAGGACACCCTGAGAGCAGTCAGGAAGTCAGCCAAGATCCCCAGGTGACATCCGTAGCAGGGCCACGAGGGATGACAAGGCTTCCCTTCCCTGCCTCAGTCAGCTCAGAGCAGAACAAATCCTCATGAAATATTCAGCCAGAGCTGGAAGGAGCCCAAAGACATCTCAACCTGCCTCATTTCACCCCTAGAGACACTGAGGCCTGCTAAGGACCCAGGAGGCAGTCATGACCATCTGTACTTTCAGTTGTCTTAAGAGACCAAGAATCCAGGAGCGACTGTGACAGGTGAGCCAAGGAGGTCTGCAGCAGGGGCACCCCGAGGTCGGGCCCTGTGGCCCCTGAGCCAGCTCCCTCCGATCCATGCTCTGGGTTCTCCCCATGTCCCTGTCACCCCCCAGCCCCTACTGGAGGGCTGAGGCAGTTGGAACTGCTTCTCCCGACCAGGCCTGCCAGGACCAAGTTACCAGACCTACCCCCTCAAGAATCCCTGCGTAATGGCCACTGGGAATCTGCATTTTCACAAGAAGTTTCTGGAAGCACTGTTTTAGAGAAATAAAGATTGTGATCTTCTGCTTTCAGGAAAGACTTTGGTTCTGTTTTTGAGGAAGGAGGACCAATTCCCACTCCATTCCGCCAGGACCAAAGCCAGCTGATATGCCCCCTTGATGGAATTAACAAGGATCCTCTTCCAGGAGGTACAACTTCATGTGGTGAGCAAACAGCCCCCATCCGTGGGGGGAAAAAAAAAAAAAAAAAAAAAAAAAAAAAGAAGCAGATGTCCCTTCCTCTAAGCACATAGTTCCAAGATTCCTTCAGCTGAGAAAGAGAAGAAGTACAGAGGCCTCAAGCAGAAGCTCCTCCCACCGGGTCACTTTCACTCAGAAGAGTGTCCCGCTGCCGCATTTATCCTGCCGGCACCCCTCCCCGCTAACGCCAGTCTCTGCTCTGGAGAAAAGGTCACTTTGCCCGGAGTCGCTAAAAATTACACATTAACAGCCCTAGTGGTTTCCAGCAGTTTCAAATGCTGGCTTCAGTCAGAAATGTCTTTAAAAGGCCACCCGCTCTTTTTAATCCATAGCATTTATATTTTATAACCTTGAAGCAGAACCATTTTAAAGCAAAGATACACAGGACTTTCCTCACATGTCCCCATAAAATGGAAAACCTGGGAGATATCTATCAACTTGGTGCAAAAGTGATTGCAGTTTTTGCCATACATTAGACAACTAGGGAATTCCTTCTGAGCCCAGCAATGCTCAGCTCCTACAGGGTACCACTGCCTCACACAGGGGATCTCTCTCCTCCGAGAAACTTTGATGCCCACCCTCTGGTCTAGGAGCCCCAAGAGAAAGTGTCCTGTGTAGAGGCAGCTTCCCTGTTATACGTAAGCATAAGAGCTACATTTACTGAGTTTTCTAATGTTTCAAGAACAAACATTATTAAAAGAATGACAATCAATATCACAGTTGACAGATTAACCCCAGTTTACAGATGGGAACAGTCTCAGAGAGGTCAAGAGACCTGCTCACCCCTGATTCTACACCCAGGCGCTTCACAGCCCTCTGCCCCAGCCAAGGCCTCCCCAGCTCACAGGGAGGCTGAAACCTCCCGCCAGCCAGCAGTCTCGCCAGCCTCTTTCACTAGGCCACCCTGCCCTCCTGGTTGAGGGCACTTGACTGCATCCTCCACCATCTGACTCCTGGAGAAACTCAGCCCTTGGCTCCTCTTTTTGTTTTTCTGCAGCTCCCTGAATCACACCCTATTTGATGCTTTCTTTTTTTTAATAGAGATGGAGGTGCCGCGCGGAGTGGGTGGCTCATGCCTGTAACCCCAGAACTTTGGAAGGCGGAGGTGGGTGGATCACTTGAGGTCAGGAGTTTGAGTTCGAGACCAGCCTGGCCAACATGGTGAAACCTCATCTCTACTAAAAATACAAAAAAAAAAAAAAAACCAGCCGGGCGTGGTGGCACATGCCTGTTATCCCAGGGACTCAAGAAGCTGAGACAGGAGAATCGCTTGAACCTGGGAGGCGGAGGTTGCAGTGAGCTGAGATCGTGCCACAGCACTTCAGCCGGGGCAACAAGAGAGAGACTTCATCTCTAAATAAATAAGTAAATAGAGATGAGGGTCTTGCTATATCACCCAGGCTTGTCTCGAAGTCCTGGGCCCAAGCAATCCTCCTGCCTCAGCCTCCCAAAGTTCTGGGATTACAGAAGTGACCTTTTTGATACTTTCGATATTAAAATTCCATCTGGTGACACCCATCATTTGTAAAAGCTGGATGGGCCCAGCCGCATCTCCCTTTAGCAGCAGGGTCCGTGCGCCATCTGGTGGCTGTCTAGTGAGCCTTGCATTTGGCGGAGCCACAGGGGCAGAGCCTGGGATCGGTGAGGCCCCTAGGAGTCGGGTGTTCCGGCAGAGGTTCAAAGATGGAAAGTGAGGGGCCCTAAGGCACACAGCAAGTTAGAATCCATCTCCAGGACCGTAATCCAGCCCTTGGGCCGCAAGACTGTGCTTCTCGAATGTCCCTGGTGTTTTGGAGAAGCTGCATATCTGATAGTTGTGAAGTGAAGGCAGCGTCCTATTCTCAGGATGCACCATTTTCCTGGCACAGCAGCCTCTATTCTGTTTATCATTTTGAATAGGTCAATTTACACATGGTATAAAATTCAAAAGGCACAAAAAGGATATGCAGTGAAAAGTGAGTCTCCTGGCCAAGCGCGGTGGCTCACGCCTGTAATGCCAGCCCTTTGGGAGGCCAAGGTGGGCGGATCACAAAGTCAGGAGTTCAAGACCAGACTGGCCAACATGACAAAACCCTGTCTCTACTAAAAATACAAAACTTAGCCGGGCATGGTGACACACACCTGTAATCCCAGCTACTCAGGAGGCTGAGGCAGGAGAATTGCCTGAACCTGGGAAGCGGAGGTTGCAATGAGCCAAGATCATGCCATTGCACTCCAGCCTGGGTGAAAAGAGCAAAACTCTGTCTCAAAAAAAGAAGGCAAAACTGAGTCTCCCACCTAGCCCTCCACCACACAATTATCAGTTTCCACACCTCCACCCAGAGATTTTTCTCAGTATTTACAAGTATAATATATATATGTATTTTAGCTTTTTACATAAATGGTAATATATCATACACAGGGCCTTTTTTTTTTTTTTTTTTTTTTTTTTTTTTTTTTTTTTTTTTTTTTTAACAGGATCTCACTCTGCAGCCCAGGCGGGAGTGCAGTGTAGTGGTGCAATCTTGGCTCACCACAACCTCCACCTCCCTGGCTCGAGCAATCCTCCCACCTCAGCCTCCTAAGTAGCTGGGACTACAGGTGCACACCACTACACCTGGCTAAATTTTTGTATTTTTTGTAGAGACGGGATCTTGCCATGCTGCTCAGGCTGGTCTCCAACTCCTGAATTCGAGCCATCTGCCCACCTTGACCTCCCAAAGAGCTGGGATTACAGGCACGAGCCACCATACATGGGGCTCTTATCAACACATCCTGGAGATCATTGTACATTGCACATAAAGAGCATCCTCATTCCTTTGTAAAGCAACACTGTATTCCCTGTGTGGCAGTATATGGAGGCGCCATAATGTTGTTTTGTTTTTTGTTTGTTTGTTTTCTTTGAAACAGAGTTTCGCTCTTGTTGCCCAGGCTGGAGTACATTGGCACTATCTTGGCTCACCGCAACTTCCGCCTCCCAGGTTCAAGCAATCCTCCTGCCTCAGCCTCCTGAGTAGCTGGGATTACAGACATCTGCCACCACACCTGGCTAATTTTTGTATTTTTAGTAGAGACAGGGTTTCACCATGTTGGTCAGGCTGGTCTTGAACTCCTGACCTCAGGTGATCCACCCCACTTCGGCCTCCCAAAGTGCTGAGATTATAGGCGTGAGCCACCGTGCCAGGTCTCATAATGTATTTAACTACTCTTTTTAAGATAGAAATTTGGGTGGTTCCCAATTCACTGCTGTGAAAAACACATAGGGAAAACATGTCAGAATAAATTCCTAGAAGTGGAATTGCTACAATTGTCAGTTTTCATTTTGGTCTCATAGACCAGAAAACCCAACATAAGAGTTTAATTATGTGAGGCCTCATTGTCTTATAGCAAACAAGCCCAGAAGAAGATAGTTCAGGGGCACATGGCAGCTCCAGGCTGGGACATAGGGTGTGAATATATTAATTTTATAGATATTACCAAATTGCCCTTTTCAGAGGCTGAACTGTCTTGATTTCCACCATCAGTGTACAGTGTTTCCTTACAGCCTGACCAATAGTACATTATCTTACTTTGTTTGAAATTTCCCAGCTGAACAGGTAAAAACGATACTCATTGTACCCTTACACCCCTTTTGCAGGCTCCAGCAATCCTCCCAACCTCAGCCTCCCAAGTAGCTGGAACTATAGATATGTGCCACCACACCCAGGTAATTTTGTTGGTTTTTTTGTAGAGATACTCTTCTCACTGTGTTGCTCAAACTGGTCTCCTGGGCCCAAGCAATCCTCCCATCTAAGCCTCCCAAAGTGCTAGGACTACAGGCATGAGCCACCATGTTCAGTCTTCTTTTTTTTTTTTGAGACGGAGTTTCGCTCTTGTTACCCAGGCTGGAGTGCAACGGCGTGATCTCCGCTCACCGCAACCTCCACCTCCTGGGTTCAGGCAATTCTCCTGCCTCAGCCTCCTGAGTAGCTAGGATTAGAGGCACGTGCCACCATGTCCAGCTAATTTTTTTTGTATTTTTAGTAGAGACGGGGTTTCACTATGTTGACCAGGATAGTCTCGATCTCTTGACCTCGTGATCCGCCCACCTCGGCCTCCCAAAGTGCTGGGATTACAGGCGTGAGCCACCGCTCCCGGCCCCATGCTCAGTCTTTATTTCTCGCTCTCTCTTTTTTTTTTTTTTTTTCTTTTTAACACAGGGTCTCGCTCTGTCGCCCTGGCTGGAGTGCACTGGCACAATCTCAGCTCACTGCAGCCTCTGCCTCCTGGGTTCTGGTGATTTTCTTGCCTTAGCTTCCCGAATAGCTGGGACTACAGGTGCGTGCCGCCACACCTGGCTAATGTATTTCTCTTATTATGAGTACTATTGAACATCTTTCATGGGCCTAAGAGGTACTTCTTTTCCCATGGATTGTCTGTTATAGTCATTGTTCATTTTCCTTTTGTGTTTTTGGCCTTGTTTATATTAATTTTTTGTTAACAGCTTTATTAAGATACAGGCCACATACTGAAAATTCACCTATATGAAATGTACAATTCAGTGGTTTTAATATATTTACAGGGCTGTGCAACTGTCACCACAATCTAATTTTAGAACATTTTGTCTCCCTGTCAAAAGAAACCCAGTACCCATTAGCAATCACTCCCCCCATACATATACCATACACCTCCATGCCCCCGAGCAAACACCCCACACCGAAGCAACCACTAATCTACTCTCTGTCTCCAGAGTTTTGCCTATTCTGAACATTTCATATAAATGGAATTATACGATATGTGGTCATTTGTGGCTGGGTTCTTTCACTTCACATAATGGCTTCATGGGTCATCTGGGCAGGCATGGTGGCTCACACCTGTAATCCTAGTAATTTGGGAGGTCGAGGTGGGCTTATTACCTGAGGTCAGGAGTTAACAGCCTGGGCAACACGGTGAAAACTCCGTCTCTACTAAAATGCAAAAAATTAGCCAGGCTTGGCAGCATGCAACTGTAGTCCCAGCTACTCGGGAGGCTGAGGCAGGAGAATTGCTTGAACCCAGGAGGTTGCAGTGAACTGAGATTGAGCCACTGCACTCCAACCTAGGCAACAGAGTAAGACTCCATCTCCAAAAAAAAACAAAAACAAAAAAACAGGTTCATCTATGTTGTACCACGTATCAGCACTTCATTCCTTTTTGACTGTTGCATGATGTACCATTGCATGGATATGCCATACAGACCTGTCTATATGTCAAGGAAATTCAACCTGTGTCTGTGGTATGAACTGCAAATATTTTTCACAGATTGTCATATACCTTTTATATTATTTACGGTTTTTTTCCCCGTGCAAGATTTTGTATCACACTCAGAAAGTCTTTCCTACTCCAGAACCACTACAATGCCTTCAAAATGACTCTTCTATGTTCCTTTCTAAAGATTTTACAATTTGTTTTTTTTCTTCCAGTCACATCTTTTATCTGGCTGGAATTTATTTCAGTGTAAGGTAAAAGGTGGGAATCTAAACTTATTTTTTACAGATACCTACCCAGTTGTTCCAATAACATTTAAATAATCCCTACTGATTTGAAATGCCACATTTGTACTGTATTTACTAAATTTCTGCATGTGTTAGGGTGCATTTCTGGAATTCCTATTCTTTCACAGTTACTCATCTATCCATGGACCAGTACCATAGTGTAAAGATCTATAATGCTTAACTTTTTATAATAGAAAATGTCAAATATGCAAAAAATGGGAGGAAATAGTACAATAAGCCTCTATGTACATATAACTCAGCTTTAACAATCACCGACTGGGCGTGGTGGCTCATGCCTGTCATCTCAGCACTTTGGGCCAAGGTGGGTGGATCACCTGAGGTCAGGAGTTCGAGACCAGCCTGGCCAACATGGTGAAATCCATCTCTACTAAAAATACAAAATTAGCTGGGTGTAGTGGCACATGCTTGTAATCCTAGCTACTTGGGAGGCTGAGACAGGAGAATCACTTAAACCCAGGAGGTGGAGGTTGCAGTAAGCCAAGCATGCCTCTGCACTCCAGCCTGGGCAACAGAGCGAGAATCTGTCTCAAAACAAAACAAAACAAAACAATAAAAAAACACCAATCATCAACTTTCTGCCATTCCTGTCTTCCTGTCTTCTAAGGGTTTTTTCCCACCTCTCTCTTTTCTTTTTCTTTCTTTCTTTCTTTCTTTTTTTTTCCCCCCCCCCCAGAGATGGGTTTTTGCCACGTTGCCCAGGCTAGTCTGGAACTCCTGGACTCGAGCAATCTTCCCACCTCCTAAAGTACTAGGATTACAGACATGAGCTACTGTGCCTGGCCTAGAAGATTTTAAACCAAGTAATTTCACCCATAATCAGTTCACTCTGTAACACCTAAGGACTTGTTTTTTTTCCCATGTAATCATGATACCTCTTATCACAACTGTGGTAGGAAGAATCACGGCCTCCCAAAAATGGCCATGCCCTAATTCCCCAAGCCTGGGAATAAGTTGCCTAAAGTGACAAAAGGGACTTTGCAGATATAGATCTTAAGATGGGCAGAGTATTCTAGATAACCCAGGTAGTGCCAGTGTGATCACAAAGGTCCTGTGAAGGCAAGAGGGTGAGAGTCAGAGATGTGACTATAGAAGCAACTCCTGGACTCAAGTGATCCTCCTGCCTCCGCCTCCCAAAGTGTTAGGATTACAGGCCACCGTGCCTGGCCAAAAATATCTTTTTACAGTTCATTTTTTCACAGTTTGTATTACTTTAAATGTAATTTTTAGGGTCAGTGTGTTTTTTTATTATCAGGTTTAAGCTGGTTCATAAAAATTGAATCCAAATAAATAAATACATGGAGTTGACTGGCTCACAGTCATTTGCTATTGACCTGAGCAAGTCACCTTGTTTCTGTGCCTGGGTTTTCTACTCCGAAAAGCAAGGGGTTGGATAAGAAGTTATCCCAGGGGCAACCCATGCCTGGGTTTCATGAGATCTGGGAATACCCTGAAACTATGCAAAGGAGGAAAGTGTTCTTAATCTGTCTGTGCTCAGAATTTTCTGGATGCCCAGCCCCAGACTACTGGAGTTGATGGTCTGTGTCAGTAGGGTGTTAAATACAGGGCTAGGACCAGGCACGGTGGCTCACGCCTGTAATCCCAATATTTTGGGAGGCCGAGGCGGGTGATCATGAGGTCAGGAGATTGAGATCATCCTGGCCAACATGGTGAAGCCCCATTTCTACTAAAATACAAAAAAAAAAAAAATTAGTCGGGCGTGGTTGTGCAGGCCTGTAGTCCCAGCTACTTGGGACGCTGAGGCAGGGAATTGCTTGAACCCAGGTGGCAGAGGTTGCAGTGAGCTGAGATGACTCCACTGTACTCCAGTCTGGCAACAGAGCAAGACTCTCTCAAAAAAAAAAAAAAAATACAGGGCCAGGTGTGGTGGCTCGTGCCTATAATCCTAGCACTTTTCAAGGCCAAAGAATGAGGATCATTTGAACTCAGGAGTTCAAGACCAGCCTGGGCAACAGAGCAAGACCCTGTTTCTCTCTCTTTTTTTTTTTAAGTAACACATCTTTTAAAAATTAAAAAAAAAAAAAGAGAAGGGTGTTAAATACAAGAACTTAGACTTCCCTAGGGTGAAGGCCATGTCCAAGGAGGCTGGTATCAATTTAGACATATAACTGAGTCCTCAGGAGAAACAGCACATTAGAAAGGAAAATGTACCTGAGATGCACCTACTCAATTTAGCCACTGTCATGGTCACCGTCTCTGAGCAAGGGCACTGAGCTGGATGCCAGACCAGCAGGGTGCCAGACTGAGAAATGAAATGCAGGATGCATATCTAATTTGAATTTTAGATAAATAATGAATCATTTTTTACTCTAAGCATAACTGTAATAGATTTGTTGCCTGACACTCCTGTCAAATCAATACACCCACACACAGGGTTGCAACAGGGAAAAAGGTTTCATACAGGGCCAACTGAATGAGAAGACAAGAGGGAAACCTCAAATCTTTCTCCACAAGGAGTTAGGGACTAGGGTTTTTGTTTGTTTGTTTGTTTGTTTGTTTGTTTTGGTGTTTGCTTGTTTGTTTTTGAGGCAGGGTCTTCTCTGTTACCCAGGCTGGAGTGCAGTGGTACAAAAATGGCTCACTGGAGCTCGACATCCTGGGCTCAAACAATCCTCTGCTTAAGCCTCCCATACAGCTAGTATCACAGGCACGTGCCCATGCCTGGCTAAATTTTTTTATTTTTTTATAGAGACAGGGTCTTACTTTGTTGCCTTGACTGATCTCCTGGGCTCAAGCAATTCTCCCACCTTGACCTCCCAAAGTGCTAGGATTTCAGGTGTAAGCCACCTCGCCTGACCTGGGGCTAGGGTTTTTAAGGGTTTTGGAAAGGCCTGAAGTGTGGAGATCATTGATTAGGCAAAGAGTACATGAAGTCATGGGACAAGGAGTTGAAGAAACTATTCTTTTGTTACTTTCATTCATCTTTGAGGGTCTTCAAACTGGTTGGCATCAGCTGTTTCACTGGAATTCAGGGATCTGATAAACATCTTAAGCAATTCTTTTTTTTTTTTTTTTTTTTTTTTGAGATGGAGTTTCGCTCTTGTTACCCAGGCTGGAGTGCAATGGTGCAATCTCGGCTCATCGCAACCTCCGCCTCCTGTCTCAGCCTCCTGAGTAGCTGGGATTGGGATTACAGGCACGCACCACCATGACCAGCTGATTTTTGTGTGTGTGTGTGTGTGTGTATTTTTAGTAAAGATGGGGTTTCACCACGTTGACCAGGATGGTCTCGATCTCTTGACCTCATGATCCACCCGCCTTGGCCTCCCAAAGTGCTGGGGTTACAGGCATGAGCCACCACGCCTGGCCGAAGCAATTCTTAAACAAAAGCGTTATGATTCTTTTATTTTCTTTTCTTTTTTGAGACAGGGTCTCACTATGTTGCCCAGGCTGGAGTGCAGTAACACAATCATGACTCACTGCAGCCTCAACCTCCCCAGCCTCAGGTGATCCTCCCACCTTAGCCTCATAAGTAGCTGGGACTACAGGCACAAATCCACCACACCTGGCTAATTTTTGTAGAGACAGGGTTTTGCCATGTTGACCAGGCTGGTCACTGAGTTTAAACAATCCACATGACTCAGCCTCCCAAAGTGCTGGGATTACAGGCCCAGCCAAGCCTTATGATTCTAAGATCATAAGGGGATGCAAATGGTCAGTATCTAGTGCTATGTGACTTTCTGTTACAAGGAAATGGGTAAAAGTGCAGCCTCATTAATGCTTAATTACAACTGTATTTCTTTTTTTTTTTTTTTTTTTTTGAGACGGAGTTTCGCTCTTGTTACCCAGGCTGGAGTGCAATGGCACGATCTCGGCTCACCGCAACCTCCGCCTCCTGGGTTCAGGCAATTCTCCTGCCTCAGCCTCCTGAGTAGCTGAGATCACAGGCATGCACCACCATGCCCAGCTAATTTTTTGTATTTTAAGTAGAGACGGGGTTTCACCGTGTTGACCAGGATGATCTCAATCTCCTGACCTCGTGATCCACCCGCCTCAGCCTCCCAAAGT
The DNA here is from genome assembly GCF_048565385.1 of Saimiri boliviensis. Lineage (NCBI taxonomy): Eukaryota > Metazoa > Chordata > Mammalia > Primates > Cebidae > Saimiri > Saimiri boliviensis. Next base: position 26,500,296 of record NC_133449.1, read on the forward strand.
GCTGGGATTACAGGCTTGAGCCACCGCGCCCGGCTACAACTGTATTTCTGTCCAGAATGTTTGTTAACCTTGTGAGGACAGCTTCACTAGGGACATATTCATACTACAAAGTGGCTCATTGCTTATCTGAAATCAGATTTAACTGGGAGTCTGTTTTATCTGAATCCGATTTGATCTTGCTCCTAGAGGACCAAGCTTCCAGAAGCCAATGACCACTTCAAGATTAGTGATCAGGGCTGGGCGTGGTGGCTCACACCTGTAATCCCAGCACTTTGGGAGGCCAAGGCGGGTGGATCACCTGAGGTCAGGGGTTTGAGACCAGCCTGGCCAACATGGTGAAACTGTGTCTCTACTAAAAATACAAAAGTTAGCCTGGTGTGGTGGCGGGCATCTATAATCCCAGCTACTCAGGAGGCTGAGGCAGGAGAATCGCTTGAACCTGGGAGGCGGAGGTTGCAGTGAGCTGAGATCGTGCCACTGCACTCCAGCCTGGGTAACTGAGTGAGACCTTGTCTCAAAAAAAAAAAAAAAAAAAGAAGATTAGTGATTAGCACTGATGGGAATGAGAGGTGGGAGCGGGAAGGTGGGTAGAGACCAAACAAGATGATAAGAAAGGAAAGAGAGGCCAGGTGTGGTGGCTCATGCCTGTAATCCCAGCACTTTGAGAGGCCAAGGAGAGCAAATCAATTGAGATAAGGCGTTTGAGACCAGCCTGGCCAGCATGATGAAACCCTGTCTCTACTATAAATCCAAAAATCAGACAGGCTTTGTTTTGTGGTGCATACCTGTAATCCCAGCTAGTTGGGAGGCTGAGACAGGAGAATTGCTTGAACCCAGAAAGTGGAGGTTGCAGTGAGTTGAGATCGCACCAGTGTATTCCAGCCTGGGTGACAGAGCAAGACTCCATCTCAAAAAAAAAAAAAGAATTTAAAAAAGAAAGAAAAATAGAGAAGGTTTGTGAATGACCTTAGGAGGGCCTGCAGCTAGAAGGAACAAATGAGTTATAATCTGATCATCTCTGGTCACCATAGAAACCAGCTATAAATTCAGCCAGAATGAGCTGATGAGCTCCAATATCCACGCCTCTCTGCCAGTGTAGACAGTCCACACTCCCTTCCCCCAAGACCTACTCTTGTCAGACCTGCTTCCAGGTGAGGACCTACCCGAGTCCTCTGCCTCCCAAGCCCCTTGTATCTCTTTCTAGCCACAGCTTCAGGCAGCTGCCCATCAATACTGACCCTGCTGGGAGAGACAGGCAGCAAGACACCCAGTCCTTGCCCAGGAGGAAGTCACATTCTAGCCAGGGAGTAGACTACACCAGAGGGAAACCACCCAAGGATACGCAGCGAAAGCTTGTTTAAAGACAAAAACAAAAGCAGGTCTGACCTGGCTTGTCTGCCCACATCTTTCTGTCCTTTCCAGGGTAAAGCAACTCTCTCTTAATCCAGAATGTAATTACGCTGATGGGGAAATGTTCAGTCTTTCAGACAAGCCACAGGCTGGCAGTAAGCACTGAATACAAATGCAGGGTTTGCAGTGACTGGAAATTAGAGGCTGCTTGCAGGTAGCATGCAGATGTGTTCAAAATGTCCCCGACTTTGGGAGAAAAGGCTGGAAGTCTGGATCAAACTCATATGCAAACCATGAGGAGTGCTTTTGAAGGCACAGCAGGCTGAGGGCTTTCTCCATACCTCCTATTAGGTGGACTCTGGTCTTACAGCAGCTGTAGTAATTCTCCCCCAGGGACTGGCACTGCACTTCCACATCTGTCCTCTGTCTACACAAGCTATGAATGTCATTCCCATTTTACAGATAGGAAAGTGCAGCTCAGTGACCCAAACATGGTCACTTTGCTTAAAGTGGCAAACCCAGCCAGAAGCCCTCCTCTGACTTTTTCCTAGTTAGGGACAACTTGCATAGGCATCCTTGCTTGTCTGAAGATTCTGCGTTCTTAGGGATTCAGGAAGAAACTCCTATGTCCCACCACGCCATCCACACTTGAGGATTCTGTGACAGAGGCACCCTTAACAGTAAAATCCCTTCCCTTGCTAGAAATTTGTTGAATTCATGGCTGGATGTGGTGGCTCACGCCTGTAATCCCAGCACTTTAGGAGGCCGAGGCAGGCAGGTCACCTGAGGTGGGCAGTTCGAGACCAGCCTGACCAACATGGAGAAACTCATCTCCACTAAAAATTTAAAAAAAAAATTAGTCAGGTGTGTTGGCACATGCCTGTAATCTCAGCTACTTGGAAGGCTAAGGCAGGAGAATTGCTTGAGCCGGGTGGCAGAGGTTGTGGTGGGCCAAGATTGGGTCACTACACTCCAGCCTTGGCAACAAAAGCGAAACTCCGTCTAAAAAAAAAAAAAAGAAATTTGCTGAATTCCATCCCTTTCATGATCTGTAACTTTATATAAGCTGTTGTCTTTTATCAGCTTTAACAAATCAAATTGAGCAATTAGGAGACAATTGTTCTTCTGACAGCTGACCTCACTGGAGAAGGCAGGCTGGCTGAACTTTCACTTTCTAAAGACTCAGAAAAGGAAGGAGAAACCTGTCCCACCTCACCCTAGCCCTTGTCTTCTTTGATTGCAGGCCACAGCCAACAACTGGCTTCTCTGGGCTGTGACCTCAGGGATACCAGGAATGCAGAAGGGTGGTGATCCAGGCCAAGTGTTAACATTTGTGCTGGTTTACAGATATATTTTACCCAGGAAATCAGGGTTTCCAAAAATATTAGGCAAATTTTTATCCAATGTACAGATTAAGTTCTCTCCCTGAAGTCCATCAAATAATAATCTGATGTGTGAAAATAAGTAATTCAAAGTTTAAGCTGTTGGAACTTTAAAATATATTGAGCCTTAAGGGAATGTGATTGTGAGGCGTGGGTCACGTGACAGGCAGCTGTAACCTAGGGAGCTATAACCTCTATTTCTCTGATTAGATTAGCTTCTTTCTTTGCCTACATTGTTTTGTAAAATATAAATGACTAAAAGGTGACAAGGAAGACCCCTTTGCTTCACTATTGATCTTCATTACAGATTAACTTTTTGGGTGTGGAGGGGACAGAGTCTCACTCTGTTGCCCAGGATGGAGTGCAATGGCTCAATCTCAGCTCGCTGCAACCTCCGCCTCCTGAGTTCAAGCAATTCTCTGCCTCAGCCTCCGATGTAACTGGGATTACAGGCGCCTGCCACCATGCCTGGCTAATTTTTTTTTTTTTTTTTTTTTTTTTTGAGACGGAGTTTCGCTCTTGTTACCCAGGCTGGAGTGCAATGGCACGATCTCGGCTCACCGCAACCTCCGCCTCCTGGGTTCAGGCAATTCTCCTGCCTCAGCCTCCTGAGTAGCTGGGATTACAGGCACATGCCACCATGCCCAGCTAATTTTTTGTATTTTTAGTAGAGACGGGGTTTCACCATGTTGACCAGGATGGTCTCGATCTCTCGACCTCGTGATCCACCCGCCTCGGCCTCCCAAAGTGCTGGGATTACAGGCTTGAGCCACCGCGCCCGGCTTTTTTTGTATTTTTAATAGAGACAGGGTTTCACCATCTTGGCCAGGCTGGTCTTGAATTCCTGACCTCATGATCCACCTGTGATCCCAAAGTGCTGGGATTACAGGTATGAGCCACCACGCCTGGCCACTGCAGATCAACTTTCTATACAAAGACTTCATGACTATCACGTTGTCTAAGATGGGATGTTAAATACACTCTTCTAAATTGGAAAGGAAATAAAAACAAGTTGTAAAGAAAAGAAAACAAGCTGTATAGAAAAGAAAAACCAATTGTTGCAACTCATAAACAAGCCTGTCATAGAAAACAGTATAATCCTACTAAATGTCTTTGCTTACTGCCTATATAATCAAAACCTTAACTTTTCTGTTTTTCTCCAAGACTTCCAGGATGTGAAAGACCTTAACTTTGAATTTTAAAGTGCTGGCCCCATTTCTCTGGAGTCTGTTTCCCAGGAGGCTACTCCCAGCTTTTCACTTTCTTTATAAACTCTTTAAAATTGAATTCTGATCTTTTTTTTTTTTTTATTTCAGGTGGATAGATAGATTTTTCAAAGCCTATGCATGCCCATATTCACCCTGATTCTGTTACCGGAAAGGGGTCCCAATCAAGACCCCAAGAAAGGGGTCTTGGATCTCAAGCAAGACACAAGAATTCAAGGTGAATCCAGAGTAAAGTGAACGCCAGTTTATTAAGAAAGTAAAAGAATAAAAGAATGGCTACTCCATAGGCACAGCAGTGACATGGCTGCTCAGCTGAGTATACTTGTAGTTATTTCTTAATTATATGCTAAACAAGGGGTGGATTATTCATAAATTTTCCAGGAAAGGGGTAGGGATTTCCTGGAACTGAGGGTTCCTCCCCCTTTTTGACCATAGGTCATTTTTGCTGCCATCTTGGTTTTTGTGGGTTTTGGCCGGCTTCTTGACTGCATCCTGTTTTATCAGCAAGGTCTAGCAAGGTCTTTGTGACCTGTATCTCATGCCAGCCTCCTGTCTCATCCTGTAACTAAGAGTGCTTAACCTCCTGGGAATGCAGCCCAGTAGGTCTCAGTCTTATTTTACCCAGCCCCTATTCAGGATAGAGTCACTCTGGTTCAAATGCCTCTGACCATTCCTCTCTATTTTTCTCAGAATTCCTGTCCCTTGAGGCCATGATACCTTAGCCTGGGCTCACTACTAACTGAGGGCTCTAATGTCTATTCTAGTTTTCTCCCCTAAAGCCCATTCTAGCCAGGTGGCAGAGACCTGGAGCCTCACTGTGGGTCACACCCCAGTGTAAGGGCTCATCAGCCGCCCCGTGGTGTCCACGTGGTTGCCTCTGGCTGGGATGACCCTGCCTTCCCCACCTGGAGAAATCCTGCTCCTCCTCCTTCAAGTCCCTACTCAGGTTCCCTCTGAATGCCAGTTCCACAGAGCTATTATGAAGACCGAGGCCAGAGAGGTCAAGCTCCAGGCACAGGCCTGACACAGATGGGGCACCTGGTCCAGGACAGCTCCGATTGTCACTGTTGTCCCCTCCTTGCCCACTCCCTTAGGTAATCCATCCCTCCCTCAACCCCCCCTCTGCCTCTTATACATTCTCACCTTGCTGTATGGTTAATGCAGGGCTGACCCCTCTCCTCCACTGAATCTCAAATTCCTTGAGGACAGTGACCTTGTCTTGCTTCCATCTTCCTTAGGACCCCATATCTGGCTCTAGGCCTTACACTTAGTGGGCTCCATGTGTATTTGCCAATAAATTCTGTCTCCTGGATCCACAGACAGCAGTTTGACAAATGGTCAGAACACTGTGATAAATCAAAATTCATCATATAATGTGGCTGTAGACACAGACAGAGACTGTGCTGCTAGTGACATCATGTCGGTCTGGTCTTAATGATCGTTAGTTATGTTTACCTCAGGATGTTCCCTTGGCCTGGACACATGGGGAAATGGTCCAGAGCCTCACCAACTGAGTCACTGTGGCCTATAGGAATGCCCTCTGATACGGATGGGTATCTGCCACTGTGGGCTGCCCCAATCTGCCCCTTGGGCTTTATTTTATTCATTCTAAGTCTCACTAAACATTTTTTTTTTTTTTTGGAGACAGAGTTTCACTCTTGTTGCCCCTTGGGCTTTATTTTATTCATTCTAAGTCTCACTAAACATTTTTTTTTTTTTTTTTTTTTGGAGACAGAGTTTCACTCTTGTTGCCCAGGGTGGAGTGCAATGGCTCGATCTCGGCTCACCACTACCTCAGCCTCCCGGGTTTTCAGCGATTCTCCTGCCTCAGCCTCTTGAGTAGCTGGGATTACAGGCATACACCACCACACCTGGCTAATTTTTGTATTTTTAGTAGAGATGGGGTTTCTCCATGTTGGTCAGGCTGGTCTTGAATTCCCGACCTCAGATGATCCGCTTGCCTCAGCTTCCCAAAGTGCCCAGTGCTGGTTTTTCTCACTGCTCATTATACGCTATTTATAATGCATTAGCATGCTAAAAGACACTCCCACCAGCGCCGCAGCAGTTTACAGATCCCATGGCAACATCTGGAAGCTAACCTATATGGTCTAAAATGGGGAAGAACCCCCTTCCCAGAAAACTCATGAATAATCCACCCCTTCTTTGGCAAATAATCAAGAAATATCCATAAAAATAGCCAACCAGCTGCCCTCAGGGCTGCTCTGCCAATGGAGTAGCTATTCTTTATCCTTTACTTTCTTTTTTTTTCTTTTCCTCTTTGAGATGGAGTCTCTCTCTGTCGCCCAGGCTGGAGTGCAATGGCGCAATCTTGACTCACTGTAACCTCCGCCTCCCAAGTTTAAGCAATTCTTCACCTCAGCCACCCGAGTAACGGATTACAGGCGCGTGCCAGCATGCCTGGCTACTTTTTTGTATTTTTTAGTAGAGCTGGGGTTTCACCATCTTGGCCAGGCTGGTCTGGAACTCCTGGCCTCGTGATCCATCTGCCTCAGCCCCCCAAAGTGCTGGGATTATAGGCGTGAGCCACTGAGCCCGGCCTATCCTTTACTTTCTTAACAAACTTCCTTTTACTTTATGGATTTCCCCCAACTTCTTTCTCATGCCAGGTCCAAGAACCCTCACTTGGGGTCTGGATCAGGACCCCTCTCTGGGAACAAAAGGGTCTCGCCTCTGGCATGACAGGGCATGGGTGCAGACGAGAGCACTGGGGAAGGTATATAGGAGCAGTTTTTGTTTTGTTTTTTTTTTTTTTTTTCTTTAAGACAGGGTCTCACTTTGTCATCCAGGCTGGAGTGCAGTGGCACGATCTCAGTTCATTGCAACCTTTGCCTCCAGGGCTCAAGTGATCCTCCTGCTTAGCCTCCTGAGTAGCTAGGACTACAGGTACTTGTTGTGACACTTGGCTAATTTTTGCAATTTTAGTAGAAGTTTTGCCATGTTGTCCAGGCTTGTTTGGAAATCCTGAGCTCAAGCCATCTGCCCACTTTGGCCTCCCAAAGTGCTAGGATTACAGGTGTGAACCCCCACAACCGGCCGAGAGTAGGAATTTAAAAGCCAGAAATCCCTGAAGATTAAGCTTTGATTTGTTTTATCTCGCCCAAATCCCTCATCTAAGAGGTCTAGAGAGTCATGCCCAACAAACCATAAATTCTCATCAGATAGGTTTTATTCAACCCTATATATCATGACTTACTTTCCAATCTGACTCTGGCATAATATTACGTGACAAAGTAGGAAGTTTTACCCCAAAACATGTTTCTTTGCCATATCTTGAAATGGCCCTTCAAATCTGTCCTTTGTTGGGGAAATTTTGCATCTGTTAAGAATCTCTATTGTCTGTAATCCCAGCACTTTGGGAGGCTGAGATGGGTGGATCACCTGAGGTCAGGAGTTCAAGACCAGCCTGGCCAACACAGTGAAACCTGTTTCTACGAAATATACAACAACAACAAAAAATTGCTGGGTGTGGTGGCAGGCGCTATAATCCCAGCTATTCCAGAGGCTAAGGCAGGAGAATTGCTTGAACCTGGGAGGTGGAGGTTGCAGTGAACTGAGTTTGCCCCATTGCACTCCAACCTAGGTGACAAGAGCAAAACTCCGTCTCAAAAAAACAAAAAATCTCTATTAGCATAGATAGATCTTTTCCCCTTTCTCCCCTACCCCCTTCCCTCCTTCCGGCTTTGAGTTGTCCCACCTTTCTAAAGGAAACAAATTTCTTTCTTTCTTTCTTTCTTTTTTTTTTTTTTTAAGACGGGGTTTCACCATGTTGGTCAGGCTGGTCTTGAACTCTCGACCTCAGGTGATCCACCCGCCTTGGCCTCCAAAGTGCTTGGATTACAGGCATGAGCCACTACGCCCAGCCACAAATGTATTTCTTAAATGTATTTGATTGATGTCTTGTGCCTCTAAAACATACAAAACCAAGCAAGCTGTGCCCCCACCACCTTGGGCACATGTTCTCAGGACCTCCTGAGGGCTGTGTTACAGGCCATGATCACTCATATTTGGCTCAGAATAAATCACTCCAAATACTTTAGAGTTTGACTCTTCATCAACACCCTCTTCAAACAAACCTAGGGATGGTCTTTCTGCCTGGATGCCTCTGAGCTGTGACCAGAGTCCACAAAGGAGCAGTGAGCAGGGCTTGGTGCAGTGGCCATGCAGAAGAGACAGATTCTGGGAGACTAGAGAACTCCTTTGCAAATCCCTACCCTACTGTTCACCAGCAGGTTCTTAAGCAAATCACTCGGCTTCTCTGGATTTTTTTTTTTTTTTTTTTTTTTTTTTTTAAGACAGGGTTTCACCGTGTTGGTCAGGCTGGTCTTGAACTCCCGACCTCAGGTGATCAGCCCGCCTTGGCCTCCAAAGTGCTTGGATTACAGGCGTGAGCCACCGCACCCGGCTGGCTTCTCTGGATTTACTGTCCTCAGCTATAAAATGGTATCCTTCGCCACTTTGCTGAAAGATATGAACTGTACCCAAGGTGGGCAGTGTCAGAGAGGAGCCCCGAAGTGGAAACGTCCAGCGTGGGAATCTCCTCTCTACAGGGTCCCCAGGGAACTCCTGGCAAGCCCACTTCAGGGCTTCTCTCTGACACAGCCCAGCTCAATCTCTCGAAATGATTTACAAAATGCTGTAACATCCATGATGAGCCCTGATTGCACCTTCTCATCGGCCCCTTTTACAAACAGGAAGTCCCAAAGATAAAAATAAGAAATCAAGGCCGGGAACAATGGCTTACGCCTGTAATCCCAACACTTTTGGAGGCCGAGGCGGGCGGATCACCTGAGGTCGGGAGTTGGAGACCAACATGGCCAATATGGTGAAACCCTGTCTCTACTAAAAATACAAAAAATTAGCTGAGCGTGGTGGTGGGCGCCGGTAATCCGAGCTACTCGGGAGGCTGAGGCAAGAGAATCGCTGGAACCTGGGAGGCGGAGATTGTAGTGAGCCGAGATCGTGCCATTGCACTGCAGCCTGGGCAACAGCGAGACTCCGTCCCCCCACCAAAAAAATAAACGCAGGAAAGGACAGGGAAGAGAAGAAAAAAAAAAATAGGAAGACCTGGGCTATTACTCGCTAGGGCCGCGGTGTGGCCACCAAAGCGCTCGGGCCGCTCTACAGAGCGCTGGCACCACGGCTGCCTCGCGCTCCCCGGGGGCGGGGCGAACGGGCGGGGCGGGACAGGGCGGGACGAGCGGGGGTCACGTGACGCCCGGCCCGGAAGCGCTCGTGCCGGCGACCCCCGGGTGTCGGGGCCCAGCACCGCTGACTGGACCGAGCCCCAGCGTCCGCCGCCATGGCCTGGACCAAGTACCAGCTGTTCCTGGCCGGGCTCATGCTCGTTACCGGCTCCATCAACACGCTCTCGGCAAAGTGAGTCTGGGCCCTGCCGGGCCTGCGAGCCCTTGGCGACCCCACCTCGTTCTCCGCCTTCCTGCATCTCGGCCCTGCCTTTCTGGCTTCTGCTTGCCCACTTGCTCCGGTCGGTTCTCGCGCTTTATGACCACGCAAGGGATGCGAGGTCCGGGGAAGTGCAGAGCCGGGCTGCGCTCGGGGCTGGGGGATCCGAGGCCCGGCTTTGATTTGCTGTCACTTTCAGTCTCAGCGCCTGTTTCCTCATCTTTAAACAGGAGGGTTGGACCGCTTTCTTTCCACGGCCCTTTCAGTGCTGGCGTCCGAACCTGAGCACCTCCCTCCACGACCTGGGAGAGGCCCCAGGGCTTGTGCCCACGAGCTGCAGTAGTGGCCGTGCAGGCCGAGTGACCCAGTGAGCGTGGAGGGCTCAGGCTGCAGACAGGGAGATGCCCCACGAACCCCGCAAGGACGAGGGGTTAGAGCTGTGCCTTGAAGCTTATCCCACCTTGAAGGTGGGATTTCGGAATGTGGCTGAGACTTTAAGGCAAGGAAAGTCTATGGAAAGGCCAGCTCAAAATCGACTGTAACCAGCACCAAATGCCCAGGCTAGATTTTCTCCCATAATCAGAGAAGTGCTTTTGAGCTGGAGAATGACATGTTGAAAGTGAGGTGATTCACTCAATGGTCCACATGAAGAGTAATTTGGTGCAGGGGAGACCACACCAAGGCTGCTGCATAGCAGATGAGCAGAGCTAGGAGGTGGCAGTGAGAAGGGAAAGGAAGGGAGAGTCCGGGTGCCAAATGGTCACAGGCCTGACCCACATGAGCGAGGAACAAGGATCACTCCAGGGTTTCCGCCTGGGAGAAGAGAGGTGCCATTAGCTCAGACAGAGAGGGCAAGTGGGCAGTCCGGTTCTGATACAGGGGGTGAGATGGGGGGATAGTTCCCAGGAGATGAGGGACTGAGGACCCAGGCCAGTCATGAGGCTGAGGGACAGGGCCTAGTCTCTGTTGTGGGCAGGATGGCAGCTCTTTGCCTCTCTCTGTCTCCATCTCAGGGCAGTGCCTTCTTGCCCTTCTTTTCACCATAAGGGCTGTAGTGCCCAGTGGCCTTTGTCTGAAATGATAGCAAGTTACATGGAGAACAGTGGACAGTGACCCTCTCCAAGTCAGACCTCATGTCCACCTGGGCCCTGTCAGGCTCCAGAGCAAGGTGGGGTTGGTGTGGTGTGGAAGAGCTCTCATCAGGAGCTTTTCCACTCTGAAGGTGGTGTTGCAGGTCCCCTGCGTTTTCTATCTGGCTTCATACTTTGAGAAACTATGAGCCTTTTAAGGAGAAACAGCCATTTCTTAATCATTTTTGAGGCATTTATACCTAGCATATTCCGTCAGTGGTACAAAAAGGACCTCCCCAGGCATGTATATGGTACATACAGTGTGTGAGGGAAGGGGACCAAGAGGCGGTCCCTGGCTTTGAGATGCTTGGAATCTCAGGTGGAGACAGATGTGTATACACCTGGCAGTCACAGTGTTCTCCCTTTCCCAAATGGTGGGCAAGGTCAATGGAGCCCTGGGTGGGACCCACCTGATCCTCTGGTTCACCTCTGGCCAGATGTGCCTTGTGGAGAACTGCTGGCTTCCCAGGCCCTGCATCCTCCTGGGGGGATCAGGTTGGGGGGGAGGGGGTCACGCCTCATACTGAGTCCTTAGCTGTTCAGAGGCTCCAGCCTGAGGGATCCCATCTCAGGATTTGAACGCAGCAAAGCAAGTCTTTCGTTCTGTCCTGCCAGCCAAGGCCTCAGTCAAGTGCTTACGGAGTGGCTGTAAGTCTTCCAGGGCTGCTGTCCCCAAGGAGAATCCAGATTGCCAGTTACTGCTGGGGTAAACTGTGCTGACTCACCTCCTTCCTTAAAAAGCTCCGAAAGTCAGGTAGGAAGTTTAGAGGTCCTCAATCCCAGAAGGCGTCGCCCTTACAGGCAGCCCGAGAGTCAGGAAAGAGGCTCCCAGGTGACAGACCCAACTTTCAGTCCTGTCCCCTGCCTGACAGCCAGTGTGGGGCCTCTCAGGATCCTCCAGCCCCAGACGGTACCCCAAACTGGACCCTAAACAGTATTCTAAGGTCAAATCTTGAGAAGGATACTCTTAGGGAGAAAGGACATGTGGGAGCAGCTGCGTACACCCTGATGTGAAGTATGGATTTGAAATCACATTTCTAGCCAGGTGTGGTGGCTTTCATCTGTAATCCCAACACTTTGGGAGGCTGAGGGGATGGATCACTTGAGGTCAGGAGTTTGAGACCAGCCTGACCAGTATGGTGAAACCCTATCTCTACTAAAAATGCAAAAATTAGCTGGGCATGGTAGGGTGTGCCTGTAGTCCCAGCTACTCAGGAAACTGAGACAGGAGAATTGGCTTGAACCCTGGAGGCAGTGAGCCGAGATCGCACCACTGCGCTCCAGCCCTGCAGGCACAGACAGACAAGCATGTGCTGACAATCAGCAGAACCAGCTCAGCTCATGCACAAAGAGCACCTGGCATGCCCCAGGCCTTGCTCTGCCCTTTCATGTGTGAACTCAGGGAAATATCATAACTGCCCTATCAGGCAGCAGATAGGGGCTGATATTCCTGTATAAAGAAACTTAGGTAGGGAATGATTAAATTCCTTGCCCAAGTTCAACTCGGCTTCTAAGTGGCAGTTAAACCAGCGTGGTCTGGCTCTAGCATACCTGCTCTTAACCACCACTGGAGGGTGTGGCTGGGGACTCCTCCAGTCATTCTCAGGGCATTTAGAGTTGTTAAAAGTATAGAAACCAGGCCGGGCGCGGTGGCTCAAGCCTGTAATCCCAGCACTTTGGGAGGCCGAGGCGGGTGGATCACGAGGTCGAGAGATCGAGACCATCCTGGTCAACATGGTGAAACCCCGTCTCTACTAAAAATACAAAAAATTAGCTGGGCATGGTGGCGCGTGCCTGTAATCCCAGCTACTCAGGAGGCTGAGGCAGGAGAATTGCCTGAACCCAGGAGGCGGAGGTTGCGGTGAGCCGAGATCGCGCCGTTGCACTCCAGCCTGGGTAACAAGAGCGGAACTCCGTCTCAAAAAAAAAAAAAAAAAAAAAAAAAGTATAGAAACCATCCAGCCTAATCCCCACAATTTACAGAAGAGGCCCCAGAAGTTTCTTTCTGTGACTCAACTGGTTGGTATCTGAATGGGGGCCTCTTTTATGGCTGTGATATCCCAAAGTTCCTCCTTCCTGGGGGTTTCCTCTCACAGCTCCTGAGGCCAGGACAGACAAGCCTGTGCTTGTGGAAGTTGTAAAACTGTAAGTAGCATCTGCCCTCCCAGCCTTTGATGTGTCTTCCCTCCAGGAATGGGCAGCAAACCTCTCAGCCAGCCAAGAGACCCTGCTGTCACCCGCTTGCTTGTCTGGGCTGGAGCCCCGGCCACTCAAGGTTGACACCGACAGCCTGTGGTTGCCTCTGGCAGTTTCTTGGCCTGTGACAAGCACGATGTTTCCCTTCCCCGGTTCTTGGGAGGACAAAAGGCAGTGGATGAGGAAGCACGTGCTGCCTGCTGTGCTGGGGCTGCAGGTCAGCTTTCCTCTCTGCCCGCTCAGCAGGCTTTGGGAGACTGCCACCAGCCATGCTGGCCCTGTGGCCCCATCCCTGGGTCCTGGCAGGGGGCCCCTCCCTGTGAAGTAGCTTCTCTCCCTGGCTGTTTTCCTCAAAACCTCCTCACCAGCACCTTCTGTCCATCATCTCCTTTAGGCCAAGCCATTTCTGTCTGCCTGAGCCAGTGCCCATCTGCAGGTGCTCATTTCAGAGCCCAGGTCTCCTGAATCCGGCTGAGGTTCTGCATCTGAAGAGCTGGAGTCAGCTGGGCACTGTGGCTCCTGCCTGTAATCCCAGCACTTTGGGAGGCCGAGGCATGAAGATCACTTGAGCCCAGAGGTTCAAGATCAGCCTAGTCGACAAAGGGAAAACTTGTTCTTTACAAAAAATAATAAATAAATACATAAATAAAAAGAGCCAGAGTCAAGTAGATGCCCACTAAGCAAGGCTCAGCTCCCCTTCTAAGTTCTGCAAGCTGCAGGACCCTCTCACCCAGCCAGGGATATTGGCCTGACTTCCCTTCATGCCCAGGCCAGGGACCCTGCCAGGAAAATGGGAGGAAGCCTGGAAACCACTAGGCCTGTACTAGAGAAGAGGTGTTCGCTCTTCTTCTGTGTCCTTTCTGTGCTAGCTCCAAAGTTTGCCCTTGGTAGCTGCCTCCACCGGCCTTGGGTTCCATGAACTGGCATGGGATAATTGCTTCAAAGGGATGGTTGGGCTAGCTTGACGAAGCCTTAAATCAGGAGGACAGTGTGTAGCAGAGTGGGAAGTGCATCAGGCTTGGGAGCTGGGGAATAGGTGAGCCACTGGACCTCTCTGAGCCTTAGTTTCCTCATCTGCAAAATGGACTTGATGATCCCTGTTCTACCTTCTTCCCAGACACTGAAGATCTACTAAGGAAGATTTTCTTTTCTTTTTTTTTTTTTGAGATGGAGTTTCACTCTTGTTCCCAGCTGGAGTGCAATGGCGCCATCTCAGCTCACCACAACCTCTACCTCCTGGGTTCAAGTGATTCTCCTGCCTCAGCCTCCTGAGTAGCTGGGATTACAGGCATGTACCACCATGCCCAGCTAATTTTGTATTTTTAGTAGAGACGGGGTTTCTCCATGTTTGTCAGGCTGGTCTTGAACTCCTGACCTCAGGTAATCCGCCTGCCTCAGCCTCCCAAAGTGCTGGGATTTTTTGTTGTTGTTGTTGCCCAGGCTGGAGTACAGTGGTATGATCTTGGCTCACTGCAGCCTTGAGCCATCCTCCCACCTCAGCTTCCCAAGTAGATCAGACCACAGACATCCGCCACCATGCCCATTTAATTTTTGTATTTTTTATATAGACAATGTCTTGCCATGTTTCCCAGGCTGGTGGGCTCAAGCACTCCACCTGCCTTGGCCTCCCAAAGTGTTGGGATTACAGGCATGCACCACCACCCCCAGCATGAGGAAGGTTTTCTAGTCCACAGAGATGAGAGGGCTCACCGTTGTCACCTCAGAAGCCAGGGCTACCTGCTTTGGCATCCCAGAGAGTAGAGAAGCTTTGGCCTCTCTGTAGGTCCCTGGCAGGAGAAACAAGGGGACTCACTGGGCTTGAGAAGCTAGGGACACAAGAGGAAGTGGCAGAGATTCTGTGGGAATGGCCACAGCTCATCTGCCCGAGCCAGCCCCATTGCCACTTCCTCCGTCTGTGTTCGCCACCTCCGCTCACATGGACCTGCACACTTCCCAGAATGCTGAGCTTTGAGTTTGGGCCTGGCCATGCTAGGGAGTGACTCACCACCCAGCACAGGGAGCCCACTCCCCAGCCTGCCTGCCCGCCAAGGCGCAGGGAACTCTGAAACCAGCGGCCTCAGCTTTTCTCCACTAGGGCCCCATGAGCCTCCTGCTCTGGAGGCCATTTCCCCAGAATGCAGTGTCTGCGGAGAAGACAGGCTCATCTGCTGGGCTGCACCTCTCCCACCAGCCAGGGCAGGGAACTCAGAGGAGAGCTTCAGAGCATCAGGGAGGGGGCGCATGACTGCCTGCTGAGCTTCTGGGCACTGGCCCTGTCTGGGCACCTGAGGAACTGTAGGCCCCTCGAGCCCTCTCTGGCTCTGGGTTCTTGTCTGTTAAATAAGGAGTTTCATTGAGCTGATGGCTGAGTTTCTTCTATTTCAGCATTGTGGCTCTGTGAACTACAGGGACAATAATAGCCTGAGGCCCCTCCAGCTACCTGTGCCTCAGCCAACAGGACAGGTTCCAGATGTTTTTCCAGAAGCTTTCAGGCTGAAGTGCAGTTGGGGCCACGCTGAGCGCTACAAGGGGGAGATGGCTTCTGCTCAGTGAAGGGAAAGGGGAGGGGGCAGAAAATGAGTTTTGCTGAATACCTGTCATGTGCCGGGTCATGTATATATCCTTGTATCATGTGTTACTTCTGACAGTTTGTCAGTGTTGGTATGATTATTCCTATAACTTGTCCAGCCTGTGGGATTCAAAACTCTGGCTTTTCTCTGTACTCTGCCTTTTCTGAGTGTAAATTCAAGCAAGGTTTAGACCCTGGATCTGCCTCAAGGCTCAGAGTCCTCATCTAAAATGAGGATCCTTGTTATGAGGCTTAACGGGACAGCCCCCATAAAGTGCCCTATGAATTATGCATTTAAGGAGCCAGGGGCCAGGTGTGGTGGCTCACACCTGTATAATCCCAGCACTTTAGGAGGCTGAGGCAGGTAGATCTTGAGGCTAGGAGTTTGAGACCAGCCTGGGCAACATAACAAGGCAATACAAAAATTAGCCAGGCATGGTGGCCCATGCCTGTAGTCCCAGCTCTCAAGAGTTTGAGGTAGGAGGATCACCTGAGCCTTGGGAGGCTGAGGCTGTAGTGAGCTGTGATCATGCCACTGCACTCCAGCCTGGGCAACAGAGTAATACCCTGTCTCAAAAAAAAAAAAAAACGATGTTGGCTGCACACAGTGCCTCATGTCTGTAATCCCAGCACTTTGGGAGACCAATGTGGGTGGTCAGGAGTTCAAGACCAGCCCGGCCAACATGGTGAAACTCCATCTCTACAAAAAATATAAAAATTAGCTGGGTGTGGTGGTGGGTGCCCATAATCCCAGCTACTTAATAGGCTAAGGCAGGAAAATCACTTGAACCTGGAAGGTGGAGGTTGCAGTGAGCTGAAATTGCACTGCTGCACTCCAGCCTCAGTGACAGAGCGAGGCTCTGTTTCAGAAACAAACAAGAACAAAAACAAAAATTAAATGTTGATGCTCGCTTCAGCAGCACATATTCTAAAATTGGAACTATACAGAGAAGATTAGCATGGCTCCTACGCAAGGATGACACGCAAATTCATGAAGCATTCCATATATTTTAAAAATTAAAAAAAAAAAAATCAAATGTTGCAAAGCACTGACAGCAAAGTGCTTCCCACCTTAGGGTCATTGCTGTCATCCCCAGGTAAACTGGGGCTGGATTTTGGCTCTAGCCTGTGAGGCTAGGGTCCTTCTGATTCTGCACAATGAGCCAAAACCCATCTCCAATTCAGGATGAGAAGCCTGGCTTTCTGCCCCAAGGTACCTGCAGGCCTGAGCGTCTCAGACTGGGCAGGGCAGCCCATGCTGCCGACACATAATCCCTTGGACTGTTAGCCTAACCCAGGCCATCAGATACAAAGAGATTCCATTTCCCCAGCTGGGAGCACTGCCAGACAGCCCTGTCTAGGCAGACCTACTCGTGGAGAAAGCGAAGATAAGCCTTGTGGGAGGTGGGGAGCACAGCACCAGCCCTACAGCCGGCTTCCCAAGAAGCACCCCAACCTTGGGCAAGGATAGACCCCAAGGGGTTTCCCCTATGGACCAGCTTGTTCTATCAGCACAGGGACCTCAAACTCAGGTGGGAAGTAGGACTCATGGAAACACAGCCTCTACACTGCAGTACCTGACCTGTTTGCTGGGAGGGATCTGGAAGTCTCATTCATTCAACAGAAAGTGTTGAGCTTCTGTAGAGTAATGTGCCAGGAGCAAGGGATTGAGAGATGTAGAAGCAGCTGGGTGCTGAGCTGTCTCAGATGACAGTGAATGGGGAACCAGAATGTGCTGTGTGTGTGAGTTGTCATTACTATAAGTGACTCAGGCATTAGCGCAGCATGAGTTCTGGGTGGTGACTCCACTGCCAGATCGGGGAGGACTTTTTAAGCCTACCAGTCTGTGATCTGGGTGTGGTACCAGAATGAGGAAGCAGCTTCCAGACCTGCCCCCTGCAGAAAATAATAATAATAATAAAATTAATAATAATAATAATAATGATCCTTGCCTGAGGCTTCTGGTCAACCTTCATGTACTTGGCACTAGCTCCCTTGTCCCTCCTAGAGGAGCCTTGGCTCATGGCCTGGGGATTCCCATCTCTCTGACTTCACTTGCTCTGGGCAGTTGGCTCTGTGCCCTTGGTAAGGCTTGACCTCTTCTCTCTTCCTTGCTTTGCCTGTGTTTCACTCAGTTGCCTCACACAGGCCTTCTCAGGGAGCTCTTTCTGCAAAAGCAAAACTGGATTCAAGAGCAGCCTTGCTGGTGTGAGCCATACAATTGGTCTGTAGCCCTTACCCGCATTCCATGTCCTGTCCTGGCCAGGGACCCAAAAGCCAGCAGCAAGTCAGGCAGAAATTAGGTACCATGGGTGCAGTGGCTCATGCCTATAATCTCAGCAACTCAGGAGGCTGAGGTGGGAGGATTGCTGGAGCCCAGGAGTTCAAGACCAGCCTGGCCGGCATAGCAAGACCCTGTCTCTAAAAAAAAAAAAAAAGAGACAAAGAAATGAGACTCCAGCCCATAAAGTCAGGTGTTTTCCTGACCTGGGGTGGAGTCTCCCCTGCTCCCAGACTCCCTGTTCTATATATAGCAGGGCTTTCTGTGCCCCATTGAGACTGGGACTGGTTATAGCCTGGTCCCCAAGCCATGCCAGGCTCCAGGTTTCTCTCTGCCTTCTACCCAGTTCTGTCCAAACTTCTCCCTTCAACTCTCCTTTGCTCCTGCTATTCTCAAAAATGACAAGCACTCTTAACTACCCCTCTTTCTCCACATCTCCAGGAGCAGCTGGTGTCTTTCACTGTGGAATAGATTTGCCATAGCCCTATTTTCTTCCCCAAACTCAGGCATAGAGAAGCCAAAGCTGGACAGGGTCTTTGTCAAACCTAGACTCTTAACTGCAGCACAAACAGTGGTGCATGCTGCAGGCATTGCGGGGGAAGTGCGGGAACCGGAGGACTCCCCCACCCTTTGGGAGCTGAGGCTCACTACGGAGATGAGCCAATGGCAGTGCAAGGCTGTGCACTGCAATGTGAACTGCCCTAGAAAGACATTTCAAGGAAAGACATTTAATAAAAAGAAGTCCTGAGTCTTGCGCTTTAGAGACATCCACTGCCTACATAGGGCATGCTGCAGTGGGAGCAGGTCTGCGGCCCACAGGAAATGGCTCTGGGTCTGTGTTGACTTGAGTCAACACATGATGTGACTGATGCATTTGGAGCTGTGTCAGTGAACTCGGGGTGTCAACATGAGGGAGGGGCCATACCTTGCCAGCCTCTGTCTGGGCCAGATCACGCTGTTGGCTCTGGGCCTGGGTCCACCAGAGGACTTCCAGAAGTCAGTGGCCAGGGGTGAAAGGTCAGGGGAGGCTGGAGCTGTTTAGCCAGGAGATGAGAAGATTCAGAAGAAGGTCAAAAAGCCCCCAAGTACCTAAGGGCTTTCAAATGAAAGATTAGACAAGACTCCACAGAACTAACCAAGCCCAGCAAAGATGAACTTCAAGAGAAGGAATTTTCAGGACAGATGGCAGACAGTTCAGAGTGATTGGTGGTTAAGCTGCCCAAAGCTCTATGCCACAAAGGATTCTGGGCTCATGGGGAAGTATTTCATAATCAGTTATCACCATCTGCCAGGTGCTGACTGGGAAGTCATGCCATGAGTATGATGTCTTTGCCACCTGCTTGAAAGTCAGCATTAGAAAGCTCTTCCAGCCGGGCGCGGTGGCTCAAGTCTGTAATCCCAGCACTTTGGGAGGCCGAGGCGGGTGGATCACGAGGTCAAGAGATCGAGACCATCCAGGTCAACATGGTGAAACCCCGTCTCTACTAAAAATACAAAAAATTAGCTGAGCATGGTGGCACATGCCTGTAATCCCAGCTACTCAGGAGGCTGAGGCAGGAGAATTGCCTGAACCCAGGAGGCGGAGGTTGCGGTGAGCCGAGATCGCGCCATTGCACTCCAGCCTGGGTAACAAGAGCGAAACTCCGTCTCAAAAAAAAAAAAAAAAAAAAAAAAGAAAGCTCTTCCAAACCATTCAGGTGCTTTGAAGTAAGCAGGTGTTCTGTATTAGGTGGTCATTTCCCATTGCCCAGGTACTCCTGTAGACCAGAACTTCTTGATATTTTTCATGCCATGGGACCCTTTGACAGTCTAGCATAGCCTATGGACCTGTTCTTACAGTAATGTTTTAAAACGTGTAAATAAAAAGACCAAGGATTACAAAAGAAGTAATTAAATGGAAATACAGTTATCAAACACTTAAAAAAGCAAATTTGTTTTATAGTGATATATATAGATATGCTTTTTTTTTTTTTAAGACGAGATCTTGCTCTGTCACCCAGGCTGGAGTGCAGTGGTATAATCTTGGCTCACTGCAGACTCCGCCTCACGCCTGGCTAGTTTTTGTATCTTTAATAGAGAGAGGGTTTCACCATGTTGGACAAGCTGGTCTCAAACTCCTGACCTCAAGTCATCCACCCACCTCAGCCTCCCAAAGTGCTAGAATTACAGGCATAAGCCCCTGCACCCAGGTATATAGATATGCTTTCTACTACATTAAGTTATAAGTGGGTCTGACTACTGTAATTTTCATGAGTGATGAGTGTAAATGATACCTCACAATATATACAGTGACTATAATGACATGAGGGTATCTATGATTTCTGTGCATTATAGAGGCACAGACACAGTAACTTGAGGAAATGCCAAGTTAAAACTCCTTCATGTGGAGACTGGCCCCTTTGAGAGGAAGTCCCACTCTGGGGCTGAGTCACCCAATTAAGAGGTGTGAGCCTCTTCACTAGCACCAGGGCAGGATGCTGCCAGGGTCTGACCTTCCTTGTCTCTCCTACAGATGGGCAGACAACTTCATGGCCGAGGGCTGCGGAGGGAGCAAAGAGCACAGCTTCCAGCATCCCTTCCTCCAGGTATCTAGCCCTGACCCTCCTACCTCCTGTTTCCTGGGCCTCAGACCAGGCACCCCCACCATGAGGCCAGGCTGTTTCCTGATCTAGGAGCAGAGCCTTCTCCTGCTCCCAGAAGAGCCATCCACTTCTCTCTCTCCCTTCCCAAAGCAGAATCCAAGGTTTAGAAGAGGGCAAAGAACACCATCGTCTGTGAAAGTCCTGGCAAGTGGTCATGTCCTCACCACATCCAAGTCAGGATACCTGGAAAACATCAGCCCTAGTGACTAAAGTCAGCTCTCTATCCACTAAGAGCCCAGACCGCAGTTGGAACAGGGCAGACACCATAAATGGAAGATACTATTTGTTGAACTGAGAATCAGGAGACTCAAATGTCAGCTCCAGCTCTACCAGCAACTTGCTTGGTGGCCTTACATAAGTCTTTGAGCCTCTGTTGGGTTTCTCCACCTGCAATTTGGCCTAGACAGGTTATTTTCAGAAAGGGCTCTGCACAGCCTTAGGGTTCATCAGGATGTATGGGGTCTTAGGGGTGGACCTAGGAGGCGGTCTCTGGCCTCCACGGCAGTTCTGCATTTGTCTATTATACATGTTGGGGTTCTGGGTAAGCTCTTGTTTGACAAAAGTTTGCATTAAAAAAAAAAAACAAAAAACAGTCAAAGATGACCCCCAAGGTCGCTTCCAGCTCTGAAGTCCTCGGGTTTTCATCCCTGCAGGCAGTGGGCATGTTCCTGGGGGAATTCTCCTGCCTGGCTGCCTTCTACCTCCTCCGGTGCAGAGCCGCCGGACAGTCAGACTCCAGCGTGGACCCCCAGCAGCCCTTCAACCCCCTTCTTTTCCTGCCCCCAGCACTCTGTGACATGACAGGGACCAGCCTCATGTATGTGGGTGAGTAACCGGGCCAGGCTGAGAAGAGCTCGGGAGGCTGTGGCTGAAGGGGCTACTGATGAAACAGCCCCGTCCCACCCGCCTCCACTCATCCCGCCATTTGCCCAGACTTCACATGCACAGGATCACAGGCAGGACTGAGCGAGCACTTAGTAGTAGCTCAGCATGCCTCCATCCCCGAAAAATCCTTAGTGACAGATGGCCTTTGCCTTCAGAAGCTAACTGTCATTCATTTCTCCTCTCCTAGCTCTGAACATGACCAGTGCCTCCAGCTTCCAGATGCTGCGGGGTGCGGTGATCATATTCACTGGCCTCTTCTCGGTGGCCTTCCTGGGCCGGAGGCTGGTGCTGAACCAGTGGCTGGGCATCCTAGCCACCATTGCAGGGCTGGTGGTCGTGGGCCTGGCTGACCTCCTGAGCAAGGATGACCATCAGCACAAGCTCAGCGAAGTGATTACAGGTACGGCCAGGGGCAGGGATGTGGGGCTGCCCTATCCTGCCCAGTCCTTCTCGGGAGCCCAGCACAGACTCATACAGGCTCTGCCATATGCCAAGCCCTGGGTGAGGTGGGTAGCCCTGGAGGTGATGGATAGAATGTAGGGAAGACTGCAGAGGGATGTGGCTGCACCAGGGAAGAGTGGCAGGCCAGGGAGGGAGAGAGGCTGGCTTGTCCTTTGATACAGATGCAGGCATACAACCTACTGGATTTGGGAGTGGAAAGGAATGGGTGCTTATCGAGCACTTACCAAGTGCCCAGCCTGGTGCTGAGCACTGTGTGTTCATCATCACAGTGACCCCCACAGGCCCCGAAGGGATGCATCACAGCCCGTTTTACAATGAAGTGACCGTCCTGGGTCACTCAGGGTCAGGATCAACCAAGAAATGTCTTAAAGCCTGCTGCTTCTTAAAAGACCTGCATCTCACCCTGTGGGGCAGCTCTCAGACACAGGCAGGCCTTTGGGGCCTCAGCCCAGCAGTGTTGGCCTGCCCCTCAGGGACCAGGGGATCAGGGACAGGCAGTGTTGACTCTGCCTGTGAACTATAGGGAGCCCTGCAGAGGTCAGGGGCTGGCATGTTGTGTCCCTGTGGCCATGCTTTCCTGGCCCCCAGCCCCAGTGCAGCCCTTGTCTCATCTGAGTCCCTCCTTCCCTACAGGGGACCTGTTGATCATCATGGCCCAGATCATCGTCGCCATCCAGATGGTGCTAGAGGAGAAGTTCGTCTACAAACACAACGTACACCCGCTGCGAGCAGTTGGCACCGAGGGTGTGTATAGGAACAGGGACCTGGAAGGAGTGGGGTGGAAGGGAACATGGGGAGTGGAGCACAGGACAAGGTGCCAGGGTTCACTGGGCGGGGGGTGGGGTGAACTTCCTGCCCCCAACTTGCCTTCCAGATGTGTTTTGACAAATCTTCTGACCCCTGCTGTGCCAGGAGCTAGAGGAGACCAAGGACAGAGATGAATGAAATGCAAGCCCTTCAGAGAAGGTGACCAGCAGGAAGAAAGGGCAGTCAGTGAATTCAAGCTTGGACCACTTGTGCTCAACTGACGTCTCATTGACCATGGCGGTCTGAATCTCTCAGGGCAGGCAGGATGGCATTCGAGCTGCACATTTCAACAGGCAGTAGTAGGAGCAGGAAAAGTCCAAACAGAGCAAAGGCATGGGGGGCTACAGATGAATTTGAAAATCAGTAAGGAATAATTTCAGTGCAGCTGCGAATGGCAGTTTATGCCTGTAATCCCAGCACTTTGGGAGGCGGAGGCAGGTGGATCACTTGAGGTCAGGAGTTTGAAACCAGCCTGGCCAACATGGCACAACCCCGTCTTTACTAAAAATACAAAAATTAGCCAGGCGTGGTGGCGGATGCCTGCAGTCCCAGCTACTCGGGAGGCTGAGACAGAAGAATCTCTTAAACCTGGGGGAGCGGAGGCTACAGTGAGCTGAGATCGCGCCACTGCACTCCAGCCTGCACAACAGAGCAAGACTCTGTCTCAAAAAATAATAATAATAATTTGACTGCAATATAGGTTTAATGTTGAGGAAATAATGAGGAATTAAGTAGGTTGGGGTCATGTCGTTAGAGAACCTTACCGTCAGGCAAGTAGATTTAGACTTTAAATAAACAGGCAGCGAGGAATCACTGAAAAGTTTTTGAGCAGGGAAGTAACTATCAAAATGATGAGATTAGCAAGACAGAGCTGTGCTTTCAAAGAATGGCCTGGGGGCTGGCACCTGTTGGGGAGCAGCTCCCGTCTGGCCCCAGTGAGCTGAGGAGCTTAGGCAGAATTTGAATCAGCTATGTCACCGAGCGAGCATGCAGTCTGTTTCCAGTCATTTCTATTTTCAAGCCAGACCTTAATGAAGGAAGCAATGCATGGACTTACCTTCTGGCGCAAGCTCCTTGTCAGAGACCAGTAACACACTGAACTAGAAAGCTGTGTTTTTCCAAACTTGTGAAAATAATGTAGTCAGTTGCAGCTGGCAGTTCTTTTTTTAAACGAATAGAATTTTAAAATATCAGAGCATTGTATACTGTAAGGGTAGTTATGTTTTCATGAGTGTGCCTGTGTGTCTGTGAACCTGTGTTCACGTGAACACATGTACTGGGTCACAAAATAAAATGTATTTCTTACTCTTGATCCAGTCAAAAAAACCCTAAGTGAAAGTGGAGAAGGGACAGCCGGAACCCATCTAATAGGCCACAAGCTCCTGATGAGAGGCTGAGGGACGTGAAAGGAGGGAGCCGGCCTAAGGACCACTGGGAGGGAGTGACCAAGATTAGAGGAGGCTGAGCTGGTGGGCTGTACTTGGGGGAGGGGGAAAGTGTCACTGTTTCCTCTACTCCCCAGGCCTCTTTGGCTTCGTGATCCTCTCCCTGCTGCTGGTGCCCATGTACTACATCCCCGCCGGCTCCTTCAGCGGGAACCCTCGTGGGACGCTGGAGGATGCGCTGGACGCCTTCTGCCAGGTGGGCCGGCAGCCGCTCATTGCCGTGGCACTGATGGGCAACATCAGCAGCATCGCCTTCTTCAACTTCGCAGGCATCAGCGTCACCAAGGAGCTGAGCGCCACCACCCGCATGGTGCTGGACAGCTTGCGCACTGTTGTCATCTGGGCACTGAGTCTGGCACTGGGCTGGGAGGCCTTCCATGCACTGCAGATCCTTGGCTTCCTCATACTCCTTATGGGCACTGCCCTCTACAACGGGTTGCACCGCCCGCTGCTGGGCCGCCTGTCTAGGGGCCGGCCCCCAGCAGAGGAGAGCGAGCAGGAGAGACTGCTGGGTGGCACCCGGACTCCCATCAACGATACCAGCTGAGCTTCCCTAGAGGCTTCTACTGCCACCTGGGTGTTCCTTCACCCTGAGACTGAGGCCACACAGGCTGGTGGACCCCCGGTGCCCTGTCCCCAAGGCCTTGCCCTATCCCCTCTCTACAGAACAACACCCAATCCTCTTTTTCTCACCATCACCTGCAGGGTGGTGTTACCCAGCCCCCACAGGCCTGAGTGCAGTGACAGACCCCAGCTCTGGGCCCCCTCCTACAGCACTAGAGCTAAATCATGAAGTTGAATTGTAGGAATTTACAACCCTAGTGTATCTGAATCATAAACTAGACTACCATAATTATCTAGTTTATGAGTCATAAGCTAGATTTGATTCTCCAAAGAAGAAAAGTCAGTGAGCAAATTTAAACCAGAACTAAGCATTATGTTTTCTGTTTTTTGTTTTTTTTTTGTTTTTTTTTGTTTTTTTGAGACAGAGTTTTAATCTGTCACTCAGGCTGTGGTACAATCTTGGCTCACTACAACCTCTGCTTCCTGGGTTCAAGTGATTCTCCTGCCTCAGCCTCCCAAGTAGATGGGATTACAGAAACCACTACACCTGGCTAATTTTTGTATTTTTAGTACAGATGGGGTGTCACCATGTTGGCCAGGCTGGTCTCGAACTCCTGACCTCAGGTGATTGCCTGCCTCAGCCTCCCAAAGTGCTGGGATTACAGGTGTGAGCCACCATGCCCGGCCAGAACTAAGCATTATGTTTTCTAAAACGTCTAAGATCCTCCCTAAACCTGTCTGGAGATCTGAGTTTTAACCTAGACTCTCCCTCAAACTCACTAACTCCCAGCACATTACCCAATTGCTCTGGGCCTTGATGTTACGCTCTGGGAAGTAGATGTTGATGCTGTGGCCTTAGTGCTTTCTGGCCCCAGCGTTCCCTGGGCCTGTGATCTTGACCAACCTGAGAAAACAGTAATAGCCCATCCACTGGGAATACCCCTCTACCCATAGCCCCTCCTGTGCTGGGCTTTTTTGTTTGTTTGTTTTTTGTTTTTAAGTCTTGTTCTGTCACCCAGGCACAGCTTCCTGCAGCCTAAAACTCCTGGGCTCAATCAGTCCTCCTGCCCCAGCCTCCCAAGTAGCTAAGACTAACAGATGTGTACCACCATGCCTCGTTTATTCTTTTATTTTTTTTGCAGAGATGAGTCTCACTGTGTTGCCCAGGCTGATCTCAAACTCCTGGCCTCAAGTGATCCTCCCATCTTGGCCTCCCAAAGTGTTGGGATTATAGGCCTGAGCCATCACGCTTGTCCCTGTTTTCCTGTCCTCACTCTCACAGAGGCCTCCCCTGACTGGGAGAGATTACAGGGGAATTGCAGGCAGCCTGTGTTAAATTGTTTTTATGAACTCTACCTGCTACTTTAAAGACAAGGAAACTGAGGCCCAAAGTTCTAAGTTGTTTGGCAAATGGGTCTCTTACCCTCAGCTCCTACAGGGACCTGGGGGGGCCTCAGTTCCAGCAGCCACGTGATTCTGCAGCTGACTGTGATCTAGAGCCCATCTGGATCTCAGCCCCACCCCTGGCAAACTGCCTGCCTAGAGAACCCGCAAGATGACAAATTCCCCAGGATTCCACCATTTAGACTAATTCTGGCATCCCGGGCATTGTGTTAAGTAGCTTAACTTTCATTCTTAGAACAGCCGTCAGAGGTGGGGACAGATGAAGAACCTGTGCACCAGAGAAGGTTAAGTGACTTCCTTATGGAGCCAGTATTCCAACCTAGGTTTGCCTGACACCAGACCTGTGGCGCCACTTCTCATGCTGGGCTCTGTGGGGTCTTTGGGGTGGATCTCTTAGGGCTGGGCTGGAAGCCTCATGTACTGTTGTCCTCTAGGTAACCGTACCCTGAAGAGAAGGGGTGGCATCAGGAACCGCAGGGAACTGAGCAGCCTCTTTCCGGTGCTGCTCCTTGAAACAGTTGAGTGCAGCCTCAAGCCATTTTCCTGGGCAACTCAGTCATAAACAAAACACCAAATGCAGAGCTGTTGACAAGTGAAGCCCTCAGGTTGTGTGGGATTCCAGCAGGTTATTACAGCTTGTGGGGGGAGGGAAGGTCCATTCTACCAGCTTTGAATCCCAGGGTTCCCTGAGCTGCTCTGACACACAGTGTCTAGCCCAGAAAGATAGAAATGGACAGTGAGGATGATGGAGAGATTACAACTGCCTTGTGTAAAACCTGGGATCTTAGGGTGTTATTTTGGACTTTATTTTTTAAGAAAAGGAAAATTGGCAGTGGTATTAGTCCATTCTCACATTGCTATAAAGAAATACCGGAGACTGGGTAATTATTAATAAAGAAAAGAGGTTTCATTGGCTCACAGTTCTGCAGGAGGTGCCACACACTTTGTAAACAACCAGATCTCACAAGAACTCACTCTCAAGAGAGACAGTACCACGTGGGATGATGTCATACCATTTATGAGAAATGCACCCCCACGATCCAGTCACCTCCCACCAGGCCCCACCTCTGAGATTGGGGATTACATTTCAATATGAGATTTGGATAGGGACACACATCCAAACTATGTCAGCAGTATTGTACTTTTTTCATGAAAGAGAAGGGGCACAAGAAAGTATCTGGAGCTAGCTTCTAGAATGTTGGTATGGAAAAACTCTCTAATGTATGAAAAGCATACCAATTGCCTAGTCTTCCATTTATTGTTCAGATGAAAAAACTAAAACCCAAAAAGGGGAAGAACTTCCCCAGGGTCACACAGCCAGTTACAGGCAAAAGCCAGACATCCTGGTTCTCAGTCTTACCTGTCCCATTCTGCCACAGATAGTGCAGCCAGAGGCTGGGTGCAGTGGCTCACACTTGTAATCCCAGCACTTTGGGAGGCTGAGGCAGGTGGGTCACCTGAGGTCAGGAGTTCGAGACCAACCTGGCGACATGGCCAAACCCCATCTCTGCTAAACAGACAAAACTAAGCGGCGCGTGGTAGCACGATCCTGTAGTCTCAGACTCGGTAGGTGTGCCTTGAGCCGAGATCGTGGCACTGCAGCCCAGCCTGGGCAAGAGTGAAACTCAATCTCAAAAAAAAAAAAAACTTGAGAATAAAGATATAAAGAAAAAAATGTTTTTGTATAGCTGTACAATGTATCTAAGTGTTATTACAAAAGAGATTTTAAAGTTAAGCTTATAAAGTTAAAAAGTTACATTAAGATAAGGTTAATTTATTACTGAAAAAGGAAAATTTTTAGAGACAGTCTTGCTCTGTTGCTGTCACTGGAGTGCAGTGGCATGATCCTATCTCACTGTAGCCTTAAACTCCTGGGCTCAAGCGATCCTCCCGCCTCAGCCTCCCGAGTAGCTGTCACTACAGGGAATGCACCACCATGCCCAGCTATTTTTTTTTATTATTATTATTTTGAAGAGATAGGATCCCACTACATTGCCCAAGCTGATCTTGAACCACTGGGCTCAAACAATGCTCCTGCCTTGGCCTTCCAAGACGTTAGGATTACAGGGGTGAGCCAGTACACCCAGCCCATTTTTTACACTGTTTTTTACTGTACCTTTTCTAGGTTAGATTATGTTTAGATGCGCAAATACTTACCATTGTGTTACAGTTGCCCACAGTATTCAGTACAGGAACATGCTGCACAGGTTCGTAGCCTGGGAGCAATAGGCTATACCATATAGCCAAGGTGTACAGTACCTTATACCCTCTAGGTTTGTGCAAGCACACTTTATGATCGCACAATGACAAAATCATCTAACAATTGCACAGAGCATATCCCCATTGTTAAGCGTGGGAACTATATAATGCCTTTGTTATATATACATGACTATATAATAAGCGCTATGTGATAAGCCAGAGTTACCAGGGCACTTGGGAAACATTTATTTTTATTTGAGACAGAGTCTCACTCTGTCGCCCAGGCTGGAGTGCAATGGCGCCATCTTGGCTCACCACAACCTCCACCTTCCGGGTTCAAGTGATTCTCCTGCCTCTGCCCCAAGTAGTTGAAACTACAAGCATGCACCACCACGCCTGGCTGATTTTTTTTGTTTTTGTTTTTGTTTTTTTTTTTTTTGAGACGGAGTTTTGCTCTTGCTACCCAGGCTGGAGTGCAATGGCGTGATCTCGGCTCACCACAACCTCCGCCTCCTGGGTTCAGGCAATTCTCCTGCCTCAGCCTCCTGAGTAGCTGGGATTACAGGCATGCACTACCATGCCCAGCTAATTTTTTGTATTTTTAGTAGAGACGGGGGTTTCACCGTGTTGACCAGGATGGTCTCGATCTCCTGACCTCGTGATCCACCCACCTCAGCCTCCCAAAGTGCTGGGATTACAGGCTTGAGCCACCGCGCCCGGCTTGTATTTTTAATAGAAATGGGGTTTCACCATGTTGGTCAGGCTGATCTCAAACTCCTGACCTCAAATCATCCGCCTGCGTCAGCCTCCCAAAGTGCTGAGATTACAGGCATGAGCCACCATGCCCAGTGGAAACTTTTATAAATGAGAAATTGATTCACAAAAAAAAGAGTCAGGGGAGGATAAGGACAAAAGATCACTTTAGCGGACACAAATGTGTCCAAAGCAGTATTTTGCAGATATTCATTCTGAACTTGATCATACACAGTATGTAAGTGTGGAGGTTTGTCCGTGGGACGCTGAGTAAACTATGATGTCAGTGAGGATGTAGAGCAAACTGCTAAGGGTTTGTGAGGCGCAGGGTGCTGGCTGGTGAGGATGAGCCTGACTCTGCTAACAGTGCACCCAGAAACAGACACCCAAAGGCACAGGCCATGGCAGTTAGTGTGTGACTCCTGATTCCCACAGCACCATGTGGGACTCATTCCAAGACATGGGTGTGACTCCTAGTTCTGCAGGAATTTGTAAACAATTACTCAAGCATGCTGCTTTAGCTGGTGTCTCAAACTGCCTTTTCTGTGCTGAAAATCTGGGCTGTGGACCTCAGCTGATGAGAAACATTCCTATCACATAAACCTTATGGCATTATTTGAATATTTTAAGCCTTTTGCTTGTTTGTATAAACATGAGAAGAGGGATTATCTGCAAAATGGAGTAAAAAAAACGAGAAGAGGGTAAAATGAAAATGCTATTTGGTGATAAATACCAATCTCAATAATACAATTGACTGAAGGTGGCAATCCTTAGGTGTGTGAAGACAAGGGAACCTTCCACACTTTAGTCAAGATACTGAAGCCAGCCACTGTGTATGCAATGTGGAGGACTGAGTATTAATGACGTGGGAGATAGATCCACAAATACTGTCTAAAAGGCAAGATGTCATTAGGATTTGGCATCATTTAGCTCCCTAGAAATGAAACCCATCTGTAATTCTAGCATTTAACTTTAGTATATTTGACTTTTTTAGTTTTTTTTTTTTTTTTTTTTTTTTTTTTTTTTTTTTTTTTGAGACAGAGTTTCGCTCTTGTTACCCAGGCTGGAGTGCAATGGCGCGATCTCGGCTCACCGCAACCTCCACCTCCTGGGTTCAGGCAATTCTCCTGCCTCAGCCTCCTGAGTAGCTGGGATTACAGGCACGCACCACCATGCCCAGCTAATTTTTTGTATTTTTTAGTACAGACGGGGTTTCACCATGTTGACCAGGATGGTCTCGATCTCTTGACCTTGTGATCCACCCGCCTCAGCCTCCCAAAGTGCTGGGATTACAGGCTTGAGCCACCGCGCCCGGCCTGACTTTTTTAGGTTTTTAAGAATGCATCCTTTATGAAAATAATGATCTGAGTGCCAGACCAAAAATTCCTTAAGGGCAGAAACTGAATCTTACTTATCTGTATCTCCTCACCTTGCCTGCAGACAGCTCAACAATTCTGAATATAATTAACGAGTAAAGCAATTCAACATAAGCTGTGAATAGTTGGGTTTCAAAAAAATCAATTTTTCGTGGGTTGCAGTGGCTCACGCCTATAATCCCAGCACTTTGAGAGGCCATGGTGGGTGAATCACCTGAGGTCAGGAGTTCGAGACCAGTCCGGCCAACATGGTGAAACCCTGTCTCTACTAAAAATACAAAAAAGAAAAAAAAGAGCTGGTCATGGTAGCATGCACCTCAGGAGGCTGAGGCAGGAGAATTGCTTGAACCCAGGAGGCAAGCTTGTAGTAAGCTGAGATTGTGCCACTGCATTCCAGCCTGGGCGACAGAGCAAGACTCCATCTCAAACAAACAAAATCAATTTTCACTTAAAGGCTCTTGCATTGGCTGGGTGCGGTGGCTCAAGCCTGTAATCCCAGCACTTTGGGAGGCCGAGGCGGGTGGATCAAGAGGTCGAGAGATCGAGACCATTCTGGTCAACATGGTGAAACCCCGTCTCTACTAAAAACACAAAAAATTAGCTGGGCATGGTGGCGCATGCCTGTAATCCCAGCTACTTAGGAGGCTGAGGCAGGAGAATTGCCTGAACCCAGGAGGCGGAGGTTGCGGTGAGCCGAGATCGCGCCATTGCACTCCAGCCTGGGTAACAAGAGCGAAACTCCGTCTCAAAAAAAAAAAAAAAAAAAGGCTCTTGCATTGAGAAGGTTTCTGTGTGAAGCGGATAGAGAAGGTAGGGTTGGAAAAACTCATTCACTCAAGGACATTTTGATTAGCCAGCTGAAAATCATCGGAGCCTTGCATGATTGAGGTGGTCTCACCCAGACCTCCTCAATCAGGTGTCCTAGATACATGGGTGTCTAACCAACACCCAGATGACTGCTATCACCAGGGAAGCCTGTGGAACATGGATTTTAGAGATCCTAAGGGAAATCACTGTTTCTAGCAAGAGATTTGTGGCCCCAGCCAAACCAAGCTCCTAGGGGCCCCAGCTCTTGTATCTCCCTCCTTGGAGTGTCCCATGGCGCTGAGCACAGAAGCTGCCTGAGAGGGACTATCAGGGAAGGAAGCAAAATGAAACCCCAAGAGGTTTGGGGTGAGGAGAATATCTAATGCTGTCCAGAATGTATAGCCTGACCAGGAAGCTGGGCCTTTTTCCAACCAGTTCTTGAAGTTTGTGGCCATTGGCTCCTGATCTGCTGTTCCTTTCGCCTATCTTCATTACCCAGAGGTCAAAGGGAAGAATCTAAATAGCTGATCTCCTTCTATACAGGCTAAGGAAGGTTCCCACAAGAAGTCCTCTCAGGGAAGCTGAGCAGCAGAGACGAGCAGCCCAAGATCGGAGGGCAACAAGTCTTATCCCTCAGCAAAACCTGTGACTTAGATCCAGGCCCCTAGTCATTTTATGTTTTATTTTTTGAGACAAAGTCTTTTTTTTTAAATGATAGGGTTTCACCATGGTGGCCAGGCTGGTCTTGAACTCTTGACCTCAGGTGATCCACCCACCTCAGCCTCCCAAAGTGCTAGGATTACAGGTGTGAGCCACCATGCCCGCCTGGTTGAGACAGTCTTGCTCGGTCACCCAGGCTGGAGTGCAGTGGCACAGTTTCGGCTAACTGCAACCTCTGCCTCCCAGATTCAAGTGATTCTCCTACCTCAGCCTCTTGAGTAGCTGGGATTACAGACGCAGTGCCACTGTGCCCTCTAATTTTTGTATTTTTAGTAGAGACAGGGTTTTGCCATGTTGGCCAGGCTGGTTTTGAACTCCTGACCTCAGGTGATCCACTCGCCTCAGCCTCCCAAAGTGCTGGGATTAGGCTTGAGCCACCGCACCTAGCCTTGACAACTGCTTTTTGTCTTTACCCAAGAGCGACAAGGAGTTGGGCACAGGCTCAACGTGACAGTTCTCCCTTTCTCTTCTTGAATTTTCCCTTCATGCCACCAACAGAATCCTTTTCTGAATTGTTTTTTTCACACTCTCCCCTACCGCATATTCAAAGCAAACACATCTCCTTCAGCCTGTTACCAGCAAGGGGAAACACCAAAGAAGTCAAGGGAAGGGTTAAATTTCTTTTCTTTTTCTTTTTCTTTTCTTTTCTTTTTTTTTTTTGAGACGGAGTTTCGCTCTTGTTACCCAGGCTGGAGTGCAATGGCGCAATCTCGGCTCACCGCCACCTCTGCCTTCTGAGTTCAGGCAATTCTTCTGCCTCAGCCTCCTGAGTAGCTGGGACTACAGGCACGCGCCACCATGCCCAGCTAATTTTTTGTATTTTTAGTTGAGATGGGGTTTCACCATGCTGACTAGGATGGTCTCGATCTCTTGACCTCGTGATCCACCCGCCTCAGCCTCCCAAAGTGCTGGGATTACAGGCTTGAGCCACCGCGCCCGGCAAGGATTAAATTTCTAAAGCGCTTTCCTAAACAGTGATTCTAGATAGCGATTTTGAAAATTTTCATTTCATTGTATAACCACCCTGTGCGGCCGGCATTATTATCACTATGATATAGACAAAGGACTGAGACCTAGAGGAGTAAAGAGCTTTATTCAACATTCCACTAGTAACCGGCTAGTAAGTGACAGAGCTGGAACTCTACCCCAAGCTTCTGAGTCCTCATTTCCAATGTACAAAGCCCTTTTTTTGTTGTTAATTTTCAATTGAGACAGGGTTTTGCTCTGCCACCCACACTGGAGTCCAGTTACATGAACATGGCTCACTGCAGCCTCCACCTCCCAGAGGCAATCAAGCCAATCTCCTTCAGTTCACACAAAGACCTGTATCTGGATCCTTAGCCTGGGTTCGCCTCCATTTACCTATCAAAAGCCAGTCCTTCCTTGCACTCCACTGCTCCCATTCCTCTGCTCTTCTTAGAGAAAATGTCTTGAAGTAATTTTCTGCACTCCCTATGTCTATTTCCTCACCTCCAGCCTCTCTTTAATTCACTCCACTCTGGTTTCCATCTGTACCACTCCATTTGAACTGCTTGTTTCAAGGTCACCAACAGCCAGTAGGAAGCAAAGCCAAATGTGGTTACAGTGTGTTCATCCTTCTTGACCTCTCAGCAGGAGCATTTGACACAGTTGACCAAGCTCTTGTTCTTGCAACTAATTTTCCCCATTGACTTATGTTTTGTTTTGTTGTTTTGAGATGGAGTCTCGCTCTGTAGCCTACAGTGCAGTGGTGCAGTCTCGGCTCACCACTCGCCTGAAGTCCCAGCTACTCAGGACACTGAGATGGGAGGACCGCTTGAGCCTAAAAATCGAGGCTGCAGTGAGCCATGATTGCACCCCTGTACTCCAGCCTGGGCGACAAAGCAAGACCCTGTCACACACACAAACACACGCACACACTAAGAATAATAAATATATGTGTGTGCGTGTGTGTGTGTGTGTGTGTGTGTGCGTGTATACATGAAATGAACCTGTAGCTCAGCCAAGTGCAGTGACTTTGCTGAGAGCCCACCAGCTCTACCAAGCCCCTCACCCTACATTCTCCATCCACCTTCTCTGGAGGTCACGGATCCCCCATCACCTACATTTAGCCAAACAGGATAAGCTCTGTTCTCCAGAAGACCTGCACCATCTTACCTCCTCTGGGCCTGTGACCTCTGCTTGGCACATTATACACCTCTCTCTTCTTACCTCCACCTTTCCAAATCTTTCCCAATCACTGTGATTCTTCTTCACCTTTTTGAGGAAGGTTCTCAAATACCCACAACTTAAACTGCCTCCACCAAGGAGCTTCCAGCTCCTTCCTCATGGCACATGTCTTATCCGTAATGGTTTATAATACATAGCAATGGCTTTCAACAAGCGCTTCTTCCTTGCAGTCAACACCTCCATCACAGTTCAAACCTGCACGAGAGGTTTGCATGTCTACCTCAGGCCATGGCTGTGTGCCTTTACTATTACTTTTTTTTCATGCATTATTCCATTGCATACTCTCAAAATACCATTTGGTGGCCTTTTTTTTTTTTTCTTTTTCTTTTTCTTTTTGAGACAGGGTCTCACTCTGTCACCCAGGCTGGAGTGCAGTGGCATGATCATGGCTCACTCCAGCCTCTGCCTCCTGGGTTCAAATATTTCTCATGCCTTAGCCTCCAAAGTAGCTGGGACAGGCATGAGCCACCACACCTGGATAATTTTTGTATTTTTAGTAGAGATGGGGTTTCACGATGTTGGCCAGACTGGTCTCTGACCTCAACTCCTGACCTCAAGTGATCCGCCCACCTTGGCCTCCCAAAGTGCTGGGCTAACAGACGTGAGCCACTGCGCCCGGCCTACAAAATGTTTTTTAAAAAATTAGCCGGGGGCCGGGCGCAGTGGCTCACGCCTGTAATCCCAGCACTTTGGGAGGCCAAGACGGGTGGATCACGAGGTCAAGAGATCGAGACCATCCTGGTCAACAAGGTGAAACCCCGACTCTACTAAAAATACAAAAAATTAGCTGGGCATGGTGGCGCGTGCCTGTAATCCCAGCTACTTCGGAGGCTGAGGCAGGAGAATTGCCTGAACCCAGGGGGCGGAGGTTGCGGTGAGCCGAGATCGTGCCATTGCACTCCAGACTGGGTAACAAGAGCGAAACTCCGTCTCAAAAAAAAAAAAAAAATTAGCTGGGTACGGTTACAGCTCTTTTACAATTTGTCTAGCAGGCTTTCCAGTTTTTGCCAGAAAGCCCCATTAAAAAAAAAATTAGCCATGTGTGATGGTGCATTCCTGTTAGTCCCAGCTACTCAGGAGGCTAAAGCGAGAGGACTGTGTGAGTCCAGCAATTCAAGGCTGCAGTGAGCTGTGATTGCACCACCACACTCAAGTCTAGGCAACAGTGCAAGACCCTGTGTGGGGAGGAAATATATATATATATTTATATTATACACACACACACACACACACACACACACAGACACACAACATAGAATTTACCACTTTAACCAGTTTTTTTTTTGTTGTTTTTTTTTTTGAGACGGAGTTTCGCTCTTGTTACCCAGGCTGGAGTGCAATGGCGCGATCTCGGCTCACCGCAACCTCCGCCTCCTGGGTTCAGGCAATTCTCCTGCCTCAGCCTCCTGAGTAGCTGGGATTACAGGCACGCGCCACCATGCCCAGCTAATTTTTTGTATTTTTAGTAGAGACGGGGTTTCACCATGTTGACCAGGTTGGTCTCGATCTCTCAACCTTGTGATCCACCCGCCTCGGCCTCCCAAAGTGCTGGGATTACAGGCTTGAGCCACCGCGCCCGTCTAACCAGTTTTAAGTGTACAGTTCAGAGGCTTTAAGTACATTCACAGTGTTGTATAACCATCACCACCATCCATGCCCAGAATTTTTCATCTTTTCAAACTAAAACTCTGCACCTATTAAATACCAACTCACCGGTCGGGCGCGGTGGCTCCTGCCTATAATCCCAGCACTTTGGACTTTGGGAGGCCGAGGCGGGTGGATCACAAGGTCAAGAGATCGAGACTATCCTGGTCAACATGGTGAAACCCCATCTCTACTAAAAATACAAAAAATTAGCTGGGCATGGTGGCACACGCCTGTAGTCCCAGCTACTTGGGAGGCTGAGGCAGGAGAAT
Source organism: Saimiri boliviensis (assembly GCF_048565385.1). NCBI lineage: Eukaryota > Metazoa > Chordata > Mammalia > Primates > Cebidae > Saimiri > Saimiri boliviensis. The sequence continues at coordinate 26,536,042 of NC_133449.1, forward strand.
TGCCTGAACCCAGGAGGCGGAGGTTGTGGTGAGCCGAGATCGCGCCATTGCACTCCAGCCTGGGTAACAAGAGCGAAACTCCGTCTCAAAAAAAAAAAAAAAAATACTAACTCCCCATTCCTCCCCCAAACCCCCATTCACTGGCAACCATCATTTTACTTTCTGTCTCTATGAGTTTGATTATTCCAAGTACCTCATACAGTATTTGTCCTTTTTTTTTTTTTGAGACAGGGTCTCACTCTGTTGCCCAGACTTGAGCGCAGTAGCACAATCATGGCTCAGTTCAGCCTCAACTTCCTGGGCTCAAGCATCCTCCCACCTCAGCCTCCTCAGTAGCTGGGACAAGAGTAACACACCCCCTACCCGGGATTTTTTTTTTTTTTTTTGAGACGGAGTTTTTGCTCTTGTTACCCAGGCTGGAGTGCAATGGCGCGATCTCGGCTCACCGCAACCTCTGCCTCCTGGGTTCAGGCAATTCTCCTGCCTCAGCCTCCTAAGTAGCTGAGATTACAGGCACTTGCCACCATGCCCAGCTAATTTTTTGTATTTTTAGTAGAGACGGGGTTTCACCATGTTGACCAGGATGGTCTCGATCTCTTGACCTCGTGATCCACCCGCCTCGGCCTCCCAAAGTGCTGGGATTACAGGCTTGAGCCACCGCGCCCGGCCAAGGGATTTTTTTTTTTTTTTTTTTTTTTGAGATGGCCCCCAGGCTGGAGGGCAATGGCATGATCTTGGCTCACTACAACCTCCCCCTCCTGGGTTCAAGCGATTCTCCTGCCTCAGCCTCCAGAGCAGCTGAGATTACAGGCGCCTGCCACCAAGCCCAACTAATTTTTATATATTTCGTAGAGACAGGATTTCACCATGTTGACCAAGCTGGTCTTGAACTCCTGACCTCAGGTGATCCACTCACCTTGGCCTCCCAAAGTGTTGGGATTACAGGTGTGAGCCCCTGGCCCAGCATTTGTCCTTTGGTGACTGCCTTATTTCAGTTAGCATAATGTCCTCAAGGTTCATCTATGTTGCAGCACCTGTCGGAATTCCCTTCCTTTTTAAGGCTGTTTCTGCCTTCAGGCTGTTGTGAAGAATGCTGCTATCAACATGGGTGTGGGAATATCTGTTCAAGTCCCTGGCTATATTTAAATTATTTTGGATATTTAGCCAGAAGTGGAATTACTGGATCATCTGGTAATTCTATTTTTGATTTTTTGAGGAACCGCTAATACTGTTTTTCATAGCAGCCGCAGCATTTTACACTCCCACCAGCAATGCACTAGGGTTCCATGAAATCACTAATTTTATAACTAACGTTTTTCCTGATTACAGACAGTACACGTTCACTGTAGAACATTTAGAAAATTCAAGAAAGAAAAATTTAGAAAATTAAAATTCTCCTTATTCTACATACAGGAACATGACTTGCATTTTTATTATCCCCGACAAAGAGAAGAAAGGGTTTTTCTGGGACGATTGTGTTGCTATAGTGCGGAGGCCTGCCCTGCTCGGATCTCATCCTCAAAGCCCCCCCGATCCCACCGTCCCCGCGACCCCAAGCATCAGTCAAGTTCATGCAGTTGAACTGGCTTCTGAGTATATACGTGGATAATTCCCGGGAGGGCCACAGACGCGACATGGGGTTGTCACATTCTCTGTGGGTCTGGGTTGCTAGGGCAAAGCATAAAATGTGTGAGGAAAGTGACTTGTCTACAGAAGCACGTTCTGCAAACGCACCAGCCACGTTCCAAACTGAGCATCGGTGTTTTGACCGGAGGGCACGTAAGGACATCAGTACAGTCCCGCAAAGACCAGCACCCATATCAGCAAGCAGAGGGCAGGAGAATTCCCTGCCCCATCTCACTTCTTTAAGTGCCTATTGGTTGCTTTCATCATTAGGCCCCGCTGCCCTCCTATCACCGCCGCCTTTTGTGTCTCGGCCTGTACTCTCATTGGTCCTACTTGCAGTCGCTCTACGTAAGGGGCGTTCCAGAATCAGCCACTGAGAGTCGCTGGATTCGGGTTTTAAAAAACGGCGGCGGTGAAGTGGGCGGAGCGAGCGATTTGAAAGCGAGCGGCGCGGAACGCGGCTAAGCACCGGCTCCTCTGAGGCTCGCGGCCCAGGGCTCTCCGGGCCTACCCAGACGCCAGCCTTTTGCCCCTGGACCCGGCAGCCCAAGCAGGAGCCGTGGGGCCGGGCGGCAGCACTCTCCTTGGCGCGCCATGGGCCCGCGCCGCCGGAGTCGCAAGCCCGAGGCCCCGAGGAGGCGCAGCCCGAGCCCGACCCCCGGCCCCTCCCGGCGGGGCCCCTCAGGTAACCAGCTGCGGCCCTGTCTCGTAGAGGAGAAAACCGAGGCTCACAGGCGGAGCTCGGATCTCCCGAGTCCCGGTCGCGTGACCTTCTCCTGCTGGGGTACAACACGGTTCCGCTGTCCGGCATCCGCTCCGGGCACGAGCGGGCCAGCCTTGCGAGGGACTGGAGCAGGCGGTTCCGAAAGCGGGAAGGGACCAGCTCCTAACGCCGCCTTCTTGTTAGGACTAGCCGTTACCCAGCGCCCGCCGCCAACCAGGCATTGCGTCCCTACCGTTCGTGCGTAATCTCAGCTTCAGGCCGTACGCGTTTTACAGCTAATGAGAAACCGAGGCACAGACAGGCCAGGGAGCTTGAGCAGAGTCACATAACTTGTTCCGGCGGACACAGGATTTCCAATCCTCTGTGTTTGTGCTTTTTTAAATTGCAAGAGTATTCTTTTTTTTTTTTTTTTTTTGAGACGGAGTTTCGCTCTTGTTGCCCAGGCTGGAGTGCAATGGCGCGATCTCGGCTCACCGCAACCTCCGCCTCCTGGGTTCAGGCAATTCTCCTGCCTCAGCCTCCTGAGTAGCTGGGATTACAGGCACGCACCACCATGCCCAGCTAATTTTTTGTATTTTTATTAGAGACGGGGTTTCACCATGTTGACCATGGTTGGTCTCGATCTCTCGACCTCGTGATCCACCCGCCTCGGCCTCCCAAAGTGCTGGGATTACAGGCTTGAGCCACCGCGCCCGGCCAAATTGCAAGAGTATTGACTGCTTTCAGTGACGATTTCAAACTGCAGTCCTCTTAGGAGGCGTCTTTCAGGGTTTTTTTCGCTTCCGGGAGAGACTGTTTGGACCTTGAACCGAGGCCCGCTGCGTTGCTCACTCTGTTCGTCTTCCAGATCTTGTTTCCGGGAAAAGGGGGTTGAAGTCTGTGTCTTCATTGTCTGTATGGTGGGCTGGTGGATGGGAAACGGGCAGGAGGACGCAGATCCCTGTATGGTACGGGTGGCAATAGCTGCTTTACTTATCTCTTAACTCTTGCTACATAGCTATGAACAAGATGGGGAAAGTGTATTGTGAATTTGTTTGTTTGTTTGTTTTAGAGGCTGGGTCTCCCTGTGTTGCCCAGACTGGTGTCAAATAGGTGATCCTCCTGCCTGGGCCTCCCAAATTGCTGGGATTACGGGCATGAGCCACTGTGCCTATAGGCTTTTTGGTTTTTTGTGTTTTTTTGAGACCCATCGCCCAGGCTGGAGTGCCGTGATGCCATCGGGGCTCACTACAGCCTCAACTTCCCAGGCTCAGGTGATTCTCCCACCGCAGCCTCCTGAGTAGCTGGGACTACAGGCATGTACCATCATGCCTGGCTAATTTTTTGTAGTTTTAGTAGAGATGGGGTTTTGCCATGTTGCCTAGGCTAGAGTAGGTTTTTCTAGATGTTGCTGTTGCGAATGGGATTTTTTTTTTCTTTCCCCAAACATAAGTATTTAACCCTTTGCATCCAGCCGACTTGCCAAATTCTCATTCATCCTAATAGTCTTTTAGTTGCTTCAGCTGGAATTTTTAAGTCGACTATATGTCACCTGCAAATAACTTTTGAGTCTTCCATTTTCGTTTCTACACATTTTATTTCTTACTGTATGGTATTAGTAAGGCCCTGAGACTCGCCAAGAGCAGTGTTTTGGCCATCTTTGTCTCGTTTGTAATTTTAACAGGAATATTAAGTATTATGTTTGCTGTTCCTTTCCAAGGTAGAAGCATCCTCCTACTCCTGGCCAAATGGAAGATTTCTCTCAAATGGGCACTGAACACTTCTTGGTAGTCCTACCACCTTTGCCTGGTATTCTTTAATTTTAGAGACAGAGTCTCACTTTGTCATCAGGCTGGAGTGCAGTGGTGCTATCTTGGCTAATTGCAGCCTTGACCTCCTGGGCTCATGTGATCCTCCTGCTTCAAAATGTTTTGTCTCTGCAAAAATATTGCCCAGCATGGTCTTGAACTCCTGGCCTAAAGTGGTTCTCCCGCCTTGGCTTTCCAGAATGATGGGATTACAGGAATGAGCCATCTTGCCTGGCCTTTGTCTGGGATTCTTGCTTTTCCATTCTCCCCATGACTATTTCTTTTTTTTTTTTTTTCCCTTTTTTTTCTTTTTTCTTTCTTTTTTTTTTTTTTTTTTTGAGATGGAGTCTTGCTGTGTCACCAGGCTGGAGTACAGTGGTGTGATCTCGGCTCACTACAACCTCCGCCTCCCAGGTTCAAGTGATTCTCCTCCCTTAGCCTCCCAAGTAGCTGGAACTACAGGTGTGTGCCACCATGCCCAGCTAATATTTGTATTTTTACTAGAGGCAGGGTTTCACCATATTGACCAGGATGGTCTTGATCTCGTGACCTCATGATCCGCCTGCCTCGGCCTCCCAAAGTGCTGGGATTACAGGTGTGAGCCACCACGCCCAGCCCTCTTGACTGCTTCATACCTTTTTCTCCCTCCATGACTTCCTACAGCTCCATTCCCCCCACTCACTCTTAGCTAATGATGGCCTTGACTAAGTGTCCCCCTTCCTATCAAAGCCACCCCTCCTTCTACATGGGCTCTTGGTCATATCCTTCTTTCACCTACAAGGAGCTTTCTGTTGTCCTTTCTACCTGTGCTTAGATAAATCCAGACACTTCACATTAGCATTGGCAAATGTGCTCTAGTATGTATGATCTTAAGAGAAAATGCAGGGGTGTTTCCTTGACCCCACATTCTCACCTCCCTATACCTCCCATTTCTCTACTTCCTCTTCATAGCCATCCTTTTAAAATAGCCAGACTTAGTTAAGTCTAGATACATTGTGTCTGATTCCTTCTGTCCTAGTGACCCTACAACCTACTTCCATCCTAGTGACCCTACAACCTACTCCAATCTGACCCCCACAACCACTACCCCTTGAACTACACCTGTCAGGGTCACCAGCACCTTTTGTATTGCCAAATCCAGTAGGCAGGTCTGTGTTCTTGCTGTGTCCCAGAAGCATTTGACACAGTAGGCCTCTTTCTCCTTGACGCATGCTGTTCCCTAAGCTTCCATGCCACTGTGGACTCTGGCAGTTCTGCTTATCATTCTTCACTGCCTATGCTGCCTCCTTCCAGCTCCTGGACATTGGACTTCCTCGATATCCTTTTCCTTTCTACCCCCTCTCTAGATGATCTCATCTCCTTCGTGGCTCTAAATACCATTTCTATTTGACAGCTCTCAAGTTTACAAATACCTGGATCTCTCCTCTGACCCCAGATACCTATATCTAACTGCCTTTCTACCTGAATGCTCTTGGTTATGTTAAACTTAACACACCCCAAACTGAACTTGTGGTTACTCCCCTCCAGCCCCTTCATCCTCAATTTCCCCATTTCAATAAATGGCACAATCTCCCACCCAGTTGTTCAAACCATGAGCCAGGGAGACCCCCATCTCCAATACAGATGCAGGTTCAGATAATTCTACTTCCAAACTGCATCCTTAGTCACTTCATTTTCACCATCTCTACTCCCACCAGCCTAGTCCAAGCCACCAGCATCTCCCAAGAGCAACCGTGAGAGCCTCCTAATCAGCTACTACTCTACTTCCTCTTGTCTCAGCTACTACTCTACTTCCTCTTGTCGCTTTCCAGTTCTTTCCTTACACAATACCTGGAATGACCTTCGACATCTCTATCCTGCTAAAAACTCTTCCCTGGCTTCTCATTACGTTAGGATTAAATTCCATCTCCTCATGTTGGCATTTCAAGACCCAACTACTACATTTTGATCCCAGTTCTTTTCCATGATCTCTCTAATTGGTTACTTTTCATAACCACTTATTCTTGGGTCATGAATTTTGTATCTCTGTTAACTCTCTGAGGTTATTATCCATTCTTCTCTCAAAGTTTCTATCTCTTTAGTAACTCAGTTTCCTCTGGTATTGGTTATTTGTTGAGTTTGGTTCTTCTATTTCATGGGATTCTCTTTCATGGGCACTCAACACTTCTTGGCAGTCCTACCCCCCTTATCTGGTACTCTTTATTTAATTTTAGAGACAGTCTCACCTCCTCTTGCCCCTTTCTAGTTAGTTTCCTTACACAACAGCTGGAATGACCTTCTTAAATTGCTGGAAGATCTTTAGTTGTGTTCATCCTCACATTTTCTGTGAAGATTCTGCTATGTCTGTTTATTTTTAATTTAATTTATCTATTTTCAGACATAGTCTCACTCTTTTCACGCAGGATGGAGTGCAATGGTGTGATCTTGGCTCACTGCAACCTCCACCTCCCAAGTTCAAGCGATTCTCCTGTCTCAGCCTCCCGAGTAGCTGGGATTACAGGTGTCCACCACCACACCTGGCTAATTTTTGTATTTTTAGTAGAGACGGGGTTTTGCCCTCTTGGCCAGGCTGGTCTTGAACTCCTGACCTCAGGTGATCTACTCACCTCAGTCTCCCAAAGTGCTGAAATTACAGGCGTGAGCCACTGCACCTGGCCCTATGTCTGTTTATGAAAGACTGCCTCCAGTGAGTGTGGGTTGCTAACTGGTGGTGGGGAGGGAGAGAGGTGTGAGTAGCTTGTCTCTGGAGTATGGATCCTCCCTCTTTGAAATGTCACAAGTCTCTTGGACACTGCTGTGTTTTATTGACCTTTGCTCTCTAACCTCACCCAGGGATGGTCTCCTCTGCTGGCTGCCTGGCACAGGCCATCTCTGGATTGTCTTACCTTCTGCACTTGCTCTTACAGCTCTTCTGACACTTTGTGATTAGTTCACTGTATTAAATGCCTTCTATTTGACTTGATACGGAGTCTTTTTTCTTGGCTGGATCTTGAATAACGTTTCTGAAACTAATTTTATCCTTCAAAATGTTATTTTTGTTTGTTTGATCAACTTTTCAGAAGTTCACTCATCTTGGTCCTTGGTTGTAATTATGGGGCAACTGTACCATTTTTTCTTTAACTTTCATTTTCACTAATTTATTATCTAATATTTCTTTTGTTCTATCTTGTTTTGGTTTACTTTAATAACTCTCTAATACTTAAGCCGAATGTTTAGCTCAGATATCTTTTAGTGTTAAGGCTATGCATTTTCCTCTAGTACCATTTTGGCTGTATCTCGTAAGTTTGGGGATATGGGCTTTTTTTTGTTTTTATTCATTTCTAATTAGTCTGACTTAATTAAGTTTCCTCTTCAACACAGGGTTAGTTAGAAGAAACTTTTTTTTATTCATGGGTTTTTAATTTCTGGTTAGAGAATTTGGCTTTTATTGATTTCTACTTTTGAGAATGTTTTTAAGATTCTTTTTGTTGTTGCTGTTGTTGTTGTTGTTGTTGTTGTTACCAGGATTTGAACCAAGGGTTCTGACTCCACAGCCTAGGTGCCTAACACTGGCACTGAGTTAGGCCACTCCTTACACAGGTCTCAGCTTGGCCACTAATAAGGGCTGGCCAACTGTCTTCACCTCACTGGGCCTCAGGATAATCAAGATAAGGGAATTGTACTAGATAGTCTCTCAGATTCTTTTCAACTGTAAAAAACAAACCAAAATATAAAAACAAAATAACTGAGCTTCCGATCTAGGTGGGAAGGATCTAAGATTTGTACAAAGTCCTGCAAAGCCCAGAGGAGGGCAATCACCCGTCTGTTTGGAAGGGATCAGCATTGCGGAAAGCCTTCATGGAAGAGTTAGCGTTTAAAAGCAACTGCAAGGCCAGGTGTGGTGGCTCACACCTGTAATCCCAGCACTTTGGGAGGCCAAGGCGGGAGGATCACCTGAGGTTGGAAGTTCGAGACCAGCCTGACCAACATGGAAAAGCCCCGTCTCTACTAAAAATACAAAAAATTATCCGGGCATGGTGGTGCATGCCTGTTATCCCAGCTACTTGGGAGGCTGAGGCAGTAGAATCACTTGAACCTAGGTGGCGGAGGTTGCAGTAAGCCAAGGTCAGGCCATTCCACTCCAGCCTGGGCAACAAGAAGAAAACTCGGTCTCAAAAAAATAATAATAATAAATAAAATAAAATCAACTGCAAAGGATCATTCAATCATTTATTTAACAAATATTTAGCACCTACCTGCTGTTTTCTAGTTGCTGAAGATAGCAGCAAAATAACTGAATATCAGGTTGGTACAAAAGGAATTGTGCATTATAACTGCAATTACTTTTGCACCACCCTAATAAAATAGACAGAAATCCCTGCTCTGTGGAATGGAGGCACATAGATAGAGTCTAGCAATTTGACAGCTTACCTGACTCAACCAAGCTGAGAGGTACTACCTACTGTCCACTGAACTTACCCTTTTTTTTGCTCAGGCGCTTCCTCACGTCCACGTGGTTATCGAAGGCAAGGTTGGCTAAAGGAGATCCGAAACCTTCAGAAGAGCACACACCTCTTGATAAGGAAGTACCCCTTCAGCCGCCTGGTGAGCTCTGAGGGCTTCCCGCCAACCCCCATGCCACCCTCCTTTTTCAAATTTTCCCAGGTAGTAGGGACCCTACTGTCTCTTACCTAAATGGCCAGGGGACCTCTTCTCTAATCTGGTAGAGGAATCTTCATTTCTGAAAACATGAGCCCTCCAAGAGCACCTTGTAATTCTTTATGGAATTGATTTCTAACCCCCACTGCCTGTAGTTTTTGACTGTATCAATAGGAACTCTCTTGTTTGTCCACCCTTGGAACCCTTTTCCTACCCTGGAGATTGCCTCCCATCACCCAATTACCGGTGATTTCTCCATCACCACTAAGAGATCTGCCGATTCCTAAGCTCCCAGGAGTTAACACCTGCTCCTAATTAGGTCCTAAGATAAAGGCCAGGAAAAAGACATGGAAAGGAGGATTCCCTGGAACTCACGGAGAGCAGCATTGTCCCTCGAGTCTCTCTTCTGTTACTCCCAACCCTCTCCATCCCCACTCCTTCATAGGCCAGAGAAATATGTGTTAAATTCACTCGTGGTGTGGACTTCAGTTGGCAAGCCCAGGCCCTATTGGCCCTACAAGAGGTAAGAAGGTGCCAACGCGCGATTGGGTGAGGGCTGAGTGGGAGAAAGAGGCAGCCTAGAATTCTCCAAGGCTGACTGGAGTGTCACGTGCTGAATCCGACCTCCTGGAAAAGAACAACAAGGTAACCCCTGAGGGTTTGGAGGCTGGATTCTGTGTGGTGATAGCAGAATTTCCTGGCAGAATTCAGTCTCATTCTGTGAACAGTTTCCTACAGTCCTCTGAGCCCTCAGAGATTAAGGTTAGCGGGTCTCCAAGAAAAAGCAGCTCATGCGCCTTCATCTGTGTCCGTCATTCTTTTTCTCTTTCTGTCTCCAGGCGGCAGAAGCATTTCTAGTTCATCTCTTTGAGGATGCCTATCTCCTCACCTTACATGCCGGCCGAGTTACTCTCTTCCCAAAGGATGTGCAACTGGCCCGGAGGATCCGGGGCATTGAGGAGGGACTCGGCTGAGCTCCTGTGCCCAGTGTTTCTGTCAGTCTTTTCTGTTCAGCCAGGGGGTAAGTGCAGCCGCTTTCTTGTGACTGGGACTGGAATTTCTTAAGGAATTTCCTTTCTCCATCCCTAGTTCCTCACCACCTTACCTTCCCTTTGTTCTCAAGTATAAAGGTTTGATCTAGTTTTGACTGCCTGGGACTATGTGGCTTGTGCCCTTTTGTACAATGTTAGATAAAGCTATCTTTCTATTAAATAACGGACAGATGACCCTAATTTCTTTTTGTTGTTGTCGTTTATTTTACGAGACAGGGGTCTCACTCTGTCACCCAGGCTGGAGTGCAGTGGTGCCATCATGGCTCACTGCAACTCCTGCCTTGGCCTCCCAAAGTGTTGAGATTGTAAGAATCAGATGACCTCATTTTGATTAAGAGAAAGTTTTCTTACTTTTGAAAATGGCTTGTTAATAAGTGTGCTTCCTTAATTTTAGGGATGATGCCAGGGACTCTCTGGAGCCATGACTAGACCCAGTGGAGTCTGCGATGCTGTCTAGACTTTGCTGTCTCTGAACAGTGTGTGCATGTTGCTTTAAACTTTTTTTGGGGGGGAGAAGGAGAAGACTGCATGACTTTCTCTGTAACACAGGTAATATATAAGACAATCGACATCGTTCCTAAGGCCTGAAAATAATTTTCAGATAAAGAGACTCCAAGTTTGACTTTAGTTTGTGAGTTACTCATGTTTTGAGGATTTTGAAACCATCAGGTTTGTTGTGGTATAGGAGAAAAGGATATGTACTTATTATTTTAGATCTGTCTGTACTATTTGCATATTTTACCTTATGTACATTTGTACTTTTATTTTACACATAAGGGGAAAAATAAGAGAAGACCACTTTGATCAGTTGCATGGAAGGCTGGGCATATCCAGCATAGACCTCTGCCCTTCAGAGTAGCCTCACCGTTAGTGGCAGCATCAAGTGACTCAGTGGCCTGTGCTTGTCAACAGATGTGGAGCTTTTCAGAAACTTAACTGGGGATGAATAGACGATCTGTAAGCTTTGATGTTCTGGTTCCTTCTAGTCAATTCCTGTCAAAATCAATTCAGAAATTCTAACTTGTAGGATTTAACATTTTACTCTTGTAAATCATAGAAGATGTATCATGTCAGTTCAGGATTTTAAAGTACTTTGTTGATGCTTTTACATGTATTTTTGTAGTTTCTTTGTAGAGAGCTAATAAAAATCAAAATAATTATTTAATGAAAATGGAGTTACTCCTATAGCATAGAGAGTATACTGTACTTTTTATGTGTTAACAATAAGTTCTTTGTATACTGTTTGCAGACAGGCACAATTTAAGCAAGATAAGTGAGGGATGTGGTTTTGCCTCTGATGGAATAGAATATGACCAGATGAAAGCCTTGCCCTTCTGTTGTAACTGAGAGCAATTTAAAAGATTTCCAGAGACATGGAAAGTGTCACCCAAAGATACGAGATCTGTATGTGGTGAAAATGATTAGTGAGGGGAGACTACTAATAATGATGTGTCAGTCACCTGAGTTCAGAGACAGATAAAAGAGAAACATATTGTTTAATAATTTTCTCCCCACAAGACAGAGTCTTCCTCTGTTGCCCAGGCTGGAGTGTAATAGTGCAATCTCAGCTCACTGCAACCTCCGCCTCCCGGGTTCAACCAATTCTCCTACCTCAGCATCCTGAGTAGCTGGGATTACAGGCATCTACCATCATGCCTGGCTAATTTTTGTAGAGATGGGGTTTCACTATGTTGGCCAGGCTGGTCTGGAACTCCTGACCTCAAGTGATCCACCTGCCTTGGCCTGTGCTGGGATTGCAGACGTGAGCCACCGCACCCTGCCTGTTTAATAAATTTTAAGCCTTTAGAAAAATCTCTTCCTGTTTAACATCAACTTATGCAGGCATTTGAATAAAGCTTATCTAGCCACAAATATATTTAATGTTCTTGTCAGTGTCATTAGTTAGGAGAGTATAATCTTCCTCTAGTTTTCTTTAAATTGACATTTCTCAGCTCTCTTGAAATTGTACTAACCACTATATTGCTGCAGTACATGTACATCACACTCAAATGCCAGGCAGGATGCATGCTCTCAGCACGACACAGTATCTGTATGATAACATGAGAATAAGTGGTTTACATCTTGATGTTGTTACATAATATTGTTAGAGTTTATTATAAATTTTGAGCACTTATAATGTGTTGGGTTTTTTTTGTTTTGTTTTGTTTTGCTGGAGTGTGGTGGCGTGATCTCAGCTCACTGCGACCTTCACCTCCCAGGTTCAAGCAATTCTCCTGCCTCAGCCTCCTGAGTAGCTGGGATTATAGTCCCGCACCATGATTCCTGGCTAATTTTTGTATTTTTAGTAGAGACAGAGTTTCACCGTGTTGGCCAGGCTGGCCTCAAACTCTAGACCTTGTGATCCACCTGCCTCAGCCTCCCAAAGTGCTGAGATTACAGGCATAAACCACTGTGCCCAGCCGGGTTTTTGTTTTACATATTTTTTAATTTCTTTTTTAAATTTTTAATTTAATTTTATTTTTTGTAGGGGCAAGGTTTTGCCATATTGCCTAGGTGGGTTTCGAACTCCTGAGCTCAAGCAATCTGCCTGACTCGGTCTCCCAGAGTGCTGGGATTACAGGTGTTCACCACCATGCCTGGCTGTATTTATTTTTGAGAGAAAGTTCTCACTCTGTCACCCAGGCTGGAGTGCAGTAGAGCAATCATCGCTCATTGCAGCCTCAAATTCCTGGACTCAAGCAATTCCCCCCACCTCGGCCTCCGAAGTAGCTGGGTCTATAGATGCTCACCCCACCACGCCCTTGTTTTATTTTTTTATTTTGTTTTCCCTACTTTCAGGGTGAGTTCATCAACATTCTTTTCTAACTTTTCAATTGAATTTTTTATTTTGGTTTTCACGTTTTTAATATCCAATTAACTCCTTATTTTGGGAAAGCTTCTTTTTTATAGTATTCCAGTCAGTCAGGTTTCACTTTAAAAAAAAAAAAAAGGGCCGGGCGCCGTGGCTCAAGCCTGTAATCCCAGCACTTTGGGAGGCCGAGGCGGGTGGATCACGAGGTCGAGAGATCGAGACCATCCTGGTCAACATGGTGAAACCCCGTCTCTACTAAAAATACAAAAAATTAGCTGGGCATGGTGGTGCGTGCCTGAAATCCCAGCTACTCAGGAGGCTGAGGCAGGAGAATTGCCTGACCCCAGGAGGCGGAGGTTGCGGTGAGCCGAGATCGTGCCATTGCACTCCAGCCTGGGTAACGAGAGCGAAACTCCGTCTCAAAAAAATAAATAAATAAATACAAAAATTGCTTGAACCTGGGAGGCGGAGGTTGCAGTGAGCCAAGATGGTGCCATTGCACTCCAGCTTGGGCGACAAAAGTGAAACTCCGTCTCAAAAAAAAAAAAAAAAAAAAAACAGAAACAACTCTAGATATTTCTAGCAAAGAGGGATTTGGTGGAAGGGGTTTGTAGCAATGTCAGGAAAGCTGATGAGTCAAAGAGAAGAGGATGCCCAAAGATCAGGAAGCTGCCAGCACCCACCGCCATTGCTGACCTATTGGAAGCACAGCCTGACCACCATTGCACCGAACTGTACCACCGCCGCCGAGCGACGTCAGGATCCCCCACTGGGATCATTGCATCGTGCCCAGCTCTGCAGTGTCATTTTGATGTGTCTTAAGTATGGATTTCTTTCTTTTTTTTTTGAGACGGAGCCTCACTTTGTCACCGAGGCTGGAGTGCAGTGGCACAATCTCCAGCTTTTTCAGTTTTCTTTGATAGGAGAGTGGTCCAAATGACCTTCTACCATTATTGGAAGTTGAAGTTTGATGTGTCTCTTGATTTTCTCATACTTATCTTTCCTTTAATATGTACTTATTGCCATTAAAATAAAACAAAACTAAATGTATTCAACATCAAACATACCGCATGCTGTCATATGTAACAATCAAGACTCTCAGTTGCAAGTTTGGGGACTCCCACCCAAACTGACTAAAGAGGAGAAGGTTCAAGTAACTGAAAAGCCCAGAGACGTTTCTGGTTCCGCCACAGTCAGATCAAAGGGCTCTAACAAAGTCATGAGATTTGGTCTCTCTCTTCACCCTTCACTGCTCCTGTTAGTGTCACTTTTAGGCAGGCCTCCAGAACCTGTGAATTTGGCGGGTCACATGGCAAAGAGGAATTAAGGGTGCTAATCAACTGACATTAAATTAGGGACATTTTAGAAGAAAAAAAAAGACAAAATAAAAAATGGGGAGAGGACCTTGGATATTTGACTGGGCCCAATGTTATCACAAGTGCCATTCAAAATGGAAGAGGGAGAGAGAAGAGTGTTAGAGACAGGAGCGGGAGAATGGTCTGGGGGAGACAACATTGCTGACATCGAAGACGGAGGGAAAGATCACAGACTGACCAATCTAGGTGGCCTCTAGCAGTGAAGATGCAAGGAAGCGGATTTTCTTCTAGAGCCTCCAGAAAGGAGAACAGGCCTGCCAACACCTTAATTTTTAGCCCAGCCAAACTTGTGTCAGACTTCTAAACTGCAGAGCTATAAGAATAAATTTGTGTTTTATCTAAGCCACTAATTTGTTGCTAATGTGTTACAGCAGTAATAGGAAACTAACACAAGTGGTTTCCCAAGGAAATTTGAGGCTTCTTAACAGGTAAGAGAATGTAGATAGGGCAGACAAAAATACCAGATGTCTACTGTACCACATGTGATGTTATGATAGACATTGGCTTTTGTCCACAGTTCTAGGCTCATAACTCCCATAGCCCTTGTTAGTCTTTTGTTGTAATGTTGGGTGTGTGTTAGGCCTCAGGAAATAGAATCTCTCCTCCTCCTGCCCTCCTTTCACCTGCCCCAAGGCAGGACTCTAATCTTTCCCAGGCTTTGAGATTGTGGATCTTAAGATCCTCCCCAGAGAGGCTCCCCCTATACCCTGGAGGAAGGAATGCTGAGGTCCTGAAGCTTCCATAAAAACCCAAGAGAATTCGGGAAGCTTCGGGATACCTGAACGCGTGGAGGTTCCTGGAGGGTGGTGCCCCAGGGAGGGTTTGGAAGCTCTGCATCCCTCTCCCCATACCTTGCCCCATGTGTCTCTTCATCTGTATCTTTTTTTTTTTAATGCATTTTATTTCATTTTTGTTTTTATTTATTTTTTGAGACAGAGTCTGCCTCTCTTACCCAGGCTGGAGTGCAGTGGTGCAGTCTTGGCTCACTGCAACTTCTGCCTCCGGGGTTTAAGTGATTCTCCTGCCCCAGCCTCCTGAGTAGCTTGGACTACAGGCATGTGCTACCACATCCAGCTAATTTTTTGTATTTTTAGTAGAGACAGCATTTTACCATTTTAGCCAAAATGGTCTCGATCTCCTGACTTGGCCTCCCAAAGTGCTAGGATTACAGGCATGAGCCACTGCACCCTGCCTATTTATTTATTTTTGAGACGGAGTCTCACTGTCGCCCAGGCTGGAGTGCAGTGGCATTATCTTGGCTCACTGCAACCTCCGCCTCCCCAGTTCAAGCGATTCTTCTGCCTCAGCCTCCCAAGTAGCTGGGATTACAGGTGTGGGCCACCACGCACGGCTAATTTTTGTATTTTTGGTAGAGACAGGGCGCTGGGGGTTCATCATGTTGGCCAGGGTGGTCTTGAACTCCTGACCTAAGCTAATCCATCCACCTTGGCCTCCCAAAGGGCCAGGATTGCAGACGTGAGCCAATGTGCCCAGCCATCTATATCCTTTGTGATACTTTTTGTAACAAACTGGTAAATGTGTTTCCCTGAGTTCTGTGAGCCACTCCACCAAATTAATCAAACTCAAAGATGGGGTCATGAGAACCCCAACTTGAAGCCAGTCAGTTCCAGAGGCCCAGACTTGTGACCGGTGTTGGGGTGTGGGCAGTCTTGGGGACTGAGCCCTCAACCTGTGGGATCTGACACCATCTCTGGGTAGACAGTGTCAGAAATGAATTAGAGGACACCCAGTTGCTGTCCGCCACTTGTGTGGGGAAACTACCCCCAACATTTGGTCACAGAAATCTGCATTGATTGTTGTGCTGTGAGAGTGACAAAAACATAGTTAGAGTTTTCCCTGCACACCATATGAAGCACTATGTCAGTTAAAAATTTTTTAAAGCCAAATGGCACATACATTTTTTTGCCATGTCTTTCAATGGCAACAACTGCAATTACTTTTGCACCAACCTAATATACTTTTGCGCAGCATTAGAGTTTTATTTTATTTTATATACTTTGGAATTGTTTTAATGCTATTTGCAGAAACTGAAAAGCCCCATTTTTTCAAAAAATTCTAATTAAAGTATAACATACATACCAAAAATTCAAATTATACTGATTAAAATTTTACAGCTCAATTAGTTTTCACAAATGGAAATCAATGCACCCCAGAAGCCTGCCCCATTCTAGTCAATACTTACTTTGTCAAAGATAATTTTTATTCTGACTTTTTGTTTTGTTTTGTTTTTGAGAGGGAGTCTCACTCTGTCGCCAGGCTGGAGTGCAGTGACATGATCTTGGCTTACTGCAACCTCCGCCTCCCAGGTTCAAGTGATTCTCCTGCCTCAGCCTCCTGGACCCTGTCTTTATTTTTTTAAATAAATAAATAAAAGGCTGGGCACAGTGGCTCATGCCTGTAATCAGAGCACTTTGAGAGGCCGAGGTAGGCAGATAGCGAGGTCAGGAGGTTGAGACCTTCTTGGCTAACACAATGAAACCCCATTTCTACTAAAAATACAAAAAATTAGCCGGGTGTGGTGGCACATGCCTGTCATCTCAGCTACTCGGGAGGCTGAGGCAGGAGAATCACTTGATCCCAGGAGGCAGAGGTTGCAGTGAGCCGAGATCGAGCCACTGCACTCCAGCCTGAGCGACAGAGGGAGACTGCATCTCAGAAATAAATAAATAAATAAATAAATATTCTTCATAAATCTGTGTTTTTACACTTTTCTGAGAAGAGCCATGACTTTTTTGAGATCAAGTCCACCCTCCACGATGGTTATGAACCCCCTTTCTAGAATTCTATGAGTTATTTTTTGCCTCCAACCTCACATTAATATTCTCAGTAAGTATATTGCACATTTTTGCATAGTTTTTTTTTTTTTTTAGACGGAGTTTCACTCTTGTTACCCAGTCTGGAGTGCAATGGCGCGATCTCGGCTCACCGCAACCTCTGCCTCCTGGGTTCAGGCAATTCTCCTGCCTCAGCCTCCTGAGTAGCTGGGATTACAGGCATGCGCCACCATGCCCAGCTAATTTTTTGTATTTTTAGTAGAGACGGGGTTTCACCATGTTGACCAGGATGGTCTCGATCTCTTGACCTCGTGATCCACCCGCCTTGGCCTCCCAAAGTGCTGGGATTACAGGCGTGAGCCACCGCACCCGGCTTTTGCATAGATTTTTAAGAAATGTGTAACAAAGTAATTTGACACATATTTGTTGAATATTTGCCTCAGTTGCCTCAATTTTCCATCCCATAGGACATCCCTCCACTTGAGTGACAGAGTAATAATAATTGATACAGCTTTTCAGCATATACTGCTCTTTCAGCACTGTTCTGATGCTCTCAACTGCAGACGACACATCATTTATATAAGACAGATTTGGAACCCCCAAGACATTGAGTGGATTGAAAAATCAACTTCATCTGGAAGGAGCAGCCAAAGCATTTGGACTGAGAATTTCTCCCCTCCCTTCCTCGCACCAGGTCAATATTGCTACACCACTTGACAGCAGAAGGGTAGAAGTAGATTCCTAATTGTTTCTAGGATCAATTTGAGTTCCTTGCTTTTCTGCAACCTATTACAAACAGCCAAATCCATGGCCCCTATATGCTATTTAGAGAAGCCTATTTGTCTACTCCATATTTACCAGCAGCCTACCCAACTCACTTCTATTTGGCCTGACCCATCAAATCCAGGTGGCCCCAAATCATTCTTGTTTCTTCCCAAAAACACTCTTCCTCTCCCAAGCCCCAACCAGCACCCTTCAAATGCTACTGGGACTCAGCATACCTTTAGCTGTTTCACTTTACTGATTGTTTTTTTTTTTTTTTTTTTTTTTTTTTTTTTTTTTTTGAGATGGAGTGTTGCTCTGTTGCTCAGATTGGAGTGTGGAGTGCAGTGACTCAATCTTGGCTCACTGCAACCTCTGCCTCCCGGTCTCAAGCAGTTATTCTGCCTGAGCCTCCCGATAGCTGGGACTACAGGCATGCACCACCATGCCTGGCTAATTTTAGTTTTTTGTTTTTTGACTTTTTTTTTTTAGTAGAGACTGGGTTTCACCATATTGGCCAGGCTGGTCTCGAACTCCTGACCTCGTGATCCACCTGCCTCAGCCTCCCAAAGTGCTGGGATTACAGGCATGAGCCATCAAGACTGGCCTCATCACTTTTTAAAAAGTCATTGCTCATCCATTCCTGAGAGCCCTTATTTGGGCTCTTTATTTGGGTTTTGAAATCCTCAGCTGGGCTGGAACCCATGGTGTCTCCGGTCCTGGGTTTTGGCATAGGCTGTGGGGAAAGTCTGCTTGAGTTGTGCACATTCACGGAGCTCTACATGACTGTGGTCCTGGGAGGTAAGGCTGTTTCCCTCCATTCTCAAGGCAGTGGAATTTTCTGGAGAGAGAAGTGAGGGAGGACACCTGAATCTTGTCCAGCAGTGGGCAGTCTAAGAGGTGGTGGTAGGCTCCAAGTGGGGAAAGGAAAGGGCTATGGCAATTTCCAGGACGACACTAGTCTAAGGCACCGGGTCTGAAATGAAAGTGCTTCATGGACCTTTTGTTTTGTTTTGTTTTGTTTTGAGACGGAGTCTCTGCCTGTCGCCCAGGCTGGAGTGCAGTGGCACAGTCTTGGCTCACTGCAGCCTCCATCTCCCAGGTTCAAGTGATTCTCCTACCTCAGCCTCCTGAGTAGCCGGGATTACAGGCACCCACCACTACACCCAGCTAATTTTTGTATTTTTAGTAGACATGGGGTTTCACCATGTTGGCCAAGCTGGCCTTGAACCCCTGAGCTCAGGCAATCCGCTTGCCTCGGCCTGCCAAAGTGCTGGGATTACAGGTGTGAGCCCCCACACCTGGCCCATGGACCACTATTTACAGCTAACAGGACCCTTGCTGTGGTCCCTCAGCTCTCCCTGTTGCCATACTTGGTGATCAGCTTGAACTCATCATGGAATTTCAGGGTCAAAACATATCAGTTTTCTTGTTTTTGTTTTTGTTTTTTTGAAACAGAGTCTCGCTGTACCGACAGGCTGGAGTGCAGTGGCATGATCCCAGCTCACTTTAACTTCCATTTTCTGGCATCAAGCAATTCTCCTGCCTCAGCCTCCTGAGTAGCTGGGACTGCAGGCACACACTACCAAGTCCAGCTAATTTTTTTTATATTTTTAGTAGAGATGAGCTTTCACCATGTTGGCCAGGATGGTCTTGATCTCTTGACCTTGTGATCCACCTGCCTCAGCCTCCCAAAGTGCTGGGATTACAGGCGTGAGCCACCACACCCAGCCCAAAACATATCTTAAAAGT
Organism: Saimiri boliviensis; assembly: GCF_048565385.1. NCBI lineage: Eukaryota > Metazoa > Chordata > Mammalia > Primates > Cebidae > Saimiri > Saimiri boliviensis. Next base: position 26,555,366 of record NC_133449.1, read on the forward strand.
CATTTTACTTGAATCTTTTCTGTGACATTCAATCTTTATTGGAATACCTTCAGTGATGAAAAACTCACTATCACTCAAGTAATTATGTTTCAGAAAACTTTAAGAGTTTATTTTATATACATTCAGAGATATGTATATATATTATATATAGGGAGATATGTATATTAGGTACATATATTTAAGATATGCACACACATACACACATATATATCTCAACTTTGCCTTCCTTCGTCTTCAGCTCATTAACTATGCCTCTGGTACCCCAGAGAATAATTTATTTTGTTTACTTATTTTTGAGACAGGATCTCACTCTGTCACCGTGGCTGGAGTGCAGTAGCACAATCTCGGCTCACTGCAATCTTGACCTCCCAGCTCAAACAATCCTCCTGCATCAGCCCCCTGAGTAGCTGGGACCACAGGTGCACACCACTACACCCGGCTAATTTTTCTATTTTTTTGTAGGGACAGGGTTTCACCATGTTGTCCAGGCTGGTCTTGAACTCCTGGGCTCAAACAACCTGCCTGCCATGGCCTTCCTGGGCTCAAACAACCTGCCTGCCATGGCCTCCCAAAGTGCTTGGATTACAGGCGTGATCCACTGCACCCAGCCACCAGATAATTTAATTTATCTCCCATGTAACTGAAGAGAGTCATCACATCCCCACTGTCTTCCCTGTGTCAACCTAAATAAAGAGAGAGAGGCTCTCTCTAAAAGAAAATATTTATTCAGCAATAGGGCATTGCAATGGGAATGCATGTGCCACAGTAAACTACATACTCAGGAAGGGAAGAAAGACAAAGGTTTTTAAAGGAAAAATGAGGAGGATTATGTATCATTTTGAGATAATTATTCTTGGCTGCAAGGATCAATAAAAAGGGTGGCAGCAGTCTGAGGTTGAACAGGCAGTTGCTAAGCAGATGTCCTTGAAGAGTTTGTGTGTGTGTGTGTGTGTGTGTGTGTGTGTGTGTGTGTGTGTGTAAGGTTACAATGGCAAACGTAAGTTTGTGGTTTTTGTAGTCTTTTATGATCGTTTTTGCTATCAGGCATTTATGTATAAGAACCTTCCCTTCATGGCTTTCTAGCTTTGGTTGGTTGGTTGGTTGGTTGATTGGTTGGTTTTTGTTTTGTTTTTTGAGATGGAATCTCACTCTGTTGCAGGCTGGAATGAAGTGGCACGACCTCAGCTCACTGCAACCTCTGCCTCCCAGGTTCAAGCGATTCTCCTGCCTCAGATTCCCTAGTAGCTGAGACTACAAGCACATGCCACCATGCCTGGCTAATTTTTGTATTTTTAGTAGAGATGGGTTTTCACCATGTTGGCCAGGCTGGTCTCAAACTCCTGACCTCAGGTGATCCATCTGCCTTGGCTTCCCAAAGTGCTGGGATTATAGGCATGAGCCACCACACCTGACCTGTTTGTTTTTTAATGCAGTGACTCCATTTTGATTCTGGCAACTTTCACACCTTCCACAGGTAAATCATTCCTACATATATATATATATTTGAGTTGGTGTCTCACTCCGTTGCCTGGGCTGGAATGCAATGGTGTAATCATGGCTCACTGCAACCTGGAGCTCCTGGGCTCAAGGAATTCGATCACTGGGCCTCAGCCTCCTGAGTAGCTGGTACCACAGGCACATGCCACCATGCCCAGCTAATTTCTTTATTTGGGTTTTGCTACGTTGCCCAGGCTGGTCTCAAAATCCTGGCCTCAGGCAATCCTCCAGCCTCAGACTCCTGAGTCACTGGGATTACAGGCCCCACTTTCTTCAATTGTTTTCATTATTATATGGTTCAGGGCCTCTCATCCCACAACATAGTTTGACTCATCACTGCCGTTTGTAAAGTAGGCAGTGTGGGAAAAATACATTGAAAGGAACCTAGGATTTATAGTCAAAGTCTTATTCCTAAGTCTGGGCATTCATCTTTGTATTAGTCCATTCTCACACTGCAAATAAAGACATAATCAAGACTAGGTAATTTATAAAGGAAAGAGATTTAACTGACTCACAGCTCATTGTGGCTGGGGAGGCCTCAGGAAACTTACAATCCTGGCAGTAGGGGAAGCAAACACGTTCTTCTTCACATGGCAGCAGCAAGGAAGTGCTGAGCGAAAGGAGGAAAAGCCCCTTATAAAACCATCGGATCTCATGAGAACTCACTCATTTTCATGAGAACAGCAGCATGGGGGTAACCACCCCCATAATTCAATTACCTCCCACCAGGTCCCTCACATGACACGTAAGGATTATGGGAACTAGAATTCAAGATAAGATTTGGGTGGGGACACAGCCAAACCATATCAATCTTCAAAATAAGGAATACTGCCCTACTTTGCAGAGTCGATTTGGGAATTAAGGTAATATACATCTAAGTGTTTGCAAACTAAAAAGAGATGCATGCATACTTTTACCAGAAGCAAGAGAAAGTAGGGCTTCAACTTGAAATGGTGTTGGCACCTAATGATTATTCTCTCAGACCCAGTTTTGATTTCTGCTACTAAAGCAGGAAGTTTCACTTTCAGAATTGGATGACAGTCACTCAGTGTTAGGTAGTTTGATTCCCTGGCATATGTTGTTTGGAAAAGAGATCTCTGCGTTCCACCTGAACCACCTGAACCACCCCAGGGGCAGTGCTGCTCTTCTAGCTGGTAAGAACTCTGGGTGGCTGCAACCCACAGTCCCTGCCCACCTGGCTGCCCCTAGGGACAGGCACATCAGGGACCAGTGGGTAGTTAAAAGCATCACCCTAGGGTAGTTGCCTAGGGTGGTTTCCTAGGGTTCACTGTAAGAAGGATCCAGGCTGAGAGCTCCCAAAGAGAAGGCAGAAGGGGACCAGAGGCTATGGGACAGGCGGTGGAGATCAACCACAGGGGCTTGGATGGCCTCTCCTTTCCTCCTGGCACCAAAGTTGCTCTCTCTGTGTCTCCATTTGAGACTTGCCCCACCTCCCAAATCACCCTCCTGGAGCCTTGAACTAAATAGTATCTTCACCTCTCTCTGTCAAGCACCACATGCTTGGTGAATGCCAAGCTTGGCAGTGGGAAGGAGCAGGACAGATCAATTACCTCAAAACACATGGTCCTTGATGGGACAGGATACAAGTCAGTCAGCAAAAGGGATTGTTATCATCATGGCAGCACCACCAATACCTGTGTGTCCATGGATGAAGAACTTTGCAAAATGCAAACCATCATTGGGTGAGAGGTGTGATCATAAGGAAACTTCTTTCTTCTTTACAATTCATTGAACATTTACATACATATTCACCTGTTACATAAAAACATTATGATTTATTTAATATTTTCTTTTTAAATTTAAAATATATAGAGACAGGTTGTCCCTATTTTGCTCAGGCTGACCTCATGATCCATCCGCCTCGGCCTCCCAAAGTGCTGGGATTACAGGCATGAGCTCAGGTGATCCTTCTGCCTTGGCCTCCCAAAGTGCTGGGATTGTAGGTGTGAGTAAATGTACCCAGCCTATTTTCTTTAAAAAAAAAAAAAAAAATTATACTGAAGAAGCAGTTAAGAAGAAACTTTAAAAAAAAAAAAGAAAGAAAAAAGAAAAAGAAACTTAAAAAAACTTTTTTTAAGAGACCAGATCTTACTCTGTTACCCAGGCTGGAGTGCAATGGCATAATCTTAGTTCGCTGTAGCCTCAAACTCCTGGGTTCATGTGCTTTTCCTGCCTCAGCCTCCTGAAGAGCTGGGACTGCAGGTGTGCACCACCACGCCTGTCTAATTACCAAAAAAAAAAAAAAAAAAAAAAAAATGTGGGCCAGGCACAGTGGCTCATGTCTATAATCCCAACACTTTGGGAGGCTGAGGTGAGCAGATCACTTGAGTTCAGGGGTTCTAGACCAACCTGGAAAACATGGTGAGACTGTCTCTACAAAAAATTAGCTGGGTGTGGTAGTGCATTCCTGTAGTCCCAGATACTTGGGGGACTGAAGTGGGAGAATTACTTGAGCCCAGGAGGTAGAGCCTGCAGTGGGCTGAGATAGTGCCACTATACTCCAGCCTGGGTGACCAAGTGAGACCCTGTTTCAAAAAAACCAAAACCAAACAAAATTTTGGAGACAGGGTCTCACTACGTTGCCCAGGCTGGCATTTGATATTTTCATAATAAAACTTGAAAAGATCACAAGTATGTGACTATGTTCATCCATAAAAAATGTATGTGCACTATTAATGCTAAATGAAGAGGGAAAAAAAGGGGCAGAACAGGAAGCTGTGCAGCCAGCCTGACAGCCACGAGAGCATGCTTTTGATAAACATCAAAGAGCCATGGAAGCAGCAGGAATCTTCGAAGATTTTTAGACTTCTTTCTACATAAAGTGGAATAGATACATCATAGTGATTCAAAGCTGAAAATCAAGGATCTGGCAAATCCTTCTGAGATAACAACGCCTTGCCTTCTATGCGGTCTTCTAGGAGGCAAGCTCATGGGAATTGCTGAGCCAGTCCAAAAAGATCCTCGCCTTCTGTTTCCATGGCAATGAGGCCAGCCGGGGCAGCAGCAGAAGATGCCAGGAGAGAACAGAGAATATTCTGGGTCAAAGTCTTTGTTGAAGCTATGGTGTGCATTTGGAGACCCCATTTCTCCTCTATCCAGCAGGAGGTAGGGGAAAGCACCCCCTTCCCATTCCTGGCTACACAGGAAATGTCCCAGGGGTAGGGCTCTTCAGTGTACCAGACATTGGCTAGAAAAGTGGGGAGCCTGGGCCAGGCAGGGTGGCTCACACCTGTAATCCCAGCACTTTGGGAGACCAAGGCAGATGGATCACTAGGTTAGGAGTTCAAAATCATCCTGGCCAACATGGTGAAACTCCGTTTCTACTAAAAATACAAAAATTAACTGGGCGTGGGGCATGTGTCTGTAATCCCGGCTACTCGGGAGGCTGAGGCAGGAGAATTTGCTTGCAACCGGGAGGCAGACGTTGCAGTGAGCCAAGATCGCACCACTGCACTCCAGCCTGGGAGACAAAGCAAGACTCTGTCTCAAAATTTTAAAAATGGAAAAAAAAAAAGAAAAGTGGGAAGTCTGGTTCTAAGTCCAATGTCAGTCTTACTGCCAAACCTACCTGCACTTTTATTTCCAGGGTTAAACTCAAAGGGCAGGGCTTACTTAGACAGCACTGCTGTTCCAGGGAGATGTGAAATCTCTGGTGGACACAAATCTCTTACAGGAAGGGATTCATGCTTCCTATCTGCATCTTTCTGTTTTGGATTGAAAAGTGTTCATTCAATGTTTATGGAAGGAGGCAACAGATTCTCATAGGCCCTTGAGCATTTCCTTTTTAATTTTTTTATTATTTATTTATTTGTTTATTTATTTTTTGAGACAGAGTCTCACTCTGTCACCCAGGCTGGATTACAGTGGCACCATGCCTGGAAGGCTGAGGCAGGAGAATTGCTTGAAACACTCTGCCTCCTGGGTTCAAACAATTCTCCTGCCTCAGCCTTCCAAGTAGGCAGGATTACAGGTGTGCGCCACCACGCCCAGCTAATTTATTTTATTTTATTTTTAAGTGTTTTTTTAGTAGACATGGAGTTTCACCATGTTGGCCAGGCTGGTCTCAAACTCCTGACCTCAAGTGATCCTTTCACCTCAGCCTCCCTTACAGGTGTGAGTCATCATGCTTGGAGACGGAGTTTCGCTCTTGTTACCCAGGCTGGAGTGCAATGGCACGATCTCGGCTCACCGCAACCTCTGCCTCCTGGGTTCAGGCAACTCTCCTGCCTCAGCCTCCTGAGTAGCTGGGATTACAGGCACGCACCACCATGCCCAGCTAATTTTTTGTATTTTTGGTAGAGATGGGGTTTCACCATGTTGACCAGGATGGTCTCGATCTCTTGACCTCGTGATCCACCCGCCTCGGCCTCCCAAAGTGCTGGGATTACAGGCTTGAGCCACCGCGCCCGGCCTCAACTAATTAATTATTATCATCATTATTATTAATTTGAGAAAAAGTCTAGCTCTGTCGCCAGGCTGGAGTGCAGTGGCACGATCTCAACTCACTGCAACCTCCACCTCCCAGGTTCAAGCGATTCTCCTGCCTCAGCCTCCGGAGTAGCTGGGATTACAGGCACGTGCCACCACGCCCAGCTAATTTTTGTATCTTTGGTAGAGACGGGGTTTCACCAGGTTGACCAGGATGATCTCGATCTCCTGATCTCGTGATCCGCCCGCCTCAGCCTCCCAACGTGCTGGAATCACAGGATTGAGCCACCGTGCCTGGCCAATTCATTATTATTATTATTATTTTAACATGATTCTTTGGGAGAGGAGAGACAGGGGAGAAATTGACAGACCAATAAATATTGCACGAGCTGCTGCTGGTGGGGAGATCCAGACCGAGGTAGTTTCTGTAGAAAGGGTGAAGGACCTGGGCGAGGAAGGCACCTGAGATTGCTGGGGACCCAGGTTGGGAGCGAGTCTTGGCGGCGAGGGTGGTTTCTGGTTCACCTACCTGGCACAAGGTCCCCTAACCCTTTCAGTCTAGACACCCTGATCAGCAGCTGACCAGCTGGCCTGCCATGTAAGCAGCTGCAATTGATAGCAAGATCAGGTTTCCTTTAGAAATTCTTATTGGTTGCTTCCCTGCAGTGACAACTGGCTGCCCAAGGTTGATGGAACCCAGCAGCTGTCACTGGCCGTTATTTTTTATAAGAGACAGCATCTCAAGCCGGGCGCGGTGGCTCAAGCCTGTAATCCCAGCACTTTGGGAGGCCGAGGTGGGTGGATCACGAGGTCAAGAGATCGAGACCATCCCGGTCAACATAGTGAAACCCCGTCTCTACTGAAAATACAAAAAATTAGCTGGGCATGGTGGTGTGTGCCTGTAATCCCAGCTACTCAGGAGGCTGAGACAGGAGAATTGCCTGAACCCAGGAGGCGGAGGTTGCGGTGAGCCGAGATCCCGCCATTGCACTCCAGCCTGGGTAACAAGAGCGAAAATCTGTCTCAAAAAAAAAAAAAAAAGACAGCATCTCACTGTTTCCCAGGCTGGTCTCCAGCTCCCAGGCTGAAGTGATCCTCCTGCCTTGGCCTCCCAAAGTGCTGGCATTAGAGGTGTAAACTATCATGCCAGCATACTTAAACCCTTTTAAGACTCAAAATTTACGTTGTTCTAAGCCCCTCTTCTTTATTTTTAGTTGGGATCGCACTCTGTCTCTCGGGCTGGAGTGCTGTGGCACAATCATGGCTCACTGCAGCCTCGAGCAATCGTTTTACCTCAAGGGATCCTCCCATCTCAGCCTCCTCCGTAACTGGGACTACAGGCACACACAACCATGCCCAGGAATTTTTTTATTTTTGTTTTTTTTAATTAATAGAGATGGGGTTTTGCCATATTGCCCAGGCTAGTCTCAAAATCCTGGTCTCAAGTGATCCTCTTACCTTTGCCTCCCAAAGCACTGCGATTACAGGCATGAGCCATCACACCCGGCCTTGTTCCCCTATTCTTCAGGGCAACACATCCCAAGGATGTGACTCCTGTGTGGCTGTGGCCTGTGTGCAGTTGGTGCAGTGGGGTAGTGAGGGCAGAGGCACTGAGTGATGGTGAAGAGGAGAGGAGGCCCAGCACCACTGGGGAATCCAGAACGTGTCGCCCCGGGATATGTCTCTTTGACATAACTATTTTTGACCCAAAGACAATTAAGAAGCAGCAAATGGGCCGGACACGGTGGCTCATGTCTGTAATCCCAGCACTTTGGGAGGTGGAGGCGGGTGGAACATTTGAGATCAGGAGTTCGAGACTAGCCTGGCCAACAGGGCGAAACACCGTATCTACTAAAAATACAAAAATTAGCTGGGTGTGGTGGCACATGCCTGTAAACCCAGCTACTTGGAAGGTTGAGGTAGGAGAATTGCTTGAGCCCGGGAGGGAGGTTGCCCTGAGCCGCACCTTCGCCACTGCACTGCAGCCTGGGCAACACATCGAGACTCGTTCTCAAAAATAAATAAATAAACAAACAAACAAAAAGCAGCAAATGGAGAAAGAGCTTTTCTGTCCTCCCCGCTTTTCTACCTGAAGACAGGATATAAATTCGTCTTGCCTGGAGACGGCTCTTACCAGTTCAGAGAGGGCACCAGAGGAAGCTACCAACAAATCTCGCTCCATTAGTGTGAGTTCATGTATTTCCCTTCCCACAGTTTCCTGCCCTCGGAAGCCTACAACTGCTTTCCTTTGACTTGTCACTTCTCCAAAATATATTGTTCTTTTTGAAGATGGTTTATAAGGCAGAGTTCTAAGCCACTGCTTTTTTTTTTTTTTTTTTTTTGAGACGGAGTTTCGCTCTTGTTACCCAGGCTGGAGTGCAATGGCACGATCTCAGCTCATCGCAACCTCCGCCTCCTGGGTTCAGGCAATTCTCCTGCCTCAGCCTCCTGAGTAGCTGGGATTACAGGCACTCACCACCATGCCCAGCTAATTTTTTTGTAGTTTTTTGTAGAGATGGGGCTTCACCATGTTGACCAGGATGGTCTCAATCTCTTGACCTCGTGATCCACCCGCCTCGGCCTCCCAAAGTGCTGGGATTACAGGCATGAGCCACTGTGCCCGGCAAAGCCACTGCTTTGAGTTGCGTTTCATCAAGTTTTCTCCCACGTCAATACATTTGCTTGTTCTTCATTTGTTAATGTGTCTTCTGTTCCAGGGCTGTGTCCCAACCATGAACCTGTGAGCATTGAGGAGAAATGCTGTTTTCTCCCTGACAGCTGAATGTGTGCCTGCCCTCTGCCTAGGGGGAAGCGGAAAGGGAACATGGCTAATCCTATTCTCGTGGGTTCTTGATATTTGCTGTGGCGTGATAAGGGTGTTCCAGAGCAGAAAACACACTGGGGAGTTGCAGAGCCCAGCATGGAAAGGAAAGACAAAACCACATCGCCGTGTGGCTGATACACAGGACAAGACCAGAAAGGAGGCACTGAATGGTCAGTCTCCAAGTCCAAGGATCTCCAGAAGGAGGTGGGAGAGGAGACCCTGAGCTGCAGAAATCACCAAGTCAACCAGACAGAGCTGGAGGGGCACGCACGTTCAGGGGCCCAGAGCCTGGGCGCACCAAAGGGCTGGACTGAGAATCTTACTCCTTAGAATTTTTCCTAAGGAAGGGATATATATAAAGATTTTCATATATATATGTGAAAAGAAACCTAGATGGCTCATGTATGTGTGTGTGTGTATGTGCGTATAAATATATATGTATGTGTGGGAGGGTACCTCCATATATATATACACGTGTGTGTGTGTACCCTGGAAGGTAGACCGGTGGGACCGACCCATTTTACAGATGGGTAAACGAGATCCCAGGGAGCCTGAGAGCCTTTCCCAAGTGAAGACTTGGCTATATATTGGATATATATACATGTATACGCCCATGAGCCATCTAGGGTTCTTTTCATATGTATATATGAAAAGAATATTATATATATGTACATATATAAGGGAGGGCCTTCTAGGTTTCTTTTCTTTTCTGTTTATTTTGAGGCAGAGTCTCACTCTGTCGTCCAGGCTGGAGTGCAGTGGTGCAATCTCAGCTCACTGCAGCCTCCACCTCCTGGGCTCAGGTGCTCTTCCCACCTCAGCCTCCTGAGGAGCTGGGACCACAGGTGCGTGCCACCACACCCACCTTCGATGTTTCAATACTCACCTGTTGCTCATGACACGCCTGTGAGGTGAGTAAGATCCCCAACTTCCATAGGCAGCATTAACAGTGGAAAGAATGCAGGCCTGTCATGGGACAGCCCCAGGTGTGAAGCCCAACTCTGGCATGGTAGCTCAGTGCCCAGGCAAGGCGATCGTTCCCACTAAGCCTCAGTTACCTGGTCTGGAAGATGGAGATGAGAGACCTTCTCACTGGGGTATTGTGAGCTTTGATCTCAGCAATGTGGGGAAAGTGCCAGCACCTGGTAAGTGGTAGCAACAAGGATTATTCCTGTTCCTTGGAGAGGTGGAGTAGCCACGAGGCAGAGCTGGGACTTGAGCACAGCCGGCAGACCTAAGTCATGGGAAAAACTGCCAGGAATGGGCACCCTGCTGCCAAGTGAGGAACACGTCAGCATAAGCAGGGGGCTGGCTCCTGAATCACCTTCACAGGGAGCTGCGGGCCTGTTTCAGCGTCCTCTGTGTGGAGCACGGCGAGGAGGGGAGCAGAAACAATACTCGGGCCAGTGTAGGTACCAGGACTTCGTGGAGCTCAGGGGTTTTAAGCAATTCCAAAAGGTTGTCACCAGCTATTGAATAAGATGGGTCATCCTCGGTTCCAAAGCGGAAGGGCTAATGTGCTGTGACATCTTGAATGGATTCGATGCCTTACTGCAAAGGAGTTCAAAGCACTTCAAAATCATTTCCTGCAGACGCTGCTGAGAAGGAGCCAGGGAGGAAAACCTGTTTCATCTATGAGATACGCTTGGTGTCAGTCACTATCTCTGAGATTGTAGAATTCTTTCTGGTTTCCGGAAGGCTTTGGCATGCCGCCTCAGCAGCACCCTGAGAGGTTGGCCAGTAGGACGGACCCATCTTCCTGATGGAGAAATGGGAGCCCAGGGAGCCTGAGAGCCTTTCCCATGGGAGGACTTGCCCCTCACAGCTGGCCACAGCACACTGGCATCTCCATGGCCCACTATGAAACCCACACAGACCCCAACAGGACCAGGTCCTGGAAGGCCAGGATGAGGCTGGTCTTCGAATCAAGTGCCACAAATGCCCCACTCTCTGAACGCGGAGCCAGTGCCTGAGTACCGTGGAAGCTGCCTTGCCGGCCTCTGAAGCCTGAGTGACAGGCAGATGCCCCAGCTGCTCTACGGCTCATGCTGGGAGGCATCCTCCCTGTATTGCTGGGTCTGCCATTCTCTCCTTCCCGTGGCATCCCCATATTCCTCCTGTGCCCTCAATCCCTCCCCCTTCCTTCACCCAGGGCTCTTCATCGGTTCCCCACCCCTGTATCTCCTCTCTGCACTAGGCTTCTTGCATCTTTTTTTTTTTTTTTTTTGAGACAGAGTTTCGCTCTTGTTACCCAGGCTGGAGTGCAATGGCGCGATCTCGGCTCACCGCAACCTCCGCCTCCTGGGTTCAGGCAATTCTCCTGCCTCAGCCTCCTGAGTAGCTGGGATTACAGGCACGCGCCACCATGCCCAGCTAATTTTTTGTATTTTTAGTAGAGACGGGGTTTCACCATGTTGACCAGGATGGTCTCGATCTCTTGACCTCGTGATCCACCCGCCTCGGCCTCCCAAAGTGCTGGGATTACAGGCTTGAGCCACCGCGCCCGGCAGCTTCTTGCATCTTTTAAGGACTTTACTTGTCTACAAAGGTGGCCATGTCCTCCCACCTGGGGAAAACCTTCCCCAGACCCTGTCAACCACCTGCTTAGCCACTGCCCCCTGCCACTCCCACCCCCACCTCTCCTGACACGCTTCCCCTGGATTGATCTAAGTGATCACTTCTAGTTTTTCACCACACGCTACTGAGCCCTCCAAGCAGACTTTCACCCTAACCCTTTACTGCTATTGCTTACCAATCACCATGCCCATTCTCCTAAATAGTAGCTGCTGCATATTGAGATGTCTACAGCCACAGGTGCTATGCCATCCACCTTAAAATGACCTTGTGAGATGGATACTTTAGTTACAGACAAGGCAACGGAGGCTCACAGTAAGCATCTGGGTTCAAGTTCTCAAAGTCCAAGTCTAAAGCCAGGCTTCTCCTGCTGGCTTCAGCCTTCACTGCATGCCTGGCACAGGTAGACCTCAGCCCTCCCCTTCCTCAGCACCCGCCTTCTGCCTCCACCCAGGCATGTCCCGAGCTTCGTCCTTCATCCCTCTCGCCTTGCTCCTCCACTTTCCCCTGGCTTCAGCCAAGACCTCTCTGCAGATGGTCCCCAAACCCACGCCTCTGGCTTCAGTCCCCGTACCAGACTGGAGGTTCATGTTTCTAAATCCATGAGGTCCCATCCCCTTGGCTGCTCAACTTCCTGGGCTCTTCCAATACAACGTTTTATTTTATTTTATTTGAGTGGGAGTCTTGCTCTGTCGCCCAGGCTGGAGTGCAGTGGCGAAATCTTGGCTCACTGCAACCTCTGCCTCCCGGGTTCAAGTGATTCTTGTGCCTCAGCCTCCCGAGTAGCTGGGTCTACAGGCACGTGCCAATGTGACCGGCTATTTTTTGTATTTTTAGTAGAGATGGGGTTTCACCACGTTGGCCAGGCTGGTCTCGAACTCCCAAACTCAGGTGATTTGCCTGCCTCAGCCTCCCAAAGTGCTGGGATTACAGGTGTGAGCCACCGCGCCCAGGCCCAGTAGAATGTTTCTAAACCCATATCCTTGGTCTTCTCCTCAAACCAGTCTCCATCTTGCAGCTTTTCCTTGACTTCTGCCAAGGATGCTGGAATTCTCAAGCATCTTGGGTTTTTCTACAAGCCTAGGCCTCCCACAAAAGCATCATTCTTCCTATTTTGCTCAAAACAGTGGCTTCCTCACCTGCTCTCCTCACAGCTGATCTACTGTCGTAGAGCTTGCAAGGCCGTGGGGTAACCTCCAGCTCTGAATCCTCACATCTCCTGTGCAAACCCTGGGACTGACCTTCCTGGAGGTGGGTCAAAGGAAGCCACTCCTCAGTGCTGGCCCCCCAGCCTAACCCCAGCTCCCCAACCTGCACGTCACACCCACCAAACCCCTCTACAGAAACAGCCATCTGCCCTCGACTGACCTCCGGCTCATGTCTGAATTCGCTTCTCCTGAGACCATCGGCTTCAGCATCCACGGCCAGCCAGGGCTTCTTAAGTCTGACAGCTTCAGCTCAAAGGGAGAGCTGGAACTCACTCACTCACTCTCCTCCTCCACAAACATCTACTGGGTTAACCAGAGGGTTAAGAGTGAGATTCCGTAGGCGCCTGTAGAAACAGCATCCCACCCAGCTTTAGGGGGTCAGAGGAAGTGAGGCCCAGGTTTCTGCTTTCCTGATTGGAAAGAGAAGGAACTGGACAGGCAGAGTGGGAGGCAGGAGGCCTGCCAAGCAGTAGTGAGGAAGCAGCTGGACTGAGTAGAGAGTTGCGGGGGTGGGGGTGGGGGTTGTTTGTTTGTTTGTTGTTTCTTTATGTGTGTGTGCATGTTTCAGAAGTAAGTGAAGACAGGGATCAGAATGGATATTTAGAGACAGATTTGAATTCGGGGCTTAGAAGGAAACAGTGGTGTTACAAATGAAAACAAAATGGGTCTTGTCTGGGAAGCCCCAGGAGGAGGGAACACCTATATTGTTAAAGGAAGCATGGACACTAGTGAGTCTTCTATTTCTACTCTGTTCTCTTTTTTTTTCCTGAGACAGAGTCTCACTCTGTTGCCCAGGCTGGAGTGCAGTGGCACAATCTCGGCTCACTGCAACCTCCGCCTCCTGGGTTCAAGTGATTCTCCTGCCTCAGCCTCCCGAATAGCTGAGATTACAGGTGTGTGCCACCACCCCTGGCTAATTTTTGTATTTTTAGTAGAGATGGGGTTTCACTATGTTGGCCAGGCTGGCCTCCTCACCTCAGGTGATCTGGCCGCCTCGGCCTCCCAAACTGCTCTATTTTATTCTCTCTTGCTCACGCCCTCTCTCTCTCTTTTTTAGAGACAGGGTCTCACTGTCACCCAGGCTGAAGTGCAGCAGCGCCATCATACCTCACTGCAGCCTCGAACTTCTGGGCTCAAGCGATCCTCCCACCTCAGCCTCCCAAATAGCTGGGAATACAGCCACCACTCCTGGCCTTAGTCTTCTATTGTCTGTGCTTTTCCTTTTGGTCTGGTACGTTCCTCAGCTTTTTCCTTTATTAGTGGCTCATTCATACTCAAGAGTAAATGACTGTACTTTTTAAACTGCTATAATATTTTGAGAGGCAGTTAAGAGGCGTCAAAGCCTTCGCCCTAAAGAGCGTGTCTTACTTCAAGCATCAGTCAGTACATAGGGGAAGGAACAGAGAATCTTCTCAGGTTTTCTGAAATCACTCTAGTGTACACAGAGGGGCCAACCAGAAAAGGGAAGCGATAGTGTCTCAGGAGTTCCTGAGCCTCTGATAAGGGGAGATCATGTGACAACAGTGAAAATCCATTTAATGCCAAGAGGGTGGAGGCATTCAGAATTACTTGCCTGAGAGGCAACGTCATTTCAGGTGGCAGCCAGGACCAGCACAAGCAGCCAAGCTTTCATCTTGGAAGTGGAGGAGAGCCACTTCCTCCCTAGAGAAGCAGGGCAGGTGCAGGCTGGGAGGAGCTGGCTATTTCCCTCCACCCTAGTGCTTTCAGGGACTCAGCCAGGCCCAGGCTCCCTCCCCTCCTCACCTTCCAGCTCTGCCATAGGTCTGAGTTCCTGCCACAGTGGCCTCACTTCCCTTCTCATGCCCAACAGGTGCACCAGGGCTCTGACCCACGGGTCACTTTATAGAGAATTATGCATTGGGAATTGTTTTTTTTTTTTTTTTTTTGTCTATGCCCAGGAGATTTAGGAGTCATCTCAAATCCGAATTGAATAGGTGTTTCTTTGAATTCATTATTGGTAACTGTGGCTAATCAATAAAGTTCCCCTTGACATGAAGACAAGACAAGACTTGCCCCTGGTCAGAGCCTTACGGCAGTTTTCTTCATGATTTGTTTTCTTTTGTCCATTTCATGCTTCGGTTTTATTATTTTAGTGGATTTGAGTCAAGAGTAGCTCAAAACCACATAATGAAGAATACTCTTCTTTAATTACAGTTACCCATTGTACTGTGGGGCCTGGGGTGCAAGGCGTAGGGTATTACGTGGCTTCATAATGATGGTAAGATGGGGAAGGGAGGTAGATTTCAACAGGTCTGGGTTCACATGTGGACACATACACACATGCACACAAACACATAAGCCTGATTAAGATGCACTCTGCAGTAATAAGAAGGTATAGAGAGAACAGGCCTATTTACAGGCTGTAAGTGGGAATGTAATCTAACATTTTACATACCAAACCCCTTAAAAATATGAGTACCCAACAAGTCTGTCATCAGGCTTCTTTTAAGAAACGAATTATCTGAATGCCAAAAGAAAAAAAAAAAAAAGAAACTAATTAGACAAGGATACCAAGATGGATATTCAAAAATGTTTGTTCCAGATTGTTTATAATACCAAAAAAAAAAAAAATGCAAACAACTTGGAAGCTTGAAAATAATCTGAGTTCTTAATTGCAAGCAACAGAAATCATTGCTGACTGAGGGAGACAGGAAAGGGATTTCTCAAAAGGACAAGATACTTTAGGTAGTGCAGCCAGGAATGGCGAGTGCCTGAGGCTGGTCAGGACTAGGGCAGGGAACTCACTTCTATAGTGTGCACCTCCAACCCTACAGGTGCCAAGCGCTGCTCATCACCATCAGCTCCACGGCCACCAGCTGCCCAGGAATGCACCATCTTGCTGAAGCCTCTGCCTCTGCCAGACTGGGTTCCTCCAGGGCCTCTCCTTTTGCACCCCCAGCTCTTAGTTCCAAGCCTGGCATGGGTGCACGTGTCGGGCAGGGACTGGATCCCATGCCTGTAAGCTACTGACAAGAGAGTCAGGAAAACTGACCTGAGGCTTTCAGCTCCTACGGGAGGAGGCTCCCACCAAAAGGGAATTGGGATGTTGAAAAGCCAAAAAGACAGACAAATGTGCACTAGATTCAGAAATGAGAAAAGTGAGTTACGATACCTGAATACAAGTGAGATGTTATTGTAAGGGAGCATAATCTAAATCTACGAACTTGGTGTTTCGAACCATACTTGATTTTTATTCCAAGTGCTCATTCAGCTGGAGTGGGAGTAGTTATGGCAAATTAATCTCAGAGAGTTTGTGATTCTTCTCCTGTGGGGTGCATCTAAATTCTGGGGCTTACACAGTGCACCAGCAAGCATCCTCTGCTGTAGACTGGCTCGTTGTGTTGAGATAGTCTATTGTCCCACCCCCGCAGTTGGACTTGGGCTGGAGAAAGGCACAGGGCACCCTCGCTTTGGTATCCACAGGAACTGTGCTGCACCCTCCTCACTCCTGCTCTCGCTCTCCTCCACCCACACCTGGAAGCCTTTATCTGGTCCCAAGCATGAGGACTTGCTCAGACTCATATTCTACCAAATCTATTGATTATGCCTGAGTTCTTTCTGCTCTCCCTAGGGGCACGGCTAGACCCCTATATTCATCCCTTTTATGGGGCAGTGAATGGAGAATGCCCTGGTTGACTATCTGGGAAAGAACTGATAAATTGGAGCAGACATTTCAAAATCATATCCTTTCACCAGGCACAGTGGCTCACATCTGTAATCCCAGCACTTTGGGAGGCTGAGTGGCGCAGATGACTTGAGGTCAGGAGTTGGAGACCAGCATGGACAACGTGGTGAAACCCCATCTCCATTAAAAATACAAAAATTAGCTGGACATGGTGGCACATGCCTGTAATCCTAGCTACTTGGGAGGCTGAGCAGGAGAATCGCTTAAACCAAGGAGGCAGAGGCTACAGTGAGCCGAGATCGCACCACTGCACTCCAGCCTGGGTGACAGAGTGAGACTCTGTCCACCCCCCACAAAAAAAAAAAAAAAGAAATAAAAAGTTTAAGGCACATGCACACACACACATGAACACATGCACATGCTGATGTTCTTTTTTTTTTTTTTTTTTTTTTTTTTGAGACGGAGTTTCGCTCTTGTTACCCAGGCTGGAGTGCAATGGCGCGATCTCGGCTCACCGCAACCTCCGCCTCCTGGGTTCAGGCAATTCTCCTGCCTCAGCCTCCTCAGTAGCTGGGATTACAGGCACGCGCCACCATGCCCAGCTACTTTTTTGTATTTTTAGTAGAGACGGGGTTTCACCAAGTTGACCAGGATGGTCTCGATCTCTCGACCTTGTGATCCACCCGCCTCGGCCTCCCAAAGTGCTGGGATTACAAGCTTGAGCCACCGCGCCCGGCCGACATGCTGATGTTCTAAGATGAGGTAATAAACGGAATACTATCAAAACTGGTGGGAAAATGTGTATATATTATACATATATATTATAAATGTGTGACAAGCAGTTAATAAAATACACCATGAGAACGTGGTGGGACTCCTGGAAGCAAAATCCATGAAAGTGTGGGCCCCCAGCCAATACTGGGCCCCAAGGAGTTTTAAATTCTCAAGCTAGTCTCAGCTCAGCCTCCAGCAGTTAGTGTATTCCTGGCTCAGTGCCTACCAGTTCCTGGCTCCAGTGGCTTCTCCTTCAGGTAGGCAGCTCTCAGCTGAGAGAATTCTGAGAGAAGACAGAATTCTCTGTCTTCAGAGAATCACAGCTGAGAGCTGCCTACCTGTCTCCACATTTCAGGGTGATGGTTTGCTCTGTGACCTCAATCCTCTGATGATCTTTGTTTATTTTATTTTTTTTTTTATTTTTTATTTTTTCTGAGACAGCCATGGAACAGTTAATCTAATCTTGATTGACAGCGTTTGCCTACTGTGGTGTAAACACTGCAACCATGGCTGATTTGAAGCCCATGACTGTGCCATCACTGAATGAGGGTTGAGAAGGGACCAGCAGTGCCACCACACAGACTCCACCATGCAGCTGCCACAGACGTGAGCCACCTGGCACACGTGGTGTGCAGTCAGATTCAGTCAGACGATGGGGAAATGATGAAATGTGAGTGCTTATTTTTTTTTTTAATAAGAAAAAGAATAAAGAAGAGGAAGAAAGAGAAAGAGGAAGAGGGAGAGAGGATGGGGGTATTGCTTTATTGCCCGGGCTAGAATGCAGTCTAAATATGGGTATGCCTATAATTGTCCTTAATAATGGAGACATAAAAGAAAATGAGGGAAGAGAATAACAAACAAGGAGCCAACCAAGATTTCTTTTAAACTTCTAAGTTGATATGATGTGGTGCTGATAAGAGTGTATATTTTGTATATTTAAAGTGGAGAGTTCTATAAATGTTAATTACATTTACTTGTTCCGGATCTGAGTTCAAGTCCTGAATATCGTTGTTAATTTTCTGTCTCATTGATCAGTCTAATATTAATGTTGAAGTCTCCCACTATTATTATGTGGGAGTCTAAGTCTCTTTATAAGTCTTGTATGTCTGGGTATTCCTGTATTGGGTGCGTATATATTTAGGATCTTTAGCTCTTCTTGTTGTTGCATTGATCCTTTTATCATTATATAATGTCCTTCTTTGCTTCTTTTGATCTTTGTTGCTTAATTGTAACTTCTGCTTTTTGTTTATTTATTTTAGCTGTTTGGTTGCTAAATCCTTCTCCATCCCTTGTTTTGAGTCTTTGTGTATCCTTGAATGTGAGATGGATCTGGATGCAGCATACTGATGGGTTTTAGTTTTTTATTCAAATTGCCTGTCTTTGGATTGGGGGATTTAGTCAATTTAAATTTAGAATTAATAATAATATATGTGAGTTTAATACTGCCATTAGCTGGCTATTTTGTCCATTAGTTGATGTAAATTCTTCATTATATTGATGCTCTTTTTGATAATTTTTTTAGAAAGACTGATACTGTTTGTTCCTTTCTATGTGTAGTGGTTCTTTCAGAAGCTCTTGTAAAGCAGGCCTGGTGGTGATGAAATCTCTGAGTGCTTGCTTATTCACAAAAAACTTTATTTTTCCTTCACTTGTGAAGCTTAGTTTGGCTGGATGTGAAATTCTGGGTTGAAAGTTCTTTTCTTTAAGGATGAAATAAGAAATAAAGTTCTTTCTTTCTTTCTTTTTTTTTTTAGAACGAGTTTCACTCTTGCTGCCCAGGCTGGAGTGCAATGGTGCAATCTCCTCCATCTCCCAGGCACAAGCAATTCTCTTGCCTCAGCCTCCCAAGTATCTGGGACTACAGATACTCACCACCACATCTGGCTAATTTTTGTATTTTTAGTAGAGACGGGGTTTCAACCATGTTGGTCAGGCTGACCTCAAGTGATCCACCTGCCTCGGCCTCCAAAAGTGCTAAGAGTACAAGCATGAGCCACTGCACCCAGCCCTTACAATCTTTTAGAAAGCTAATTTTCACTGTACTCAGCTTTTCTCCTGTGAGGATGGGAGTAATGGCTTTCAAGCTCTTAACATGTCAGAGCTGAAACTGAAGGCCCATATTACTTTTTAATGAGAGAAAGAGTAAAAAATTAAATACAACTGTGAAAACCACTGCAGAGAAGACAACCTTTATCTATCTATCTATCTATCTATCTATCATCTATTTATTAATTTACTTTTGATACAGAGTTTTGCTCTGTGACCCAGGCTGGAGTGCAATGGTGGGAACTCTGCTCACTGCCACCTCCGCCTCCTTGGTCCAAGTGATTCTCCTGCCTCAGCCTCCCGGAAAGCTGGGACTACAGACACGTGCCACCACACCCAGCTAATTTTTGTGTTTTTAGTAGAGATGGGGTTTTGCCATGTTGGCCAGGCTGATCTCCAGCTCCTAACCTCAAGTGATCTGCCTCCCTCAGCCTCCCAAAGTGCCGGGATTACAGGCATGAGCCACCGTGCCCAGCCTGGAAGACAACCTTTAGACCGGGTCTTGCTAGCTGGTTGGAGAAAGGTAAGAAGGGAATTCCAGCATGAGACAGGCCTGCAGTACCCTGAATATGGACCACAGAGGTGCCAAGCATCTGGTCCATATTCAGGGTACCGCGGGCCACCTATTTGTCTAGAAGCAGGATTAGTGGAGTGTCTGGGGTGCAGGGAGATAAACATTGGAAAATGCGGGTGCTGAGGACACTCACTTGTTCTCTAGTAGCCTCCCTCCGAAGGTGGCCGCAGTGGGTGGAGATGCCTTTCCTCAGCATAATCACGGATATCACAGTGGACATTTACTGAGCACTTACTGGCCAGCAGGCATTGCGCTAAATGCCACATCTGCTTTTTTATTTTTATTTTTCTTAAACGGTTAAAGATGTTCCATTTACTTTTCTAGTTGTTGTAAAAAGAAGACTGCTGGATAGTTGTTAGTCACACCTCTCTGTCTGGTCTTTGCTTGAGTTGTCGCCTCAGCCAACCCATTCTGGCATGTCACCCACACCCCCAAAACTTACTCTGAGCTTGTTGGGTGAGCTTCAGGAGACACCGTGAGCTGCTGCAGCAATGGGCCTGAAATGTCGCTGGCTGACGGCGCAGCCCCTCCAGAGGCCTTCGTATTCTGCACAGGACAGCATCTCCCAACCCTCCACCATATGAATGAAAATTTTGGTTTGAGGCTGGACCTCTTTACTTTTTTTTGAGAGAGAGTCTCGGTCTGTCAGCCAGGCTGAAGTGCAGTGGCGCGATTTTGGCTCACTGCAACCTCAGCCTCCCGGTTCAAGTTGTTCTCCTGCCACAGCCTCCTGAGTAGCTTGGACTACAGGTACATGCTACCATGCCCTGCTAATTTTTGTATTTTTAATAGAGATGGGGTTTCGCCATGTTGGCCAGGCTGGTCTCATTCTCCTGACCACAGGTGATCTGCCTGCCTTGGCTTCCCAAAGTGCTGGGATTACAGGCATGAGCCCATAACAGAGCAAGACTCCATCTCAAAAAACAAAACCAAACAAAACACCACATTTCTAAATAACACGTGAGTCAAAGAAGTCTCAAGAGAAAATTTTAAATGTTTTGAACTAAATGAAAATAAAACATCAAAATGTATGGGATATAGTAAAAGCAGTGCTTACAGGGAAATTTATAGCATTGAAGTTATATAGTAGGCAAGCAGAACGATCTAACACCAGTAATCTCAGCTTTCTGCATAGGAAACTAGAGAAAGGAAAGCAGTGTGGGCCTAAAGAAAACAAAATAGGCTCACGCCTGTAATCCTAGCACTTTGGGAGGCTGAGGCAGGTGGATCATGAGGTCAAGAGATCGAGACCATCCTGGTCAACATGGTGAAACCCCGTCTCTACTAAAAACACAAAAAATTAGCTGGGCATGGTGGCATGTGCCTGTAATCTCAGCTACTCAGGAGGCTGAGGCAGGAGAATTGCCTGAACCCAGGAGACGGAGGTTGCGGTGAGCCAAGATTGCGCCATTGCACTCCAGCCTGGGTAACAAAAAAAAAAAAAAAAAAAAAAAAAAAAAAAAAAAAAAAAAAAAAGAAAGAAAGAAAGAAGAATAAAAGAAATAATAAAAATTAGAGAGGAAATCAATGAAATTCAAAATAGGAAATCAATAGAGAAAATCAATAAAACCAAAAGCTGGTTCTTTGAAAAGAGCAATAAAACTGATAAACTTCTAGTCAGGCAAACCAAAAAGATAAAAGTGAGAGAGAGAAGAAACACAAATCACTAATATCAGAGATGGAAGAGGAGGCAATCACTTCTAATCCCAAGAACATTAAAATAATAATAAAGGAATTTTATGAAAAACTCTATGCCCACAAATCTGATAGCTTAAATGAAATGGACCAATTACTTGAAAGACACGAACTACTAAAACTCACACAAAAAGAAATAGAGGCAAGCCTTGGTGGCTCATGCCTAAAATCCCAGCACTTTGGGAGGCTGAGGTGGGAGGATCACTTGAGCCCAAGGGTTTGAGACCCGCCTGGGCAACATAGTGAGACATCATCTCTATTTTTAAAATTTTAAACATATATTTAAAAAAATTTTTTTAAAGAAATAGATATTCTGCCTGGATGCAGTGGTTCATGCCTGTAATCCCAACAATTTGAAAGGCTAAAGTGGGACGATAGCTTAAACCAGGAGTCCAAAACCGGCGTGAGCAACAGAGTGAGACCCCCGTCTCTATAAAAAATACAAAAATTAGCTGAGCGTGGTGATGCACGCCTGTAATCCCAGCCACTTGAGAAGCTGAGGTGGAAGAATTATTTGAGCCTGGGTGGTGGAGACTGCAGTGAGCAGTGATCATGCCACTGCACTCCAGCCTAGGGGACAGAGTGAGACCCCATCTCAAAAAAATAAAATAATTAAAATAAATAATAATGTGAACAGGCCTATGTCTATTAAATAAATTGAACCAATAATTAATAATCTTCCAAAAAAGAAAACATGAGATCCAGATGGCTTTACTGGTGAATTATACAAACATTCAAGGAAGAAATAATACTATTTTCCTACAGACTTTTCCAGAAAATAGAAAAAGAAGGAATACTTCCTAATCATTCTATGAGACCAGCATTACCCTAATTCCAAAACCAGATAAAGGTTATAAGAAAGACTATAGACTAATATCTCTCATGAAGATAGGTGCAAAAATCCTCAACAAAATAGTAAGTTGAACCCAGCAATGTATAAAAAGAATTATACACTACAACAGTGTGGGATTTATTCTAGGTATGCAAGACGTGTTCAAGAGTCAAAAATTAATTAATGTAATCCATCACATCAACATGCTAAATTATATGAACTTATCAGTAGAAGCAGAAAAAACAGTTGATGAAATCTAACACCATTCATGATCAAAAACTCTTAGCAAGCTAGAAATAAAAGAGAACTTCCCCAATTTGATAAATAACATCTGTAAAAATCTACCACTCGATGGGCACATTGGCTCATGCTTGTAATCCCAGCACTTTGGGAGGTTGAGGTAAGTGGATCATCTGAAATCAGGAGTTCAAGATCAGCTTGGCCAGCATGGTGAAACCCCGTCTCGACAACAAATACAAAAAAATTAGCCAGATGTGGTGGTGGGTGCCCGTAATTATGACACAAAGAGTAAACCTTACTGTAAACTATGAACTTTAGGTACTAATAAGGTATCAATATTTATTTGTTAATTGTAATAGCCAGGCATGGTGGCTCATGCCTGTAATTCCAGCACTTCGTGAGGCCAAGGCAGGAGGATCACTTGAGGCCAAGAATTCAAGACCAGGCTGGGCAGCATAGACCCCCGTCTCTACCAAAAAAAAAATTTTTTTTCTTTTTACTCAAGCAGGTGTGGTGGTGCACACCTATAGTCCCAGCTACTTTGTGGGCTGAGATGGGAGGACTGCTTCAGCCTAGGAGATCAAGGCTGCAGTGATCTATAATGATACTGCTGCACGCCAGCCTGGGTGACAGAGCAAGACACTGTCTCAAAAAAAAGGTTGTAACAAATATACCACACTAATGCACAACGTTAATAATAGAGGAAATTCAATGTGTATGTGTGTGGGGGGGGTATGGGAGCCTTTGTAATATATGTTTAACTTTTCTATAAATCTAAAACTGTTCCAAAAAATAAAGTCTATTGATTCTTTTTTTTTTAAGTCTATTGATTCTTAAAAAAGTAATACATGTGGATTGTTTCACTTGAAAGTCAGAAAAATAGAAAACAAAACAAAACAAAAACCCTGAAGACTCATCATCCAGACAACTGACATTTCCAATTTGCTAAATTTCTGCCAAGCTTTTTTCTTTGTGTAGCCTTTTACCAAGAGCATTTTATTCACACCTGTATTATATCTCATACCCTCATTCATCTCTTGTAATAGTCGTCTGTGTCCTCCACAAGATTTTAAGTTCCCTGAGGTCAGGAAAACCTGAACAACTTCTGTATTTCATATGGTTCTTGATATAACACCTATAATTTACTAGGGACTCAATAAGTGTTTATTTGAGCTGAATAGAGAAGAATCTTCCTCATATCAAATCTATAACTGCAAAAGAAGAAAAACACAGAATGATTAAGAAAAAAATATGCATTATGAGAAACTTATTTTTAAAAGTTTACACCAGTTAAAGATGATAGGAATGGACTGAAGACCTTAACAAAACAAGACCAAGGACAAAGGAGTCTAAATTTACCTGAGGGCTGCATGGCAGGTACCTCCTGGTCATCACATTGCTCAGTGGGCTAAATCTTTGGCCAGGTTGGTCCAGGAGCTAGGCTGAGAGGCCTTCACAGAGCATATGGGCTGTTCTCCCAGGGTGGGTCTACAGAGCCTAATGTGAGGACATTTCCTCAAGAGAGCAAGCCACAGGTGGCACTTTATAGTGTGAATGCCACCTGTCCATGCTGGCTGGTAGGCAAGCGGTCCTACCCTTCTTCAGGAATATACCCAAAGAGTTAAAAAAGATCACAAAATTTGTTAGGTGAATAAAGAACTCCACCCGTAAGATTAGTCCTCATCCGTAGGGCTTTTTCTTGTAAAAGTTGTCAGAATCAAAACGGAGTCACTAATGCTAAAAAAAAAAAAAAAAAAAAAAAAAAAACTAGGGCTGGGCACAGTGGCTCACACCTGTAATCCCAGCACTTTGGGAGGCCGAGGCTGGCTGATCACCTGAGGTTTTAAAAAGTTTACACCACATAAAGATGATAGGAATGGGCTGAATACTTTAACAAAACAAGGTCAGGAGTTCAAGACTAGCCTGGCCAATATGGTGAAACCCTGTCGCTACCAAAAATACAACAATTAGCCAGGTGTGGTGGCACATGCCTATAATCCTAGCTAATTGGGAGGCTGAGGCAGGAAATTAGCTTGAACCCAGGAGGCCGAGGTTGCAGTGAGCCTAGATCACGCCACTGCACTCCAGCCTGGGCAACTGAGACCTGGTCTCAAAAAAAAAAAAAAAAAACCTGACACATAGAGCTGGGTTTGAAGAGAGGCCATGAGGAGAGGGTTCTCATGCTTGTATGCCTGATAAAAACTGTCACAAAGACTGAAAAACTACAACTTTGCACAAAGGCTATGGCTACCTTACACACAAAAAAAATACTTCCACAGGATATCTGCTCAGAAACTGACTAACTTCATATTATTATTGATCTTTGTAGCCAAGGAAAATTATTTCAAAATAATCATGTAATCCTCATTTTTTCCTTTAAAAATCTTCATCTTCCTTTACCTCCCAGAATATGCACAGAGTTTATTGTGGCTCGTGTATTCCCATTTCGATGCTCTGCTCCCATATAAATATCCTTATTGTAGAGAACTTCTCTTTGTTATTTGGCATTCTCTTCATATTATGGTGAATTCGACTTTAATTTTCCTCGTTTACTGTAAGAACTGTACCTATCATATGTTTCAGCACTAGAGGTTTGGACAGTTCTATATTTTTCTTTGTTCTGACTCATGAGGGCTTTTGAGAAGACAAAGTCAGAAACTCTAGAACAGATGTCCCCAAACTACGGGCCCGCTGGCCGCATGCGGCCCCCTGAGGCCATTTATCCGGCACCCCGCCGCACTTCAGGAAGGGGCACCTCTTTCATTGGTGGTCAGTGACAGGAGCACAGTATGTGGCAGCCCTCCAACGGTCTGAGGGACAGTGAACTGGCCCCCTGTGTAAAAGGTTTGGGGACGCCTGCTCTAGAACTTCCATCTCTGTAAGGAGTAAGGCAAAATGCTGGCTCTCTGAACCACAGTTAGAAAGTTGCATACATAATTTTATAACCAGAGTCTACCACCAAACCTTCTTGGTCATTCTCAAGGACTTTGAATCAGTACAATGTCTTCCCTCTACCAAAGTCATTGAATCACAGAGTTCTTTTATTGGCCATTTCTTCCCTCCATACTCAAGAGGAAGGATTCTCAAACAAGCAATGAAACTCCTTCTACATCTTAAATAATCCGTTTGCAATTTTAAAACTGTATTTTCAGATGAAGTTGTGCCAGTATTTGTCTGGAAGAGTTTTCAATAAACTACTGAATTATTATTCTTTTGTTGTTGTTGTTGTTTTTGTTGAGACAGAGTCTTGCTCTGTCACCCAGGCTGGAGTGCAATGGAACAATCTCTGCTCACTACAACCTCCATCTCCTGGGCTCAAGCAATTCTCCTGCCTCAGCCTCCGGAGTAACTGAGATTACAGGCACCCACCACCAAGCCCGGCTAATTTTTTGTATTTTTAGTAGAGGTAGAGTTTCACCATGTTGGCCAGGCTGGCTTTGAACTCCTGACCTCAAATGATCCACCTGCCACAGCCTCAGCCTGGGATTACAGGCATGAGCCACTGTGCCTGGCCTAAACTTCTTAATTCTTTAACTCATCTTTTCCATACCTGGAATTCAGAGGGATGGCAGTTTTTACAAACCACATCGATCATGTTTCCATCAATCCAGGTGATATGTAATTTCAAGGCTAAGAGCTGCTAAGAACTATCCATACACATATAAAAAAAAAAGCAAAATCTGATGAGTCTTTAAGCTTCAGATCAAATAATAATAATGATGATAATTCACATTGATATAATGCTTTATATGCAATTCAACAAAAAGCTAAGCAATTTCTCTCTCTTTCTTTCCTTTATTTCTTTCTTTCTTCCTTTCTTTCTTTTTCTTTTTACAGGGTCTCGCTCTGTCACCCAGACTGGAGTGCAGTGGTGCAGTCCTGGCTTACTGCAGCTCAACCTCCTGGGCCCAAGTGATCCTCCCACCTCAGCCCCCCAAGTAGCTGAGACTACAGGTGCACACCACTATGCCCAGCTAATTTTAAATTTTTTTGTAGAGATGGGGGCTCACTATGCTGCCCAGGCTGGACAATTTCTTAAATGTTATCTCATTTGATCAGATGTCCTAAGGCATTGTCTGATCCTTAGGCACTTTGTCTAGACTCAGGTGAGTTCAATTCTCAGCAAACATTTGCCAACATATCTCAAAGAACACCTAAATTGTAGACAGTCTGAGCACAGGCTCTCCTCTCTAAGAGCAAAAAGCTGAGGTGAGCTGGGAGAAATGATGTATTTACTGACCTTCTGGTTCCGACACACCAGGCGCATGCAGTAAAACACCCATTGTTGAGCAGATAGCCATCGTTTTCATCCTAATGGAAGACTCCCTGGCTGTGGGTGGCCTGGCCCTCTTCAGGGAGTACGCCACTGAATTACAGGCACGTAGTCCTGGTGTGCGGTGTCCATGCCAGAAAGGGATGGGAGAGGGAGACAGGTGGGGCTCTAGTTTTGGATCCTGGACACACAGAACAAAATATCTAAAGCTTATTTGAGGGACCAAACACAACTCCTGGTACCCTGGTATTTGGTAACAAGATCAGGTAACCAGATCTTATTAGGAATCTGGGTAAACACCTGGCAAGTTTGATGGGTCAAGATTCCCAGGAAAGGGATGGCAAGGATCTCAAGGACAAGTTCCATTTAGTGTATGATAAAGCCAAGTAGAGTTGTTTTATTTCTACCAGGACTATGATCTGTCTAGCGTAATTTCATACTTCACGGACATTTGTTTCACTGAAAGGATAATAATGATTGTAATTGCTAACAGTTTTAATTGCAGTACATGTGACTTCTTTAATCCTCATTACACCTCCAAAGGTAGATACTTTGTTCTAACAGTACACTTCAATTGCATGGTACTTTACATTGTCAAATTTTAAGCCTATTCATTATAAACCATTGACCGAACGCTGAGCACGTGCCTCATACACAGGCACCTCATGTACATTTCCTCATGCACTCTCCACAGCCACCCTGTGGGTAAGAACTGAACTACCCTACTTGCACAGAGGAAGAAACCAAGACGTAGAGAGGCTGCATCACCTGACCAGGTTTCACAGTGGAGAGAGTGATTCAGGCTGGTGTCAAAAGGTGGCCCATCACCTCCACACTCTGAGACTTTCTCCAGCCTCTTTTGATCCTCAAAATAACAGAACTGATGACCACTGCACTACAGTGGGGGAGAGAACATCCCCCGATGGAGGTGACTTCTCCCAGGTCACACAAGCCCTTGTCCCACTTGACCACACTGGCCAAGCCCTCTGAGACACTGGAGGTTTAAACACCAAGATGTCTGGTCCCCTGGGTGCCTTACAGGGCTTTTTACCTGAAGGTGGGGAAGCAAATGAATCTAATTCTATGAATCATCAAATTTTACCCCATCACACAGTGGATGCCACCCTGAAAATTATAATTCAAAATAACTTCCAATCCATACCACCAACTAAAAAAAAGGAACTCAAAGTAACCATAATAGATTTGAGAAAAGGGAGAATATAAATGGAATAATGTTCAATAGCAGGTAGTGTGGTCTAATGAAATAAACATGGAGCCTGGAGTCAGACTGGGACTTTGATCTTAGCTCTGACCCTTTGAGCTGTTTGACCTTGGAGAAGTTACTTCAAGGACCTGTTTCCCTCTTCCATAAAATGAGTATCATGATTTTGTTTAGTTTTTTTTTTGAGATGGGGTTTCACTCTTGTTGCACACCCAGGCTGAAGTGCAATGGTACTATCTTGGCTCATCGTAACCTCTGCCTTCTGGGTTCAAGTAATTCTCCTGCCTCAGCCTACAGGGTAGCTTGGATTACAGGCATCCACCAAGCCAGGCTAATTTTGTATTTTTAGTAGACATCGTGTTTTTCCATGTTGGTCAGGCTGGTCTTGAACTCCCAACCTCCGGTGACCCATCCACCTTGGCCTCCCAAAGTGAGCCACTTATACCCTTCCCATGATATCTTTCTCCACAGGTGTGCTATAGGATTAAATGAATAATGCATATAAAGTACACATGAAATGCTCAATAAATATTAGCTTTAGTTCTTTTTTTTTTTTTTGAGACAGTCTTGCTCTGTCACCCAGGCTGGAAAACAGTGGTGCAATCTCAGCTCACTGCAACCCCCACCTCCCAGATTCAAGTGATTCTCCTGCTTCAGCCCCCTGAGTAGCCAGGGTTACAGGTGCCCACCACCATGCCCAGCTAATTTTTGTACTTTTAGTAGAGACGGAGTTTCCCCATGTTAGCCAGGCTGGTCTCGCACTCCTGACCTCAAGTGATCCACCCACCTCAGCCTCCCAAAGTGCTGGGATTACAGGCCTGAGCCACCGCACCTAGCCTAGCTTTAATTCTTATTGAGACAAGTTCTGATTAATGCAACTAAAAAAGAAAAATTAGGGCCAGGCACAGTGGCTCAAATCTGTAATTTCAGCACTTCAGGAGGCTGAGGCAAAAGGATTACTTTAAGCCAGGAGTTCGAGACTAGCCTAGGTAAAATGGTGAGACCTCATCTCCCCAAAAAGATTTTTAAAATGAGCTGGGCTGCAGTGAGCTATGATTGTGCCACTGCACTTCAGCCTGAGTGACAGAGTGAGATCCCATCTCTAAAAACAAAAACAAAAGAAAGCTCAACGGAGGGGCTAGCTTCATAAAAAGAATATCAGGGAAAGATAGTAAGGGTATTTCTTACAGTCTTTTTCTTTTTTTCTTTCTTTCTTTCTTTTTTTTTTTTTTTTTTTTAGTACAGTGGTGCAATCTCACCTCACTGCAACCTCCACCTCCCAGATTCAAGCAGTTTTCCTGCCTCAGCCTCACAAGTAGCTGGGACTACAGGCATGCACCACCACACCTGGCTAATTTTTGTATTTTTAGGAGAGACAGGGTTTTGACACATTAGCTATGCTGGTCCCAAATTCCCGACCTCAGGTAATCCACCCACCTCGGCCTCCCAAGTGCTTGGATTACAGGCATGAGCCACCACGCCCAGCCCTACTGTCTTATTTCTTTGGATTCACTTTATAAACAAAAATTCAATTTGGGGACATGGGTGAGAGGATGCTTTCCAACGTTCCCAGCTCCTCCACCAGTAGGGGCTCCGTAAAGCCCTGTGTTGTGGAATATGACAGGTAGGGAACCAAAAAAGGTGATTAAAGATCTGGCTTTTAGAGTAATTCTTTTGTTTCCTGAAGGTGATTGTTTATATTTGACTTATATTTCTTGTCCTCACTATTATTCTTGCTAATACTCAAATTTTATTTGTTAAGGGAGAAAAAGGCTTAAAACAAAGCCTCATTATCCTCATCTGGATAATGCTGGCATTGTGAGACTATCCAATTTCTAGCTTCCTTTGGCTTAAAGAACCTCTATATATGCGTGAAATAAATGCCAATTTAACGTCGTAGATTTCTGCTATGGGGCCCGAGGCAGCTGGAATCATCCAGCAATTCCTCCTTTATGTTGATTTGTTGCCATTCTTGGTTCCAAGTGAAGAGAGAAGACAAACTTGCATTTCAAAATTAAACTTTGCAATTTAAAAATACAAGCAGGGGGAAAAAAACTTCCCTAGGCCAGAAGGAATGATTTAAATTTTTGGAGAGCTCATCTGCGTTTCAAGGGTAATGATAAACCATTGGAATTTACTTTGATGTTCCAGCTCCGGCCCAGCACCCCCTCAGCCTCCCCAGGTCTCCTCCTCCATCTCCTGTGTCTGACTGGGTAGTCGCTGCTCTGGGGCCTGGAGCACTCCGTCTCATTCGCCTGTTTGTGTATCTGAGTATCTCTATGACTTTAGATCTTCATGCTTTCTCTGTCTGTCTGTTTTGTTTGCCACCCAACTCCATGCTTTTTTAAAATTTGGCTCCTGTTTTGTGGCACTGCCTCAAATAAACAGGTTTGACGGCTGGTTGACAATTTCATTATTTATTATTTATTCATGTACGTACATATGTATGTATGTATTTATTTTGAGAGGGAGTCTTGCTCTGTCACCAGGCTGGAGTACAGTGGCAAGCTCTCAGTTCACTGCAGCCTGTGCCTCCTGGGCACAAGCAATTCTACGGCATCAGCCTCCCGAGTAGCTGGGATTACAGGCGTGTGCCATCACACCTGGCTAATTTTTTTTTATTTTTTATTTTTTTTATTTTTAGATGGAGTTTCGCTCTTGTTACCCAGGCTAGAGTGCAATGGCACGATCTCGGCTCACCGCAACCTCCGCCTCCTGGGTTCAGGCAATTCTCCTGCCTCAGCCTCCTGAGTAGCTGGGATTACAGGCACGCACCACCATGCCCAGCTAATTTTTTGTATTTTTAGTAGAGATGGCGTTTCACCTTTTTGACCAGGATGGTCTCGATCTCTTGACCTCGTGATCCACCCGCCTCGGCCTCCCAAAGTGCTGGGATTATAGGCTTGAGCCACCATGCCTGGCCCCAATTTTTGTATTTTTAATAGAAATGGGGTTTCACCATGTTGGCCAGGCTGGTCTCGAACTCCTGACCTCAGGTGATCTGCCTGCCTCGGCCTCCCAAAGTGCTGGGATTACAGGCATAAGCCAAAGTGCCTATTTTTTTCTTTTTGAAACAGGGTCTCCCTCTGTCGACCAGGCTGGAGTGCAGTGGAGCAATATGGGCTCACTGCAACCTCCCTCTTCTGGATTTAAGTGACTCTTTCATCTGAGCTTCCTGAGTAGCCAGGACTACAGGTGCTTGCCACCATACTCAGCTAAAAAAAAAATTTTTTTTGTAAAGACAAGGACTCATTATATTGCCCAGGGTGAACTCAAACTCCTGCGCTTATATGATCCTCCCACCTTGACCTCTCAAATTGTTGGAATTACAGGTATGAACCACGGTGCATAGCCTCACAATTTTTTTTTAATAGCTAAGTAGACGTCACAACATGTTCCCCACACTAGGGTTGTCACTGAGGAGCAAAAAAAGTGGAAAGAGAAGGATGAGGAGGAAACAATATTATACAAAGCTCCTGGGAATACTGGAAAGCCCCTTTCCCAGGGGGCACTGCAAGGAGGAACATGGTGCAGCTGCAGAGGAAGGAACATCTGGGTCCCATGGCTTGGCAACAGGCTCT
Organism: Saimiri boliviensis; assembly: GCF_048565385.1. Classification (NCBI taxonomy): domain Eukaryota; kingdom Metazoa; phylum Chordata; class Mammalia; order Primates; family Cebidae; genus Saimiri; species Saimiri boliviensis. The sequence continues at coordinate 26,586,801 of NC_133449.1, forward strand.
CCTTGAGAGTCACTCACCGTCACAGGCTCTCTCTGCACTGGAGATCCAGCCTTCTGGAGGCTGTCAGGGAGGGCCTGCTGGAGCAGAAAGGGCTTAGCTTTGCACCAGGCAGATGTCCTTTGGAATCCTGGTTCTGCTGCTCATAGCAGTGTGACTTCCCAGGCAAACTGTTTAACCTCTTTAAGTCCAGCTGGCCTCATCCATAAGAAATCAGCAACGCTACCTTACTGTGTGGAGTAGCAAGGATTAAATGATATGTTGTAAAACACCAAATAGACCCAGGCTCATAATAGGAGTTCAGAAAGTGTGATTTTCCTCCCTCCTCCTTTCATGGTAGTCTTTAACTTGCCTTTATTCTGAAGTTTAAGACTATTGGGAACTCAGAACACATTTACTCATAAAAAACCAGTAGCCCTGGGCTTTGTGAGGTCTGAACCCCACTCCCTGCCTAACTCACCATTCCCATTCTCTTCGCATGACCCTCGTTCATGGACTTGACTTTCAAGACATAGTGGATTCCTCTGCTGTCTTCCAAATATCCCCTTGGGTTCCCCATCCACAAGCTTTTGCTCCTTCACCCTGGAATCTCAGACTACTGCTTAGAACTGTCTATCAAATCAATATCCAGGTGAAATCCAAATTCTAACTCCTCCTTTTCCCAATGATCTATGCAGAACTGATGTCTTTCTCGTCTGAATTCTTATTCTACTTATCTGACTTGGTAGTAACATGAGCTTTATAATAAAAATCACAACATAGTGCCTTTTGTGGCTGTTATTGTGGGGAGTGTAAAGTATTTTCATATCCCTCACACTGTTCAATAACTGCTTTCTGTGGGATAGATATTAATAACTGCATTTGTTGCATGCACACTATACGCCAGGCAATGTGCTATATATAACCTTTATATACATTTCTTCATGTAATTTCCACGACAAGGTTAAAAGAATGTATATGATCCCACTATTCTGGGGAGAGCTAAGGGTCAGATGGAGTAAGTCACATTCTCAAGGTCAAGTAAGCAGAAACTGGAAGGAGCAAGAGTCCCGACCCAGAAATGTGGGACTCCAAGCTCTGTGCTCTTTCTACTTCCCAGGAAATGGAGCCTAAGCTAACAACAGTAACAACAAATCGAAGTCAACTACTGAGGACATATGCAACCCCAGTTTGGGTGCAATCTTTATCAATGTCCTAAACCGACAGATGACGTAGAGACAGCCGTTTCTCTGACTAGGGGAGGTAGCCCAAGAACGCTAAGAAGCTGGAGTCCAAATTTGAGGTCTACGAGACGCTGCAGAAAACATTTACAGTCACTAGAGGGCTCCCTCTTCCTTAGGCAAAAAGCGCAGCACCGCCCGTGCGCGATGGCCCCGGGACCCCGCCGCCGGGAGGCAGCTGGAAGCTCCACACCACCTCCCTGAAGCCCGGTCCATTTTGCCTACATCCCTGCCCGGCAAAGCGCTGGAGAATCCACAGGGCAGTACCCCAAGCTGGAGCAGTTTTCACAGCCACACCCCGAGCTGCGCAGGGTTGGGGGATGCTTTGAGGTTCCCCTGGGGGCTCCCTGCTCTCTGCTCCCCACGCAGAGGGGAGATGGGGAAGACAGGAGTGCAGACTCAGCAGACTCAGTGGAGTAATCCAGAACTGCACCCCCCAAAAGCCAGCCTAGCCTGGACCAGGTCCTAAGCTCTCCGGGGAAGTATGGCAGGGCTCTGCGGGTCCTGCTCCCGGGTAGACTTTGCTGAGATGGGGAGAGGGGACCCCCTCCACTCCCCCGGAGTAGTGGACACAATTTTGTTTGAAACTATCCTGCAAAGAGAACCACCTCGGGAAGCCGTGGCTGCCAGGGGACTCCTCATCCCCACCGGATAGCGGGGGAGCCCGGGGAGGGAGGGATTCTGCAGCTGCAGGTTGGGGGGTCCTCGATGCTCCATTTTAACGCTCATCGCAACGCCTCTGGAGTGACATTAAGTGCAAAGAGGCAAAGGACTAATCCAAACTATTATTACAACTGCAGAAAATAATACAGATCTACAGCAAAGGCTTGAACCGGGTAGCTAGGGAGGTGGGACAAAGAGGGATGATCCTTCCTCTCCTTTTTTCGATTTGTTGATTTCGGTAAAGTATGTATGTATTTAAACATGAAGAAACAGGTGAAGCGAATATAAATTGGGTTATGAATCATTTCCAGGGGCTTCTCTGTCTCTTGACAGAGGCCAGAAATAAGACAGGTACTGGGCCTGAGTGCTCTGGACAAGGAAGCCCCCGCGTGGCGCTGGGCAAAATCTTCTCGGTGGAGAGAATGCATTCCGGGTTCGAGACATCACAGGGTGCAGATGCGGTGGCCTCAAGTGGCCGTCCACTTTGTTTGTGAGAACAGTTTTCCTATGACGCCCACCCCGCCCTCTGCATCCTGCAATCCGACGAGCGTCGGAGAGGGTCTTGGCGCGAACCAGGCGGCCTCGGTGGGGTCCCGTGGCGGAGGGCAGCGCGTCCGCTGCATTGTTTCAGTCCCTCCGGTGGGATCCAGCTGGGGGAGGGGAGACGGGGTATCCTTCGGAGCCGCCCCCTGACCCTCCCGGGGGATTAGTGCCTCGGAGCATCCGGGCTTCGTGAAATGTCCTGAGTCGCCATGGAAACCCGAGGGAACGCAGAGCCTGGCGCTAGGGGGGTCAGCGAGTTTTCCGGCCGCGCCCTCTGGCCGCTCTCGGACCCCGGCCCTGCCGCAGAGTCTGCCGGGAGTTGTAGTACCCAGGAGGCGGCCGCGCGCGGCGCCGAGGTTGCGGGCGCCTCCTATCCCCGCCTCCTCTTAACCTGCTAGCTGAGGTGGCGAGCGGCGGGAGGAGCCGGCCGCGCGTTGATTGGCGGAGGCCGCTCCCAGCCCCCACCCGCGCCCCTCCCCCGCTCACCACTCCGGACTCCCGCGCTGGGCGCGCTGAGGCGGCCCCCGAGCGAGCGAGCGTGCAGCCGCCGCCGCCCCGAGCACCCGCAGCTCCGGCGCCGCGGCGAGACGGAGACGGACAGAGCCACGGGCCCCCGCGGCCGCAGCATCCCAGAGGAGTGGGTGATGGCAGGGGGGGTCTGTGGGCTTACCCCCCCGGGCTAGGACATCCTCCTCTCCCCCTTCTGTTTCTCCGTGAGGCTCACAAAAGGGCGGGGAGCTGGGTGCACCTGAGGCCCGGCCGCAGGGGACGCGGCGGGAGGTGTGGTTTGGGGTTGGGAGGTGGCCTTCGGGGCTACGCCGGAGCGTTCTTGAGGTCCGCTTGGTACCCCCGCAGAGCACCGTGCCGGGCCTTGCTCACAGTAGGCGTTTAATGTGTGTGCTCGCGGGGTTGGGGGGTACTCGGGCGAGGAGGCGGCTCGGCCAAGGGATTTCGCGCCTAGCACGTAGTGGGCCGCCCCGCTCGCTGGGCGCGGTGCAGTGGACCGCTGGAGGGCTGGGCGGGGGCGGCTCTGGCCGGGGGCCAGTCCTGCCGGTCCCACACACCGCCCAGACACACACCCTCGGTCCTTCTCGCCTCCGGGTTGCGGTCTGCCCAGCCTGGACCTGACCCGGCGGTCTGTCCCACCTGCCGGGCTGACGGAGCGGACACCTCCAGAGGACTCGTCCGCCGCCTCCGAGCCACCCTCCCGAGCCACAAAGGCCTCCTGAGGCTGCCCAGCCCGGAGCAGGTGCCGAGCTGGGTCCCTGAGCTGGGTCCCTCGGCCGCAGCCCAGCACGGGAGCCCGCCTCGCAGCATCGATCTCGGCGGGCACGGACGTCGACGCCCCGGGGCCTGGGGACCGGGCTGGAGTAGGAGCTGGAGAGAAGCCGAGAGAGGGCGAGGGGAGGCCTGGGTTGAGGAAAGATGGGGATGGAGAAGGCTGGGGAGCTGGGTGGGGACAGGTAGTGGGTCTGGGGGAGCAGGGAGTGGGAACTAGGGTTTGGGGGGGAAAGAGAAGGGGCAGGGGCTGGTCCGAAGAGCGAGGGATGGAGCTCAGTGCAGGTGGCCCCGGGCGAGGCTGAGTCTGCTGAAGAATGGGGAGGGGAGGAGGGATGCCGGCGGGTGGAGACCGCCTGGGTTTGAGGAGGAAGGACAGGAGGGAGGAGGAGACCCGCGCTGTGCGGGGGAGGGGGCCTCTGGGAAGGGGGGCCTCCCGAGAAGGGAGCAGCAGGCGGTTGAGAGGCGGTCTCGGGCCCGAAGACCCTCAGCTCCAGGCGCTGGGCCTGATGGCCCAGGTGGCCGGCTGGGTGTGGCCCTCGGACCCGGGCTGGGGACCCAGGATAGAGGATCCGGGATCGGGCTGGGCTGACCCCGTGAGGAGCTTTGTCTCCAGGCTTGAAACCAGCTGGTAGCGACTCGCTTAGGGTTTTGTGATCTTACGCGGCGCCCCCGGCACGCCCTTTTCTCGAGGAGCTCAAAGGCTTTGCCCAGCGGCAGGTGCTGCCAGGGAGGCAGCAAACGGGACATCTCCCTTCGGGGAGACCCGGAGAACAATAGCCGACCCTGGTGTCCTCCCCACGACGAACCAGGTCCCCCAGGACGCAAGGGTGCGTTTTCTGGTACCGACCGGCAGTCTTCCTCGCGGAACCTCCAGGCACGTGCTGTCTTTGGGTTGTGTGGGGGCCTAACCCCGCCAGGAATCTCGGGTGGGAAGCGCTCCCCGCGCCTGGGGGCCTGTAGACAGCCCCTCCCGTCTGGGTGCTTTCTGGTGCAGCGCCGCCTGCCCAGCGCTGTCCACCTGCAGCCGAGACACGGCGTGGTTAGCGGCGCGGAGCTGCTGGGCGGCGACGCAGGGGCCAGAGGCTGGAGGTCACCTCCGTGCAGCGCGGGTTCCCAGAGCAGCGGCTTTGTCTGCAGAGGCGGTCTGAGCCCGAGTGTGCTTTCCTAGGGGGAGCCGTAAGGGCTGGTGCGGAAATTGCAGAGAAGGGGGTAGAAATGATCCGCCAAGGGTGCGGCTCTCAGTTTCTGAGCCGCTGCTAGGGGACCAGTGCTTTCCTTTGCCGGTGACCACACCCAAACCAGTGCATCTTTTGCAGACTTCGCCCATATTGTCTGCTGACCTAAGACTGGGGTGGCTCTGTGATAGGCGGTGGCTGCTTGCCCATGGGAAAGCAGATGAACCGAATGGAAGCCTAAAACAGGCTTTCAGCAGCCTGCATGCACTCAGTCTCTTGCCAGCTGTCTAAACACCTTGCAAGTCAGCGCTGCAGCGCCTTGACATGTGAAGTGACAGCCAAAGACAGAATTCTGTGTTGCACTGTTGCTTTGATAATTGGTTAGCAGACAAGTTAAAGGTAAATCTTTAGCATAAAGTTATTTTAAATTACCATTCATTAAAAAAAAAAAAAAAAGCAGGAGCGTTTTTTGCTCCCTGACTGGACGATACTTGGCATTGTGGAACTAGATGCCGCTTACATTTGCAACTAAGTTAACTGAGAGCCTTTTGGCTCTCGTAACCTAGCCTTGAAACCTCAGGATTTTCTTTCTTAACCAGGTTGGTACATAAGGTGAAGCTGTGCTGTGGCTGTTGGCTCTTACCCAGGACAGGTGATAGCTTCCATGGTGAAGGCCTCTTGTCTGGGTGTCCTGTCTGGCCATAGGGAGTCAGCAGTAGGCTATGTCTTGCTGGTTTTAAAGGATGGTGTTTTGAGGAGGTGCCTCACAAAATTTACAAAACTGATCTGGATGGACTAGCTGGAACATTGCTCATTGGTTGTTTTTAACTATATTTTAACCAAATTATATATGCATATATTAATATGTATATACACATGTACACACATACATATACACATACTATATTTTAACTAAATTATATATGTGTGTGTGTTTATGTATGTACACACACACATACATACATTCAGAAAACACAAAAACTAGGAATCTCAATATTGGAAACCCAGAAATCTGACAGTGAAGGTTTTTTCCTTGCGAGGGAGCTCTCAATGGGAAATGTTTTCATGTTATTACCCAAAGGGAACAGTTTCAGGAGGGAGTGTTGTGTTGGCTTATTCTTTTTGTAATAATTTTATAGATTTCTAAAAGGATATAATCCTCTTAAAGCACTCTGTGAACATCCGTCCCAATCTGTTCCTCAGGGCAGGGAATCCATAGATGAAGAATGCTGGTATGACCAGCCCATTTTTACAGGCAAGATGGAGAGAAGGCAGCTTCTCTCTCCTGTCTCCTGCTGGTGCTGCTCCAGTAAAATACCTGGAAGACGGGACCCAGCAAGGGGAGAGGCAGGTGGCCCCAGAGAAGGACTTTATGTCCCCAGAATTCCAGAGTGCCCTTCTTGAGCTTGGAGACCTCAGCTAGGTACACAAAGATGTTCATAGGATGTGAAGACCTGGCTGTTGTCAGCATTGCCTCTCTAGGTGCAAACATTAGCAGGAGCGTTGCATTATTCTCAATGCTTCTATCTCTGGAAAGAGTTCCACAGCAAGGGAAATTTACATAGTTGGCCAAAATCAGGTCTCAGGATTTGGTGTAAACTTCATTTATGGCACTTCCGCATCTCATAGATATCTGAGAAATCTCCGCCCCCTCCTTTTTTTTTTTGAGATGGAGTTTCACTCTTGTTGCCCAGGCTGGAGTGCAATGGTGCAATCTCAGCTCACTGCAACCGCCTCCTGGGTTCAAGTGATTCTCCTGCCTCAACCTCCGAGTAGCTGGGATTACAGGCATGTGCCACCACACTCGGCTAATTTTTTTATTTTTAGTAGAGACGGAGTTTCTCCACGTTGGTCAGGCTGTCTCGAAATCCCGACCTCAGATAATCCGCCCGCCTCAGCCTCCCAAAGTGCTGGGATTACAGGTGTGAGCCACTGTGCCCAACCTCCCCTTCTTTTTTTTTTTTTTTTTTTTTTTAAGATGGAGTTTCACTCTTGTTACCCAGGCTGGAGTGCAATGGCGCGATCTCGGCTCACCGCAACCTCTGCTTCCTGGGTTCAGGCAATTCTCCTGCCTCAGCCTCCTAAGTAGCTGGGATTACAGGCATGTGCCACCACGCCCAGCTAGTTTTTTGTATTTTTAGTAGAGACGGAGTTTCACCATGTTGACCAGGATGGTCTCGATCTCTTGACCTCGTGATCCACCCACCTCGGCCTCCCAAAGTGCTGGGATTACAGGCTTGAGCTACCGCCCCCAGCTCAACTTCCCCTTCTTAATAGCTCCTCTGACCCAGGATTCTGTATGATCCTGCATTAGCTCCAAGGGACTGTAAGCCAAAGGACAGCATGACTATAGGCAGGTCTCTGGGGTAAAAGCTAATTGTTCGCTTCACGTTCCTAGGGCATAGAAAAATATTGAGAACCAGAGAAGTTGGACAAGAGTATCTGAGACCCAGTCTATCTTCCTGATAGGAAAATTTACCAGTTTCTGATAGAATATGATCCTGTTTGTCTTTTTTGTTCTCTGAGGTATAAGACGATATTCCAGAAAAGTCTTCTAAGACTTAGTTCACAGGAATCCTGTAGAACAGAATATCTTTATCAATGTGAAATCCTATAGGGAAAATTCGGTGTAGTATGGCAGCAAATGAGAATAAATGTGTTTTATCATTTTTCAAGTAAGCAGGTGTTTTATTTCATTGCACTGCTACTGGATAAATGAGAAATAATTTCAAAATCGCTTTGCCTTACTTTTTTTCTATGAAGATGAAAGTTTGAAATACCATAGCATGAATCTTTTGTGAGCTTTGATATTTATGTATAAAAGTGGGCACAAATTATACACTTGAACAAAAGATATTCAGGGAGGAACATGGTGTATGATTGCTTCTACTTCAGTCTTTGAAACTTGTTTCATTTAAGATAAGCTGATTTAACCATTGATTGAACTCGAGCTTGCCAAGCACTCCCATCAATCACAGCCCCGTTTTATACTTGTTCCCTCGCCTCCCTTCTCCTTCTTCACAATCCAGGCTCAGAGGTAGTATGCACATGAGGGAGAGCCTGAAAGCCTGGATTCAGATTTCACCTTGGTCACTTTCTGTTTATCTGTGCAATGAGGATGGTTGTATTAGGTTGGTACAGAAGTAATTGCTGTTTTTGCCATTACTTTTTGTTGTTGTTGTTGTTTTTGTTGAGATGGAGTCTCACTCTCACCCAGGCTGGAGTGCAGTGGCACGATCCTGGCTCATTGCAATCTCTGCCTCCCAGGTTCAAGCGATTCTCCTGCCTGAGCCTCCCAAGTAGCTGGGACTACAGGCACGTGCCACCATGACCAGCTAATTTTCATATTTTTAGGAGAGAGGAGTTTCACCATATTGGTAAGGCTGGTCTTGAACTCCTGACCTCATAAGCCACTGCGCCTGCCCTTGCCGTTACTTTTAATGACAAAAACTGCAGTGACGTCTGCACCAACCTAACAGTGTCTCCCTCCGGGATTGTTCTGAGGTTTACATGAGTTAATGTTTAGCCCTGAGAGCAGTGTCTGGCATCTAGTAAGTGTACAGTAAAAGTTATCGTCACCATCAGCAGTATCATTATATTCTCCCCCTAAAATGTGTGTCCACAAAAACAACACTTTGATTCCTCTTTTAATCTTTCATCCCATGGGGCCATGGCAAGTTGCTGTAGGGATTAACAGTGGGAACAGAGGGAATGATTAGGACCCCTTTCTAAAACTCCCACCCTTGCAAATAGTAGAAATAGCTCTCTGTGGAGTCTGTTTCCTGGCAGCCTCTTTAAGCTCAGCTGTTTTTAGCAGCTGAGCACTTGGAGAATTAAGAGTGTTCCAGAAGTGCTGTGACCTCAGCTTTGCTGCATCATTCCTTGGAGTGGGGTTAGGCTGTCTTTAGTTTTTGTTGTGGGAAAGAGTAATTGTGTTTGATTGATGGCACATTGTTAGGAATAAAGATAGCTCAGGTTTTCCAGCTAAGAAATACAGAATTTTGTGCAACTTGGAACCATAGAATTATTCTGTGCCAGGGATGTTTCTGATTCCTACATGTTAGGTTACTGTTATCATCCTCATTTTACAAATGAGGCAACAAAAGTAAAAGGGACACCCAGATAGGGACGTGGCAGAGCCCGGCTTTGAACCCAAGGGGTTTGATTACCATCTGTATCAGTCCTCCAGGATAACTGGAGTTCTCCAGAAAAAACAGAAAATCAGTTCTCCAGAAAAACAGAACCAATAGGATTGGTTTATACAATTGGAGAGGCTGGCAAGTCCCATATCTGTAGGGAAGGCTGGCAGGCTGGAAACTCTAGGCAGGAGCTCATGGTTCACTCTTTACCTAGAATTTCTTCTTTTTCAGGGAAAACTCAGTTTTTCTTTTAAGCCTTTTAACTAATCATATGAGGCTCACCCACAGTATCAAAGAAAATCTCTTTTCCTTAAAGTCAACCATCCAGCCTGAGCATCATAGGGAAACTCCATCTCTACAAAAGTTAAAAAAAAAATTAGCCAGGCATGGTGGCACATGTCTCTGGTCCCAGCTACTTGAGAGGGTGAGGTCGGAGGATTGCTTGGGCCTTGGAGGTCAAGGCTGCAGTAAGCTGTGATTACACCACTGCACTTCAGCCTGGGCAACAGAGCAAGACTCTATATCAGAAATTTAAAAATTTAAGAAAAATTTAGTCAACTGATTGTAGCTGTTAACCACATCTACAAAATACCTTCACAGTAACACTTAGATGAATCTTTTATTGGATAACAGTACTATAGCCTAGCAAAGTTGACACAAAGAACTAACCAGGCCAGGCACGGTAGCTCATGCCTGTAATCCCAGCACTTTGGGAGGTCGAGGCAGGAGGATCACTTGAGGTCAATATGGTGAAATCTTGTCTCTACTTAAAATACAAAAATTAGCCAGGCATAGTGGTACACACACGTAGCCCCAGCTACTCAGGAGACTGAAGCACAGGAATCATTTAATCACTTGAACCCGGGAGGTGGAGGTGGCAGTGAGCTGAGATTGCACCATTGCACTCCAGCCTGAATAACAGAATGAGACTGTCTCAAAAAGACAAAAAAAAAAAAAAAATAAGAAAGAAAGAAACCCTAACCATAACAGGATCCATGCTTTTAGACACTACCAAGAACCTTATGAGTTGGGTGTGAAAGTCACAGTAAACTAAATAATTTAGTGAGATGCTATCCCATTTCAAAATGGTACGCCTTACCTTGTTTAAAATAGAATTCAGCCGGGCGCGGTGGCTCACGCCTGTAATCCCAGCACTTTGGGAGGCCGAGGTGGGTGGATCACGAGATCAGGAGATTGAGACCATCCTGGTCAACATGGTGAAACCCCGTCCCTACTAAAAATACAAAAAATCAGCTGGGCATGGTGGCGCGTGCCTGTAATCCCAGCTACTCAGGAGGCTGAGGCAGGAGAGTTGCCTGAACCCAGGAGGCGGAGGTTGCGGTGAGCCGAGATCGCGCCATTGCACTCCAGCCTGGGTAACAAGAGCAAAACTCCGTCTCAAAAAAAAAAAAAAAAAAAAAAAATAGAATTCAGACCGCTTTTCTCTTCAATGTGGCTTCTAGCCCAAAATATTACTCAGAGTAAGCATTCAACAGATAATATTAAAAGAATGACTGACTGAATGGTTTTAGATGATATTTTACAGGATTTTCCAGCTACTGAGACTCTGGTGCCCCATTTAAACTTTTTTATTTTACTTTTCTTTTGTTATTATTATTTTATTTTATTTTTTGACACACAGTCTCGCTGTGTCATCCAGGCTGGAGTGCAATGGTGTGATCTTGGCTCACTGCAACCTCTGCCTCCCAGGTTCAAGCGATTCTCCTGCCTCCGCCTCCCGAGTAGTTGGGATTACAGGCATGCACCACTGTGCCCGCCCTGCTAATTTGTGTATTTTTAGTAGAGACAGAGTTTCACCATGTTGGCCAGGCTGTCTCAAACTCTTGGCCGCAGGTGATCTGCCGGCCTCAACCTCCCAAAGTGTTGGGATTACAGGCATGCGCCACCTTGCCTAGCCTCCCTTTTAAATTAAAAATCGTCTGGCCCAAGTAAGATTGAGGTTTTGTGAATGACCAGATTCTCTTGGGAAAAAAGGAGAACTTTTGCATTCTGAATTGTGCATGTGTCACTCCCCACTACCCAACATCTGTCCACTTTCCTTGGCTCAGCAAAGGGTTTGGGGTCTGTTGCTGCCTGGCCTCCCTGTAAATGTGTGTCTCCCATACATTAGTAGTGCCCGGTACTCAATCATACCATCTTTGTGTCACTCCAGTGTCCATTAGGCTGCCTTTTGTTGATTTCAAATCCGCCATGGGCTGGCTCGAATTTCTTAGGCCTTGGGTCTTTATTCTCCCTTCTTTTGTCTAGTCCTGTCCTTCCCTTTGTCCTTTTGCAGAGCAAGATCCACTATTGATACAGAAGTTACCTCCTTTCTCATTTTTACTTCGGATTTCTGACCTTGTAGATTGATATGTTTGTTCTGTTATAAAATTCAAAAACAACCCCCAATTTTTTTCATTTAATGTCTTTTTGCTCCTGTTTCCAGCATATGTGAAACACTTTCAACCTTAATGAAGTTACTTAAATTTTTAATTTTGCTGTATTGTCAAGCAGCAATACCCATACATGAAATGGTCACTTTTGGGGGTATAGTGGCTGAGGGTGCATTTTTAAAAAAAAACTTTTTAGTGAAGTGTAACAGATAAACAGAGAAGTATACAAACCATAAGTGGATAACTTGATGAAACATGCACATGTAATCTGCACCAAATTAAGAAACAGAAGATTGGAGTCTCTGAGCCTACTATGGCTCAGAGGGCTGCCTGATTCAAAATCTTATTATTTAAAAAAAAAAAAAAAAGAAACAAAATTATCACTACTCAAGAGTCTCTAGTTACTTACTATTCTTCCTCCATATTCTGACTCCTTACACATATATCAGTCAGCTTTCCCTATTTTTGAACTTTTTACAAATGGAATCATGTAGTCCATATTCTCTTGACAGTGGCTTCTTGTGCTCAGGGTTATATGAGATTTCTCCTACTGTTGTATTTAATTTGCTCATTTTCATTGCTGTATAGCATCCCATTGTATGCATGTACCAAATGTTGTTGCTAATGGTATTTGAACATTCTAATAGGTGTCTTAGTGAACATATGTACCCCGACCCAGTTTCACTCCTAGGTATATAATAGGTATACACACACACACACACACACACACACACACATATATAATAGGCATATATATATGGCATGTATATATATATACACCTTGGAGTGAAATTAGTGGGTCAGGGGTACATATGTATTCTGTTTTAGTAAATTGTGCCAAACACTAAGATTAATGGCGAAATTAAAAAAAAAAAAAATCTTCTGAGGTATGCAGTGCAGTGATTAAACCAAAATCCTAAAGACTGGCCCAATATTATGGTTTGATCAGAGGTTGGCTTCCAACTCTTATTCTTCAGTAAAAAGTAGAACTTTAAGCTTTATCTCTGACTCCATAGTAATCTATCAGTTAAAAAAATTATATATACAATATATGCATATATGTTATATATAATATATATATTACACTAGTTTTCAAGAATTGTCCATAAACAACCAGTTGATTTGCTGAAATGAACACTTTTAAACTAAATGGTGTACATCTACCTTAGTCTTGGCTACAGCAGTTTTCTTACTCATGTTTCTTAAGGTAAAGACGAAAATTAGATTATAAATGCAACATTGGTCCAAAGATCATTCCAGAGATGTCCTGACAGGCTCGGGCAAGATTAACAAGTGGTTTTTATTGCTAACTAATTTATATTTATTGTATTGGGTCAAATAGTGATTTTGAATTGTGTAATTTCTGTGGCTTATAAAAAGTCCCAGCCGGGCGTGGTAGCTTACGCCTGTAATCCCAACACTTTGTGAAGCCGAGGTAGACAGATCACCTGAGGTCAGGAGTTCGAGACCAGCCTGGCCAACATATAATGAAACTTTGTCTCTACTAAAAAATACACAAATTAGCTGGGCATGGTGGCACACACCTGTAGTCCCAGCTACTTGGGAAGCTGAGGCTGGAGAATTGCTCGAACCCAGGAGGTGGATGTTGCAGTGAGCCGAGATCACTCCACTGCCCTCCAGCCTGGGTGACACAGCAAGACTCTGTCTCTCAAAAAAAAAAAAAAAAGTCCATCTTGGAATCACAGAGTTGAGATTTCTTATTAGGGAATAGAATTATGACATTTATCTTATTTTTGGTAGGTTTCTGAAAAGACCTGAAATAGACGTGATTTTTTACAGTTGTATTATAATGGAAAGAACATCTGCAACTAACAAAGATGAAGCACAAAGATATGAGCACTAACCTTCAGGCTGTTGCATCTCATATCCAAGGCCCGTATCATCATGTGGCCCAGGAAAGATGGCAGTGATGGTCATGGCCAGTGTGGGTAAAGGACAGTAGTTTAGGCATAATTATAGGATGGTAGTAATGAAAAATGAGCAGCCAAAGGAGCCTACCAAGGCAGTCATGAACTCCTAACTTGGCTGGTTTTTTCCTGTGAGATCCATTCACAGCACAAATTATTCTTGAGAAATATTTTTTTTAGCATGTGGCTTGCCATGTTTGGTATTTGTCTTTATACAAACAAGTGAATGAGATCAGACTTAACATACCTTTAAAACCTAGACTTAACTGCTTAAACTCTGAGTCCCTTAAGCACTTAGATCAGGCGTCCCCAAACTACGGCCAGTGGGCCGCATGAGGCTCCCTGAGGCCATTTATCCGGCCCCCTGCCGCACTTCAGGAAGGGGCACCTCTTTCATTGGTGGTCAGTGAGAGGAGCACAGTATGTGGCAGCCCTCCAACGGTCTGAGGGACAGTGAACTGGCCCCCTGTGTAAAAAGTTTGGGGACGCCTGGTATAGGGGGTACAATTCTATCCATAGTACCTGATAGTTTTCACATTAAGAGAAGTGTATAAATACATGTTAATTCCTTTATTTCAGGACCAACTTCACAAAGTTTCCTGATCAGCAAATACTTTTCTAATAGCCTTAGTTGGCAAGTTGGTCATTGAAGAATTTGTGTGAAAGTAGGAATAAAATTGTGTGAGATAATCAGTCATTAACAGGAATAATTTGGAGGATGAAAGATTCCAAGTGAAGATGATTTTTATCAATTCTATAAAATTGTGCGGTCTCAGTACCAGATAGCATCTGAAGTTGGCCGTTATGACAGAAATTAAATGGTCTCGATGTTGCAGAGAGATTATTCAATTATGAGGCACACCCATTGCTAAGTTCTAAATATCTAGGAACAGAGTGCAAATAGCCAGAAATGGAAACGAATGTTAGTGCTGCCTGGCAAGGGAGAGAGAGATTTACTGTCCAATAACTGTGCCCTTCACTTGCCTTGAGCTGTTGTTTGAGATGGGCTTGAACCTCCTCTCAGACGTGCGCCTATCCGGGCAGTGCAATTTCCAGGAAGGAGCTAGCACGTGGGAGAGAGTTGGGTTTGGAATCCTCACTGCTACTTTCTAGGCACGAGAGACTTGGGCAAAGTCATTTTATCTCCCCAAGCCTGTTTGCTTGTGAATTAAAGAGATGTTAATATTGACCTCACAGGCTTCTAGAGGACTAAAGCGATTGTGTACCTTGAGTCTGGTGGACGTGTGGTAAGCATTAAGTGGAGCTGATAATATTGTCTAGATGCTAAGTTAGGTGCTTTGCAATATATAAAGATATATAGTCTGGGCACTGTGGCTCAGGCCTGTAATTCCAGCACTTTGGGAGGCCGAGGCAGGTAAATCACAAGGTCAAGAGATCGAGACCATCCTGGCCAACATGGTGAAACCCTGTCTCTCCTACAAATACAAAAATTAGCTGGGTGTGGTGGCATCCGCCTGTAGTCCCAGCTACTCAGGAAGCTGAGGCAGGAGAACCGCTTGAACCCGGGAGGTGGAGGTTGCAGTGAGCTGAGATCGTGCCACTGCACTCCAGCCTGGTGACACAGCAAGACTCTGTCTCAAACAAACAAACAAACAAAAAAAGGCATATAAAAACAATCAAAGGGACATACTGTCAAATGGAAATAGGCAGGATAATATGACAATTGGAGAATGTAAACTCCCTTCCATAAGAGTTTAGCAAAATGTCTTTCCCTTCCTGTATCTGTCAGATGAAAATATGCAGACGGGGTGCTGTTCTGACTACTTTATGTCCTGTGACAGACACCCCGTGTTGCTGAGCTGTCACAATTCTTTATTGGTGAAAACGGGCAGATTTGCAGTTTGACACTATCTATCAAAATTAAAACTGCACTTTCCTTTTAACCCGGCAGTACCACTGCTAGCAATTTTTCCTAAAGATATACAAGCACATGTCCTTGATGAGAAATAGGAAGGGCTATTATTGCAGCATTACTTGTACTAGCAAAAAATTAGACATGACCTGTCATTGGAGAATGAATGAAATGGATTATGACACATTCTTACAAAGAACTACCATACAGTCATTACAAAGACTAAGGCAAGTATTTCTGTTCTAATGTAGAATAACATCCAATATATATCATTGAATGGGAATAAAACAGTGCAGAACAATATTTAATGTATGCCATCCTTTCTGTAATACAGTATGTCATGTGAAATATACACATATATGCTTAAATATGTGTAGACTGTCCATGGAAGGAAACGCAACAAAACCTATGATGGTGTTTGTCTCTGGAAGGGTCAGGGAGGAGCTGGGAAAATTCACAATTTATATGGTTTTAAATGTTTATCATGTGTATGTTTTCCTTGTCTAAACAATAATAATAATTTGGTACCCTTGGCTGGCTCTGGCTCACCCTGTCGGAGATTCAAGAAGACTTGAGAAGGGTGAAGTTCTTGGGCCCATGTGGATGGCTTATGTTCTCAAACAGACCCCCAGATGCAGGCCTCCGAAATAAGACACAAGCATGCAGAATTGGGCTTTCAGGCTTACAGACAGACTGTGTTTTTTCGACTGCCCATTCAAACAAGAAAGGCTCTGGGATCAGGAAGTTGGAATGACCCATTACTGCTGACTATCAAATAGCATTTCCAATATTTCCCCTTTGAGCCTTTTTTATTCAGAGGAAAACTTGGTTGGATGTGTAGGACACAGAAGATGAGAAGCACTAACTGGGCATTGTGAACCTTCCCACAGTAATGTGTGTGTCTGCTCATCCCTTCATCCCTTCCTCCAGGTAGCAATCGCTTGGTGAACACCTGCAGTGGGCCAGGTGTCATCACAGGATATTGGGGCTAAAAGAACTTTAGACAACATTTAGTCATTTCACAGAGGAGGAACCCGCAGGGCACTTCAGCTTCCAGTGAGTGGTATCGGTGCAGAGAGAATGTCTGGTGATTTTTGCCCTCTTTGGTCTCAGATGATGGGTTAGGAGGACTCTGGATGCTCCTATAGAGTTGGCTTCCTCATGTAGAATGTTCATTTCATTTTGCCTTGTGTTTCAGTTACTTGTGGACATGTTTTCTCTCTAAGGAAGTGAAAACTGATTCATGCCACTCCCCACCCCCAGCCATGATCTCTAACTCCTGGTGTTTACACTCTTGGGTGAGTGTGGGCAGGACCTGTGACCTGCTTCTAACTAATAGGATACAACAGAGGTGATGGGAATGCCCTTTCTCTTACTATGTTATATAATACCTTATCTTGCCAGCAAACTCCCTTTGGAAGCTCTTTTTGCTTGATGAACTAAGTGGCTATTTTGGGAAAGCCCACTTGGCAAGAAATTGGTAGCTTCTAGGAGCTGAGAGTAGCCTCTAGCTGAGGGCCTGCAACCACGTGGAAATGAATTCTGCCAACAATGTGAGTGAGTGTGGAAGCAAGTTCTTCCCCAGATAGGTCTCCATATGAGAACACAGCTCATCCAGCATCTTGATTGCAGCCTTGTGAGGCTCTAAGCAGAGGACCCAGGGCTCCTGACCCACAGAGTGTGAGGAAATAAGCTTGTGTTGCTTTATGCCACTAAATTTGTGATAATTTGTTACACAGCATAGAAAACTAATACAGGGTTCTCTTTTGGTGCTTGGCACAAGGCCTCTCAGCAAGTTGGTTATCAATGAAGGTGTTGAGCTGAATTTATTTCTCTTTCTTTTCGTGAATGTATCTCATAATAAATCCCTGAATTGCTCTATAATTTATATTTCAAAGCAGAGCACTTTGGAGAGTGATTATTGTTTGCTATTAATAATCTACTTAGGTCTATAGGGATAAACTAGGTCTATGCCAGGCATACTGGGAGGCATGATCCCCCTCATCATTTATCATCCATGTTTTCCTGGCTCATTTTGCCTCTGAAGGCATTGCATATATGTTAATTGTTTTTCTTCTGGATCTGCACTTTTCCTTCCCCCTCTCCATCCCTACCTGTTCCCTGGCTTCTGCCTGGATGTTGGCAGATGGCCACTGTGTGCCTGACTGTGACAAAGCTGGTGGAAGTCACCGGGATGGCAGGCACATCCAGCCTCTGTGTGGAGGACCAGCAGAGTGGAGGAGCTGTGTTGCCCAAGTTGCTGGGAAGGGAGGCTGGGACAGAGTTGTGCAGAGGAATTTACCAGAAGCAGTTGTAGGAGTGATCAACACCCCATTACATGGCCCTTTTCAATGTGTACAGCCTATTCCAGAAGCTGTTTCTGCCTGCCTCTGATGTTTTTTTGTTGGCTTTTGTTCGGGTGGAGGGGAGGGGACTTGTTGAGGTGCCCTCTCCTTGGAATCCGCTTTTTGGAATAGACCCTGTAGCATCTGACACATGCACTCTGAAGGCCTCTCTCCAACTCAGGGAGAGGAGAGGCTCCCCATCCCCCACCACCCACCTCCAAAATTATCTTCCTTACAAACCATATGAGGAGCCCAGCCCCTTCCCACACATCACTAGAATGTCCTTTCACTTTTTCACTGAGCCAGCCACTTGCATTGCCTCCGGCCTATCCCTTCCTCCAATGTTCAGCTGTGTAGAACCGTCCCAGCCCTGGCACTCGGCCACAGCTGTGACATGGGCTCCAGGCTGTTGGCATCCTTCCCCTTTACACAGGTTCAGTTTCAGCTGCTGACCAGGAATGCAGGACAGTCTTAACCTGCCCCCCAGGCCTGTACCTGTTTTCTTGACTTGTGGACCATGCTGGAGTTTCCATTCCTTTCCTATCATTGCTTCTCAAACCTTGCCCAGAATGGTAAAGGAAAAGGAGCTCATACCTCTGGGAGCTTGTGAGCTTGGCCTGCAGTACCCTGGTACAAGTTGGAAATATCTCTGAAGCATGTTTGAACAGCTTTATTGAGATACAACTTTCATACCATAGAGTTCACCCGTATTAAGTGTGCAATGCAATGGTTTCTAGTGTGTTCACAGAGTTGTGTAGTCATCACTGTAGTCTAATTTTAGAACATTTTCACCACCCCAAAAGAAACTCCATATACATTAGCAGCCACTCCCCGTTTCTTCCACTACTATCTCTTCCCCAACCCTCTAGCCCCTGGCAACCACTAATCTACTTACTGTCCCTGTGGATTTGCTGATTCTAAACATTTCTTATAAATATAATCGTACAATTTGTGGCCTTTGGTGATTGTTGAAGCCACATTTTTTAATCTTAAGAAAATTAATGCACTGTCTGCACTCTAGTTCACAGTATACCCTTTTTGTTTTAATAGATACAAGGAATTTCAGAAATCACACATAGTTAGACTAGGTGGTGTGGCTCACACCTGTAATCACAGCATTTTGAGAGGCCAAGGTAGGTGGATCATTAAGAGCCCGGGAGTTGGAGACCAGCCTGGGCAACATGACAAAACCCCATTTCTACCAAAAAAAAAAAAAAAACAAACAAAAATTAGCCAGGCGCAGTGGTACACACCTGTAGTCCCAGCTGCTTGGGAGGCTGAGGTGGAAGGATCACTTGAGGCTAGCAGGTGGAAGTTTCAGTGGGCCGAGATCATGCCACTGCACTCCAGTCTGGGCAATAGAGCCAGACCCTGTCTCATAAAAGAAAAGAAATAACACAGTTTAAATGTTTAGCACCACATAAGGGCTCCAGGAAGAGGTGCCTTACTCATGCCACACCCCTTGGGTCCCAGTCTGAAAGGAGTCGGCCTCAACAATACTGGCAGCATCCAGATGGCTTTCCATCTAGAGCAGGTGCAGATCCAAAAATAGGATTATTTGAGTAGATGATGGGAAAGGTGGGGAAGGTGATTAACATTCTCTGAGCATCTGCCACTAGCCAAGCACCATCTAAGTACCATAGAAAGGAAAAGGTTGACGGAGGTGCTGGCCTTGAAGAAGTATCACTCTCTGGGTGCAGATTGTGCAACTGTCAGTAAAGTGACAGAGAATGACTAATGTGAACTATCCTGGCCATTGGGGTGCAGCAAAGGTCTTCACTGGTGAGGTGTTGGGCTGGATTTGGGAAGAGGATGCTAGGCAGAGGGATGAGTGTGAAGCTGCAGGAAGGGCCAAGCCCTTGGAGAGGAACCTGCTTGGCTGGCCTGTGGGAGCAGGGAAGCTTGGGCAGCAGGGGAGAGGGGGACAGACTCCCAAGGTGGCTGAGGGCAACTGAGCCCATCCCTACTTCCCCATTTCCACCTCTTCCTGGCTCTTCACCTTTGGGGTCTATTTGATGAGGGGAGTCCAAGGCTGCTGGGCTGAAGGAGGGGGCCCAAGAGGGTGGTAAATGAGGAGACCTTGTCTTCATCTACATCCATTCACACAGACCCCCTCATTGCCCTGAGGCCTCCAGACCACCCTCAGCAATTGTTCTTTCCTAATGAGAATCAGTGACAATACAATGATGGTTTTTGAAAATATATTTAGTTTAGTCTCTGTATATATTTAAATAAGAAAACGGTGTGCATAAATGTAATGTGTTTTTCTCTCCTTTTGATTTTGTATTAAAATAACATCTCTTATTCCTCCTTTCTTTGGGAACCTTTGTTCACATCCTTCATGCTCCAAATAGCCAACAAATAGCACAGAAAACATGGTCTTTCCTCCTAACTGTAGAGTCCTCTGTTCTTTGTTAAGATATGGAGATAGGTTTTTGTGTTCATTTTTAAGTTCACAGTGAGCTTGAAGTAATCAGAGCATACTTTATTTTATAAAAATTTTATCTTAACAGGTGTGGCCCATGAGAAAGACCTTACAGTTGAAGAGGCAAAAGGCTGGAAAACACAGCTCATGGCTTTTTTGTCTGTGCTTTAAAATCCTCAGTTGTAAGCAATGAATTGGACATTTACAGAGACCTGTGCCAAGTATGAACACAGATGTCAACACAGAGATATCTGTAATACACAGCCCTTGCCCCTGCCAGCTATCACAGACTAAAATGCTAACAGATAGAGACTTGCAATGGTATTATTATTATTATTATTATTATTATTATTATTATTATTATTGAGACAGAGTCTCACTCTGTCACCCAGGCTGAAGTGCAGTGGCCTGATCTCGGCTCACTGCAACTTCCACCTCCCCGGTTCAAGCGATTCTCCTGCCTCAGCCTCCCGAGTAACTGGGCCTACAGGTACACGCCACCACACCCAGTTAATTTTTTATATTTTTAGTAGAGGCAGGGTTTCACCATATTGGCCATGATGGTCTTGATCTCCTGACCTTGTGATCTGCCCGCATCAGCCTCCGAAAGTGCTGGGATTACAGGTGTGAGCCACCGCACCTGACTGAGACCTACAATTCTTTTTTTTTTTTTTTGAGACGGAGTTTCGCTCTTGTTACCCAGGCTGGAGTGCAATGGCGCGATCTCGGCTCACCGCAACCTCCGCCTCCTGGGTTCAGGCAATTCTCCTGCCTCAGCCTCCTGAGTAGCTGGGATTACAGGCACGCGCCACCATGCCCAGCTAATTTTTTGTATTTTTAGTAGAGACGGGGTTTCACCATGTTGACCAGGTTGGTCTCGATCTCTCGACCTTGTGATCCACCCACCTCGGCCTCCCAAAGTGCTGGGATTACAGGCTTGAGCCACCGTGCCCGGCCCTGACCTACAATTCTTGAAGGCAGGGATTCTGTAACACTTATTTAGAATCCCACCATCAGAGATAGTGAGGAGCACCCAGTGGGTATTTGTCTGCATGGTGAGTAAAGGGATGTATGAGTTGGCCAGATGAAGGATAAATGCCCTATGAATAGTGTAGGCCCTCAATGAGAATTCAGTGTAAAGGCAGGAAATAGAATGTCTAGGAGTTAAGCCTGGGTTTAGAACTTGCCCTTCCACACTTACTAATAATCTGTGTAGTATCAAGCAAGTTACCTAACCCTTCTGAACCCCTTGGCCTCATTCACTGCAGTGTTGCCATAAGGATAAGAAATGAAATGTAAAAAAGCATCTAGTCCTATGCATGACACACAATACGGCCTCAATAAATTTGACTGGGTGAATATGGTTTTCACCTGATTTTATTAACAATACATATTCACTGTGAAAAAAAGTAAATGATATCATAAGGAAGAAAACAAAAGACACCTGAAATCCCACAACCCTAAAATAGCCACCAGTAGCGGTTTGGTGACCACCTTTCATGCATCTCATTATGCAGATGTACGCGCACATGCACACACACACACACACACACACACACACACACAATGTTCATTTGAATTATGTTTTCTTTCTTTGTTAAAAAATGAGGCTTGCGGGGGGACTAGGGGAGGGACAGCAGGGGATAGGGAGTTGGGGAGGGATAACATGGTGGGGAATGCCAGATATAGATGATGGGGATGGAGGCAGCAAACCACATTGCCATGTATGTACCTATGCAACAATTCTGCATGTTCTTCACATGTACCCCAGAACCTAAAGTGCAGTAAAAATATATATATATATATATATATATATATTTTTTTTTTTTTTTAAATGAGGCTTAAAAGAATTGTAACGTTCCCAATACAAGGAAAAGATAAAGTTTGAGGTGATGGATATCTCAGTTACCCTGATTTGATCATTACACATCATATACACACATCAGAATATCACATGAACCCCCAAATATGTACAACTATGATATATCCATAAAAATAAATTTAAAAATTATTTTTTTAATTAAATTTTTGAGACAGTCTCACTCTGTCGCCCAGGCTGAAGTGCAGCAGCATGATCTCAGCTCACTGCAAACTCCATCTCCCAAGTTCAAGCCATTCTTGGGCCTCCTCCCCAGTATCTGAGATTACAGATGTGCACCACCACACCCAGCTAATTTTTTTGTATTTTTAGTAGAGACAGGTTGGCCCTGTCTGGCCTCAAACTCCTAAACTCAAATAATCCACCCAACTCGGCCTCCCAAAGTGCTGGGATTACAGGCGTGAGCCATGATGCCCAGCTTAAAAATTAATAAGACTTTTTCTCATCTCCAACTAAACACCACCTCCTCACCCTTAGGTAACCAACATAAATTGGGGGGGTTTCTACCTACAGTTTATTCCATACACATCAATGTATATAAATATATTTATGTAGTAAATGTTTTTTGTCCTTGTTAATTTTATCAAAATGGGACCCAATTTAACATTATACCTGTGTGTGGGTGTCATGGATACAGGGATTAGATTTACATTTTGGTAAAATACATCATCTCTGCAATTTGTCTTATCACTACACCTTGGAAGAGACTATATGCCAACCTTTTAGATATTTTTAAAACTGCATATCCCATGGCATGGATAATGCTACAGTTTAGTATGTCATTCTCTATTGATGGGCATTCAGTTTGCTTCCGATTGTTTGTTTTTGCCCTGCCAACAGTGCTGCAGTGGACGGCTCGGTGCCTGTCTCCTTATGTTCTGTTGTTTTTATTTCTATGGAGAGAGTCCTAGGCGTGAGGTGCTTGGTCAGAGGTCCTTTTAAAATTTTATTAGAGACCTTTTCAGACTTTTTCAGAAGGGTGCAATATTTCACATTTCTACCAGCCATACATGGATTCTCCTCACCACCACTCCCAACTTGCACCTCTCCTCCCACAAGACCTGCCAATGTCAGATAGCATGCTTGAATTTTTGCAATCTGATGAATGTAAAGTGATATTCCATTGTTACTTCCTGTATTTGCATTTCCTTGACTGCTGAAGAGGCAGAAAATAATCTCATCTGTTGTTGGTCATTTAGATTTGTTCTGTGTATCACTTACTGATGTCCTATGCCCATCTTTCTCTTGCCTGTGTTTTTCCAATCAGTATGTTAAGAGCTCCTTGCTGTCGTATGCACTGCACATGTTTTCTCAGACTCTTTATCATTTATCTGTTGATTTATTTCTATAGTATCTTTCATTTGCCAAGTTTTAAAATTTTTATCAAGTCAGAATTGTGTCTTTTCGTGTGTGTGTGGTTTCTGAGTTTGCACACTGACTTAAAAGCTCTGCCCTACTCCTTGGTGGTACATGTAGTTTCCCAGGTTGTCTTCTAGTCTTTTTTATTGTTTTATGTTTTACATTTAAATAAATTCCAGATGGATTACACATTTTGGTATATGCTGTAACATAGGGAAGCCAATTTAATTTTCTTCCACATGAATAACCAGTTGTGCTCACATCATTCATTGCATAAGTCATTTTCTCCACTGAGTTGAAATATCACTTTTGTTGGATTTAATTGAAATCTGCTACCAAGCACTCTATTCTGCTCTCTTTATCTGTTGATACCACACGGTTTTAACTACAGTGATTTCGTAGAGCATATTGTAATATCTACTAAGGAAGCCCTTCATCTTCCCTACACTGTTCCTTTTTATAATTTTCTTTACTACTCTCAATTCCATTATCTACTTTAAAATAAGCACATTGTGAATTCATTTCATTTATATATTAATTTGGAGAAAATTGACATTTTATGATATTACATCTTCCTGTCTAAGCATATATTTGTTTCATTTTGTTTGGAACCTACTTTTTATACTTTGAGAAATTCTTTAGGAATCTATGCCTTTCTTGGTATGTTTGTTTGTTTTTTGAGACAGGGTCTTGCTCATTTGCTTAGGCCGAAGTATAGTGGCACAGTCACAGCTCACGGTAGCCTCGACCTCCTGGGCTCAAGCAATCTTCCCACCTCAGCCTCCTGAGTAGCGGGAACTACAGGTTCATGCCACCATGCCTGGCTAATTTTTGTATTTTTTGAAGAGACAGGATTTCACCATGTTGCCCAGGCTGGTCTCAAGCTCCTGGGCTCGATTGATGTACCCACCCTGGCCTCCCAAAGAGTTGGGATTACAGGTGTAAGCCACTATGCATGGCCAGCCTTTCTTAGTATTCTATTCTTTTCTTTCCTTTCCTTTCTTTCTTTTTCTTTTCTTTTTTGTTTCTAAGGCTGTATTGAGGTGTAATTTACATACTATAACATTCACCCACTTTAAGTGTATAATTTACTGAATATTCTATTCTTACAGAGTTATGTAACCATCAAGTAGTCTAATTTTAGAAAATGTCCATCACTCCACACAGACACTTTGAGGGCATTTGCAGTCACTTCCCATTCCCACCCCCAGCCCTAGGCAGCCACCACTCAAAATAGATCAAAATAAAGAAAATACTCTCTATATAGATTTGCCTTTTTTGCACCATTCTTAGTGTTTTATTCTTTACAGTGTTTTTCACTGTTGTGAATAGAATATTTTTCCTCCTATTTGTTGCTAGCCATTTGCTTATAGCAAAAAACCCGATTTTATTATATTTATCATATAATCCATTATCTTACCAATTTTCTTAGGTTTTCTTATACAACTGTAGCATAATGTATCTCTTTTTTCCCCCATGTTTATTCTGAGGATTAATTTTCTATCTTATTGCATTTTCTGGCAACTTGTAAACATTGTTTAATAATAGTGGTCAGGGAAGGCATCCTTTCTTTATTCCAATTATAATGACTGACTTTAGTGCTTTACTCATTAGAGTGATATTTGCTGTTGGTTTTTGGTAACATGCCCTTATTACACTTGAGTCCTTTTTTTCTGTTCCATGGTTCTTAGAATTTTTACTAGGAATGACATTTCATCAGATGTTTTCAACTTTTATTTATTTTGATTGTTTTTTCTCATTTGATTTGTGGATGTAAAGAACGATGCTGCTAACTTCCATGATGAATTGCACTTGGCTTATGGAATAAACCTAGACAGGTCAAACTGTGTTATCCTTTTGGTACATTGCAAATTGTTTGCAACTGTAGTTTGTATCTTTCGTTATCTATGTTCATGAGATTTGTCCAAGGGTTTGCTGTTTTAGTGCTGTCATTATTAGGCTTTGATATCAGGGTTATATTGGTTTTTAAAAATGAGTTGGTTGGGTGCATGGCTGTAATCCCAGCACTTTGGGAGGCTGAAGGACCACTTGTAGCCCAAGAGGTTGAGGCTGCAGTGAGCTATGATTGTGCCACTGCACTCCAGCCTGGGCGACAGAGTAAGTAAGACTCTGTCTCAAAAAAAAAAAAAATTAAAATGAGTTCAGGAGCTTGTCATCAAACTGTCATTTTTTGACAACTCTTGATGGACTGGTAGAGGCAGGGCAAGTCAAAACAACAAGGTTGAAAGGGAGTTATCTTTCCATTCTGTTTGTCTTTTAAGCCTGCTGTGTAGTAGGTAATAGTTAATGCATTTCCTTAATTATTGGCTAGAGCTGCTCTGCACATTGCCTTAACCACTAGCCACATATGTCTGTTTAAATTAAAATGAAATAAAATTTAAAATTCAGTTCCTCAGTCATACAAGCCACCTTTCGAGTGCTCAGTAGCCACATGTAGCCAGTGGCGCCACACTAAACAGCAAATCAGGGGTCAGCAGACCATGTTCAATGGAGTTTTTGTACAGCTTGGTGAGCTAAGAATGGTTGTTACCATTTTAAGGGGTGAGTTAAAAGAAAAAAGAATACGTGACAGAGCCTGTGACTGTGGCCCACAGAGCTTAACCTGTTTATTCTCTGGCCTTATACAGAAAAAGTCTGGTGGTCCCTGATTGAGAACATTGTCTCCTGACTTGAGTTGCTCGCCTACTCCTTCCCATCATTTTTATGATAAACTACCATCTATATGATTGTTTGCTTATTCTTCTTTAAATAGGTTTAAATTTTTGAAAGAAACATTATGTCAACATCATAAATAGAAATATTTACTTACATTTTTTACTTACATTTTTGAAAGAAACATTACCTTTTTTTTTTAAGATGGAGACTTGCGCTGTTGCCCAAGCTGGAGTGCAGTGGCACCATCCCAGCTCACTGCAGCCTCTGCCTCCCAGAGTCAAGCGATTCTCTACCTCAGCCTCCCGAGTAGCTGGGATTACAGGTGCATACCACCACACCCAGCTAATTTTGTATTTTTAACAGAGATGGGGTTTTGCCATGTTGGCCAGGCTGGTCTCAAACTTCTGACCTCAAGTGATTCCATCTGCCTCGGCCTCCCAAAGTGTTGGGATTACAGGCATGAGCCACTGCACCCAGCCAAAAACATTACTTATTTTTTGAAAGAAACATTATTTCTTACATTTTTACCTAAAGTTTTGAAATTTACTTAAATTTTTGTGTGTTTTTTTTTTTTTTTTTTTTTTTTTGAGACGGAATCTCACTCTGTCACCAGGCTGGAGTGCAGTGGCACAATCTCAGCTCACTGCAACCTCCAACTTCCTGATTCAAGCTGTTCTCCTGCCTCAGCCTCCCAAGTAGCTGGGATTACAGGCATGCACAACCATGCCCAGCTAATTTTTGTATTTTTAATAAAGACAGGGTTTCACCATGTTGGCCAGGATGGTCTTGATCTCCTGATTTCGTGATCTGCCCGCCTTGGCCTCCCAAAGTGCTGGGGTTACAGGTGTGAGCCACCACGCCTGGCCGAAATTTACTTACATTTTTGAAAGAAACATTATTTCTTACATTTTTGCTTAAAGTTTTGAAATTTACTTAATTTTTTTACTTAAGTTTTTCAAAGGAACATGATATCAACATCAGAAATAGAAACATTTGTCATAAATAGATAACTAGAAAAATGAATACAATGAAAGCCAACAGTATTATTAAATTCCAATTACATACTAGACCTTGTTCTTCCCTTTGCTAAAAAGAGAGATTAGTTAAGTATGAAGTATTAGAAGATACACACCCACCAGCTGAGATACTTTCCTTGATGTAATCAGACATGAAGAAAGAGAACTAGAAAGGGAACTGCCTCCTCACTCATAATTCCGTGTCATTTAAGTCCAGGCACGTGTACCTCCTTGTACACATGTTCCCAACTTTGGACCACCGGGCTGTGGAGAGAGGGGAGCAGGGAGCATGAGTCTGGCTAGATGATGGCTGGGGTTGAGGAGCAGTAGTTAGGCACCTGCCTTACCACTGCCAGCTAAAGGATCCACAAGACATTATTTGTATTCTCTTTATTGT
Source organism: Saimiri boliviensis (assembly GCF_048565385.1). Taxonomy (NCBI): domain Eukaryota; kingdom Metazoa; phylum Chordata; class Mammalia; order Primates; family Cebidae; genus Saimiri; species Saimiri boliviensis. The sequence continues at coordinate 26,614,110 of NC_133449.1, forward strand.
GAAGGTTAGAACACCAGATGTAAATTTATAATTGGACTCTGTCATTCCACAGAATACTCCACAAAGTGTCAACTAAGTAAAAAACTTAATGATGTTTTCTCAGCTTTTATTGATGTTTGCTCTATATTAAAAATGGCCATTGGAAAAATATCTCTACACCTTCTGCAAAACTGCACTCAAATATATATTTATTTTCCTTTAATAGTAATTCCATAAATTCCTTCTAGAATTTTTATTTCCATGTAGAACAGACTTTCTCTAAAATATTTAGACTGAAACCTCTTTTTAATGTTTCCTGGTGGGTGAATCAGAGCCTTCTTTTAATCCAACAGTAAGGGTTTCCCTTTCCCATACCATTTCCCCTTTTGTTTGAACTGCTAGGAAGTTTAGTACTAAATGTAATTTCTATTAAATTGTATGTTTTTTTTAACTTCTCTTCAGCAATCCCTTTTTAAATGCAGTTTTGTTGTTTGTAAATCAACATTTTTGAGGTATAATTTATATACAATAAACACAACAATTTTTGGTGTCTATTTCAGAGTTTTGACATTTTTATATACCTGTGTAATCACTATCACAATCAAGATATGGAATATTTCTATTATCCCAAAAAGTGCCTTTTTCTAGTCATTCCCCCTTCTTCTCCACTACTACCTCCCCTCACACTCCCCAATCACCCCCCTGGCAATCAGTGACCTACTGTCCCTATAGATCAATGCCTCAGACGACATACAGCAATGTCTGGAGACAATTTTCGTTGTCACAGCTGGGCAGGTGCTCCTGGAATCTAGTGGGGAGAGGCCAGGAATGCTGTTAAACATCTACAGTGCTCTAGATAGCTCCCAGGACAAAATATTAACTGCCTAAAAACTTCCAATAGTGCCAAGATTGAGGAATCCCGATCTAGATACAAATGGGGTATGCAAATGATGGTCTGCAGGCCAAATCTAGCCTTGTCACCTGTTTTTGTATGGCCCATAAGCTATGCATGGTTTTCACATGTTTAAATGGTTGAACAATTCAAAAGAAAAAAAGTATCTCATGACAAATGTTCTGTTCCATCTATAAATGGATTAGATGATGTCCACCCACACTGGGTGAGGGGTGGATCTTCTTTACTCAGTCTACTGACTCAAATTCTAATCTCTTCCAGAAACACCCTCACAGACACACTCAGAAAAAATGTCTTATCAGCTATCTGGGCATCCCTCAGCCCAGTCAAATTGACACATAAAATTAACCATTACACCATTCTACTGAGCATAGAGTGGTATTTCATTGTGGTTTTAATTTGCATTTCCCTGATAACCAATTATGTTGAGCATTTTTTTCATGTGCTTATTTACTATTTGGATATTTTTTAGTTTCTCTTCAAATCTTTTGCTCATTTTTTTTATTGACATTGTCTTATTGAATTGTAAGAATTGTCTTTATATTCTGGCTATAAGTCCTTTATCCGATGTAGGTTTTGCAAATGTTTTATCCCAGTCTATGACTTGCTTTTTCATTTTCTTAACAGGATCTTATGAAGAACAAGTTTTAAATTTTCATAAAAGTTTCATTTATTGAATTTATCTTTTAGGTTCATGCTTTTTTATGTCCTAACCCTAGATCCTAAAAACTTTCTCCTATATTTTTTCCTAGGAGTTCATAGATGAGCATTTGTGATTAGGTATATGATCCAATGTTGAGTTCACTTTTTTCCCACATAAATATCCATTTGTTCTAGCATCATTTGTTGAAAGACTACTCTTTCCCCCGTTAAATTACCTTGGTACCTTTATCAAAAATCAAGTGATCATATATATGTAGGTCTATTTCTGGAATCTCTATTCTGTATCATCCATGTATTTGTCTGTTCTTACACCACTACCACACTGTCTTGATTACTGTAGCTTTACAATATGTCTTGACATAAGGTTTTTAAAAAGCAGGAGGTGTCTGACTTCATGTGGCATTTTCCAGGTGTCCCAGGAGGCTCAACCTTTGCAGGGAGACCTGAATTCTAGAAGGTGGTGAGAGGTGTGGCTGCTGATCTCTGGGCTTGATTCCAACATTGTTCTTTTTCAAAATTGGTTTGCTTATTCTAGATCCTACATATCTTATATGAATTTAATATCAGCTTATCAATATCTACAAAAAGACCTATTAGGATTTTAATTGAGGGTATGTTGAGTCTATAGATCAGATTGAGAAGAATGGACATCTTAACAATATCTGTCCTTGCAGTCTAGAAACATGATATATTTCATTTGTTTAGTTCTTCTCTAATTTCCCCCAACAATATTGTATAGTTTTCATTGTACAAGTTTTACACATAGTTTGTTAAATTCATCCTGTTTTCTAATCCCATTATAAATGAGATAAATATGTTTTAATATTATAAGGTACTTCATTCCTCCAGTCCTCAGAAAAGCAATGGATCACTTGATTAACTGCAACAGAATAAGGTAGATTGGGCAGGAGCTAGGACTGGAGTGGGTTGAGGGTGGTGAGGGGACAGCTCATCAGACACTGGAGAATCTGCATTCCAGTGAGCAAAAGACACCTGACAGCAGCCAATGGGTAAACCCAGGTGGGCATTTGGGGTGAAAACAGGAAGGAAAGCACAGTGGTGGGAGTGCAGGCACAGGTAGTATGGGGAGGCAAGTAGCTGGTGTCAGGAGAGTGTGCCAACAGGTGGGGGACCACAGGTGGGCAGGCCTAGACTCCATGAAGAAGGTGATGAGCAACCACAAAAAAGGGTGTGCCAGCCTACTGGGAAGGAGATATGAGGCCCTTTGCAGACAGGCTTGGGGACAGGGAGTCAGTATCTGGGGTGGAGTCCTGGGCCTGCCCTCAGCAACAGAGGAACCCAGAGTCAGGGCTTGTTCAGTGTCAGGTGTCCCAACCTGGAGGCTCAGCATGTTAGACTCTAAACCTGCCTTCCAGATTTGGTCCTTGGCCTGGGCTAGTGGTGGCTGGGGGTGGGAAGGAGGCCATACCAGTGACTAAGAACCAAGGAGATCTGGCGAGCCTTTCAGGGAATAGAAAGGGGATAAATTGTAAGTCCTTATAAAAATAAGTTGGGTGTCTGTCATCAGTTCCAATTCTACCTTTCCTAGCAGGAGCAGGTAAACATGAAAAAGAGGAAATGCTGGCATTCCTGATGAATTAGACAGGCAGGCAACCAGAATTCTATTACTCCCATTTACTTGTTTTCAAGAGATGTAAACGTATTCATTTCTTTTATCGGTAGGTACGAAGCAGGTGCTCCACAGCCCAGCATTGATCTCAAAGGAAAGCCTCATTTCCTCTTTTTCTTTAGGTGAATGAATTTATCTCCACTTTTTCAGACTCAACTGTCAGGAATAGCCTTTTGAACCCTAAATAATCACTTGCTTCCTGTTGCCATTCACTCATTAAAGGAAGGTGGCAGCCAAGTAGGCCTGGTTACAGAGGGTGTTCTGCTCCCATCTTGCAGCCGTTTGAGAAGATGCTGCCTTGTCCAGGGCCCTCGTGAACAGAATAGAGGAAAGCCATTGACTACCCCTTCTGGAGGTGGCCTCATCACTTGCACTCTTCAGTGAAGATGATACTCTCACTGTGTGGGTCCTAGGGCACAGTGGAGTGGGGGTGCCTCTCACTGAGATGGGGGCCACTGGAGGAGGAACCAGGTGGAGACAGAGCATGATAAGCTTGGATTTAGATGGGATGGGTTTGAAGGGCCATCAAGATATCAAAGTAGAGAGATCCAATTGGCTGTTAGATATCTAGATTAATGGTTTTGGGTTTTTTGTTTTTGTTTTTGTTTTTTTGAGACAGAGTTTTGCTCTTGTCACCCAGGCTGGAGTGCAATGGCATGCATGATCTTGGCTCACTGCAACCTCCATCTTCTGGGTTCAAGCAATTCTCCTGCCTCAGACTCCCAAGTCGCTGGGATTACAGGCACCTGCTACTCTGCCCAACTAATTTTTGTATTTTCATTAGATACAGGGTTTTACCATGTTGGCCAGGCTGGTCTTGAACTCCTGACCTCAGGTGATCCGCCCACCTTGGCCTCCCAAAGTGCTGGGATTACAGGCATGAGCCACCATGCCTCGCCAAGATGTCCAGATTAATGGTTGTTAAATAAATATACAAGAGATGTTAGCTTGCTAGTGGATTTGCCTGCCTCAGCACAAACATCGTCAGAGTGTAGTCTGGTATAAGTGCCCCGTTCACCAGGGCTGTTATTGATTCCACAGGCATTTTATTATAACAATATTTTTAAAATTATATAGTACCAAGTGATTGAATCCCACTGTAATTCTCTTTGTCTGGGAAAACCACAGTTAATAATTTGGTGAATAGTGACTAGCCTTCCCAGTATTTTAGACAAAAAGTTCATTTATGTATGGGATATTTCATATATGTATGAATAATTATACATATATGAAGTATTGTTTCATATATATGAATAATTTTTTATATATGAAGTGCTGTTGCGTACATATATATATATATATATATATATATATATATGAAATCTCCCATATGTAAATGAACTTTTTACATAAAATACTGGGAAGGCTATTCTCCAAACTATTAACTGCGGTTTTCCCAGGGAAAGAGAATTACAGTGGGACTCAATCACTTGGCACTACATAATTATAGTACAGAAATGCTGTTTCATGTATATATGACCTCACTTATGTAAATACACAAGCAGATACATATACCATTGGTTCTGGTTCTGTCCTGTCAACTACTTTCTTGACTTAGCACTATATGGTAGATAACCTCCCATGTCAATACTTAAAGGTCTACAGAATCCTTTTCAATGGCTGCACAGCCCTCCATTATGTGAATATACCATTATTTATTCAAACAGTCCTCCTATTGTCAGACTTTAAGCTGGGTCTCAAAATATCTGTTATTATAAACAACAGTGTTACCAAATACCCTCATAATACATCTTTGTATAACTGTTCAATTACTTTCTTAGAAGGAATTCTTAGACATGAAATGCATATTTTAAGTTTTCCTACAGATGTTCAGATTTCCTTCTGGTGAGAATGTGCTAATTTGAACTCTGTAAACAGCATATAATATAAGAATATGTGCCTTCTACATTTGCTTTGGGCATTGTTCTGTGTGCTATTATGAAAGATGAAAAATGTAATCTTATTGTTTTCATTTGCATTTATTTAATTATTAATAAAGGTGAACATCTTTTCATTTGCCTATTAGCTATTTATATCCCTCCTCCCCTTGTGGGTTGCCTATTCTTTTGCCTATTTTTTTAACTGCAGTATTTTTTTTGTCTTTTAGGATTTAGAAGCACTGCTACATATTATGGATATTAATCTTTGATTATATGTTACACACCTATCATACTGGTTTTTATTTGTCTTTATTAAAAGTAATTTGTGGTACCTTTTGCTGTATCACAATTTTTCACTATTATATAGTCTAATCTTAGTTTTTACTGTTTCTGGCTTTGAATTATGCTATAAAAAAGACTAACTTAATCAGAGTTTATGAATATATTCTTCTGTTTTTTCTAGCACTTTATACTTTTCTTTCCTTTTCTAATGTAAAATGCAAATCCACTGATGCTACTTCTTTGCTTGTCATGCCAGCCAGCCTTGCCACTGCACTCAGCATATTGTCCATATTCTTCGCATGCCTTGGCCTTGATTCAGCCCTGTCCTCTTTATACCCTCATGCATCCTATATACTAGCCATCCCGAGTGCACCAATGGTTTATTCCTGTAATCCCAGCACTTTGGGAGGCTAAAGTGGGCAGATCACTTGAGGCCAGGAGTGCGAGACCAGCCTGGCCAACATGGCAAAACGCTGTCTCTACTTAAAAAAAAAAAAAGCCTATTAGCATGGTCTAGATCTTTTGATTGTTTTGAATTACTCCTGCTTCTCTTCTCTTCCATGAACTGTGTGACCTGGCCTAGTTATCACCTCCACGTCCTCATCTATCAAGTAAAGTTAGCAAGTTATCATATGGACCTCCAAGGCCAGTTGTGCAGTGATTTCCATGGCGTGCCATGTGTGATCAGCTCTCCCAGTCCCGGACACATGCTATCCTCAGTGAGTGCTGGTTCTCTGTTCTCCTCCACCTCATTACCTTGGGTGGTGGGGTCAGTTGCCATCTTCCGACTGATCTAGAGGATTCTTAGCAAGAGATAGTGAAATCAGCTTTTATTATTGTGTTTCCACAAACCACAGATGTACCCTGGACAGCCAGTCCTTGCCTAGACACCTGCCCACAGCTGCTTTCTGCTCTGCCTACCCATGCTGCCTCTCTGTTGTTGTTGTTGTTATTGTTGTTGTTGCTATTTTGAGACAGGGTGTCTCTCTGTTGCCCAGTGTGGCGTGCGGTGGTGTGATCACAGCTCACTGCAGCCTTGACCTCCCAGGCCCTGGTGATCTTCCTCCTTCAGCCTCTTGAACAGCTGGGTCTACAGGCACACACCACCACACCCATCTACCTTTTTATTTTTTACAGAGACAGAATTTCACTATGTTGCCCAGGCTGGTCTCAAACTTCTAGTCTCAAGCAATCCTCCTGCCTCGGCCTTCCAAAGTGCTGGGATTACAGGCAGAGCCACCACTGCATCAGGCCCATGCTGCCACTTTTAGTGTCATTCCCAGTCTGTTTTCCTTTCCCTCCAGGGAACCTCCCAACATTCAGCCCTTTCTCAGCTCTGCTCCTTCCTTTTCTCAGTCAGTGCCCTCCCTGCCTCCAGTCAACCCATGCCAGGGTAGGGAAGCAGAAATGCCAGTCTCCAACTCACAGTTGCATTCTGTGACCACACTTTGATCCTGCTCCTGCTGTGCCAGGGCATCCTGGGAGCTGTGTGTCTCATTGAGAGCCTTGACCTCTTACTCTGCACCCCTGATTTATGCCCTGTCTGCTGAGCTGCATTCTCATCCCAGCCTCCCCTCTTAGCCCCGAGGTAGGCAGTCTGCCTGCCATTCTCAGCCCACACTTGTCTACCTCTGCCTCCCCTCTTTCCTGCATCCCAGAGAACACATGCTTTGCTCCTCTGCCCCAGCCCTTGACCAGATACCCACAGCCAGCTCAGAGCTCTCTTTTGAGAAGACTTGCTCCCCATCACTTGCAGCTCAGAGTCCGTTCCTATGGCTGACACTGTAAATCCAAGCTGCTTTCTCACCACCATCTCCGTGGTTCTTACAACTTCCCCAACCTAAGTGTTCCTTCAGCCAGCATTGAATGAGTAGTCCCCTCTACGTGCCATACCCTCAGAGGACAAAATAAGGCATAGGCTTGGCTTTCAAAAAGCTTCAGTTGATTGGGCATGAATTCCCACCCACAGTTTTCTCAGCCAGATCATTGGGATAATAATGTTTCACTTCTTCATTGGACTGCTATAAGATTGCTAGGAAATTATGTGTGAGCTCTTGAGATGATGTGATGCTGATGATGTTGACACCCACTTGACAGCTGGGAAAACGGGCCTGGAGCAGTAAGGTTATGCCCATAGTAGCACGGCACAGCCAAGGTAACTGCCCGCACCTTTGCCCCCCCTGCAGCCCACCCCATTTCCTCCTCACCTCCCCTCTGTATCCTTCACATCCTCACTCACTCCTGTTCATTCCTCTCTAAAACGGGGCCCTGAAATTCAGACACAATCAGCCTAGTGGCATCACTGCCCCAGAAGAAGGAAAGTTGATCATTTTCACCCCCAGACCTTTCTGTAAGCCTCCTGAAAGTGCCCCCTGGCCTGCCATCCCTGGTGGCACGATGCTTCCTGCCTGCGCCCAGGCATCTGAGGATCAAGGTCACAGTGGCTCACCTACCTTGCTGCTCATCCCCTCAAAGCTAGATTCCATTAGTCACAAATTTCCATGGGAAATTCTTCTGATGAGATTTGCTTCTCAGGCTCAGGAATTCTGGACTGATGTAAAAATATCTGTCTCAGTGATGGAGGTATCAGTCCTGTTGTTGCCCAGGCTGTTCTCTCAAACTCCTGGGCAATTGCTCAAGAAGTCCTCCTGCCTCAGCCTCCCAAAGTAGTGGGATTACAGGCATGAGCCACCGCACCCAGCTTTGTATTTACTCTCTTATATCTGCTTCTTTCCCTCAACTGTTGTTTGCAAGATGTGGCATATGGCTATAGTCAGTTCATACTAATTTTCAGCTTAAAAGAGAAGAAAGTAGTTTTAAATTTTCTTTCAATTCCTACCCTGAATCTAGGTTTCATCAGGTAACCCATGTTTGTGGTCCTTTCATAGTTAAGAAAAGGCGTTCTTTCCCCCTGCTTTCCCCTGCCCACACCTGAGGTCTCCAGTGAGAAGAGCCCCCTGCCCCGTTTCCTGGCAGTGGGTGTGAGCCCTCTTCCAGCATTTGGCCCTTGTTCTAGTAAGCAGCCACTCCAGGAGCTGCTGGAGGCCCTTGAGCTGCAGCTGGTGTCCTTTCAGGGGAGCTGATGGAATTATTTCTGAGGCCTGGAGACAGCTGGTGAGAGCACAGGAAGCACAGCAGGGCTGAGGAATCTGCCAGGAGTCAGTGCCGGGCAGGCGAGGTGCTGCTGGTGGTGCCTTCTCTGGTCACAGAGGGCTGGCTTTCCCCAGCTAAAGCCCAAGTCAAGAGTCAGGAGTCCTTGTCTCCCATGTGTCCACCTGTCTGCCCTTCTTCCAGGACATGTGGGAGCTAGGCTGATAGAAGTGGGGTTTACTCACACTTACTTTTGAGGGTCCTCAGCCACCCCAGACCTCAAGTGATGAAGCCTCCTGGCCTCAGGGAGTCAGCCAGTACTTACAAGGAACCAGGCTTCAACCCAAATGCCCGAGACAGGTGCCGTGCACAAATGAGCTGGGAGGTGCACATGAACACACACAGATCAACACACAGCTAAGCTTATTGTATCCCAACCACACATACACACACACAAAAACACACTCAGCTCTGGCTTCTGACAACTTCCCTATTCCTCTTCTGTGCCTTTGAGCTAATCTCATTGAACAAGTGGTTGGCAGCTCCCATTTCTTACCACCCTTTCACAGCTAATCCTTTGCTATGTAGCTTTTGCCCTCTGCACGCTGATGGTGCTTGTTCATTAAGTCCAGCCACACGGGATTGGGCCAACTCAAACTCATGGGATTAAAACTTCTTATCTTAGCCTGTTAAGGATTCACCACCCCTGTGGATTTATATACACCTTCCAAGAAGCTATTTGTTTCATTCAACTCCTGCTTGGCTGGGGCCCGAGAGACAGGTGACTCTTGATCTGCACTTATGGCAATTCCTTTTAAAAACTATCTCAGGAGGCCAGGTATGGTGGTTTATGCTTGTAATCCCAGTACTTTGGGAAGCTGAGGCAGGCGAATCACCTGAGGTCAGGAGTTAGAGACCAGCTTGACCCACGTGGTCAAATCCCGTCTCTACTAAAAATACTAAATTAGCCAGGCGTGGTGGTGGGTGCCTGTAATCCCAGCTACTTGGGAGGCTAAGGCAGGAGAATTGCTTGAACCCAGGAGGTGGAGGTTGCGATGAGCCGAGATCACGCCCCTGCACTCCAGCGTGGGCAACAAGAGTTAAACTCCTAAAAAAAACTGTCTCAGGAGCAAGCCCTTGTTCACCATATTCACACCCGTGACATTGGCCAATGGGGATGGTGTTTCCCTTCCCTTACCCACTCCTGTGCTCTGAAGAGGCTGTTCTGGTGCTGGGCTCTTACCTATAGTCTTGCCCACTTCTGACCTACTTGTTCCTATTCTACCTTCTCTCCAGTGCAGTGACAAAGGTAGCAGTTTTCCAGATGTGGCTACTTCATGATCTGGTACAGATGGTCACCAATTACAAATGCCCCAGCCTGGCCCTCCCCCAAAATGGCGCCTGCCATCCATAGTGTTGATCCTGCCTAGTCCCTGGGTGACTGGAAACAGGGCCTGGTGGGACAATAAGAGGCGTCCTGACTAGCCAATTTGATATGGAAATATGTTTGTGGCTGTGGACAAGGACCCAGGGTGTCTCATGGTAGATGTAACATTGGACAGAGACTCTCTCTTTAGCCTCTGTGACTGCTCTGCCTGACCAGTCCTGCTCTGCCTGACCAATCCTTCCTGTGCCAGTCCCAGGCATTCAGGTCCTCCACTAGTCCTTGGAGATGCCTGAGGCCCGGATGAAAGAAGGGGGACCTGCCCTTTTGTTCTCCTTAGTTCCTTGCCCCAGGGTTGGGTTCTACTTCCAGAATCCCTGAAAACATTTTACACAAAACTCCCAGGTGACCCAAATCAGGACCACCTCTCAGAGCAGCCTTCCTGAATGTTGATATTGGCCTGGGTTGGATAGGAATCTGGGAAGAGCCTGAGTTTCTGGATGGGGTGACTAGGGACAGGGGAGTTGATTTTGGTCAGGTTGAGTATGTGCTGCCTGTGGAACCCAGGAGAATGATCCAGTGGGCATTTGGATGGTATTAAAATGCTCCCACTCCCTCATTAGCTGGGTTTTCAGATTCCTGCTTGCTTCAGAAAGTAGAGAACTGGGGGATTTGTGAAGAACTCAGTTGTCACTGAGCAGGTGAAGATTTTTTTTTTTTTTTTGAGACAGATTCTCACTCTGTTGCCAGGCGCTAGGCTGGAGTGCAGTGGCACAATCTTGGCTCACTGCAGCCTCCACCTCCTGGATTCAAGCAATTCTCCTGCCTCAGCCTCCCGAGTAGCTGGGACTACAGGCGCACGCCACCACGCCCAGCTAATTTTTTTATTTTTAGTAGAGATGGGGTTTCACCATGTTGGCCAGGATGGTCTTGATCTCCTGACCTTGTGATCTGCCCCCGCCTCAGCCTCCCAAAGTGCTGGGATTACAGGCTTGCGCCACCATGCCCGACCTGCAGGTGAAGATTGATTGGATGTTGGGAGAGGTAGTCATGGAGTGGAAACAGCTCTGACCTTTTCTTTTTTGCTTGTCACCTAATTGCTATTAGTCATTAGTTCATAGGACTGGGAAAGTGGATACCTTTGAGAAGGACATGGGTTCAGATGAATGAGGTGTGGAAATTTAAACAGTAATGACATGCTGAGTTCACAGGTCTCTGTGTCATTGTTCTGTATACATTACATTAAGTCATAAATATTTATATCTAAGTAAATTATAAAAAATACACTTTAATGATATTAAGCTACAGCTACTTACCTAAAAAGGAACAAAACATTCCCTCTGAAATAACTACTAATTATACAATTTTGCAAACTAGTAAATATTATTTTAAATCTACTCAGTAGTTGATAATTATGAATGAATCATAAAATTATACTGTGCTTTAATATAAGTATTTATTGTTTACTACTTAGAAAGCCATTTCCTTTTTTAAAGTTAAATTTGTTAACTTAAACCCTCAGCATTTCCCACTCATCTCAAACTTCCCTTTGCCTTTTGTGTTCTGCTGAACCTTTGATTTGTCATGTTTCAACTCAAAGAGAATCCCTTCCCTGAGCGACCCCAGGGTGCCTTATGTGCCAGCATCCCTCACAACTGCATTTTAAGAATGGCTCTCCCATTGAGAAGGCTGCAAAATGCCAGCCTACTGTTTCTCTCTCCTTTGTGCTGATCAGAAGAAAAATAGCTGTAGGTTTCCATTTTCCTTTCCACACAACTGTCATGTGTTGCCTTTTGATCCTTTAGCAAATGTTACCTGCTTGGAGCAAGGGAAAACCATGCCAGCCTGCCTGTGTCCTCTGTAACCTGAGCTGACCTCACCTGCCCCTCGAGGTGCTACCCAGGTTGCCAGTAGGCTTCGCTTAGATGCCACAATCCTTCATGTCACAGGACAGTGTTTTTGATATCACCATCTTGTGTGTTTTTGATATCACAGTGACCGGTTATCTGTAAAATCATAGGTTTTTCTGTGGATTCTATGAAAAGAGGAAATGTGAGTCTTAAACGAATGCTTCCTAAAAAGAGGAAATGCATGTCTTAAGCCAACACCTTCCAAGTTCCTTTTAAGGTCTTTATGCAGGAAGGGTCCCCCTTGCACCATCCTGGCCCCAAGTGCCTGTGCCAAGCCCCAGAGGCCCCCAGCATCCTCCAGCTGAGTTGTTGGCAGGGGCAGCCACATGGGCCAGACTGTGCAGGCTCTCCTTGTCTCACACCTCCCTGCAGGCCCAGGGGAGCTGGGGAAGGCGATGACAGAAGCAGGCAATTCCAAAACATAGTGTTGGGCTTGGCATTTCTTTGGCAGGACTGAAACTGTGTACCTTCTAGGAGTGTAGGGTATGTGCATTTCATGATCAAGAAGCAACAGCTGCCATGACTTTGTCCACTCAGCAAGATGCTTCCTGTGTACTTCTGCATTGGAACTACTCCATACAAATAAAAATAGGAGACATGGAAGGAAAGAATTTTCTGTTTTCCAGTAAGACAGTTGTTGGATAGCAATAATTGTTACTATTTGAAACATGAAGAGTCTTTCTCATGCAAGACTGCACTCCCTAGTTACAGTACTATCCCCTCCCTACCACCCCGCCTCCACCCCAAATTCCCTATTCCCAGCTTGCATATCACCTTAACACGAACCCATAAATGGTTCAAGAACATAATGCCACAGAATCAGAAAATTGGAGGAGACAAGCTGTGTATAATTTGATAAATCTAGGATTTTGGATATCCAAAGATAGCCACCATCTTGCTGTAGAAGGCATCATTACTTCCCTGAGTAAATTGTAAAAATCCTAAGACCCCTATACTTGCAGTGTGACACGTTCCCGTTAGTCCTGGGCTGGTTCCTTTCAGTTCACGGTCACTGTTGATAAAGTCCAGGGACTGGAGCAAAAATTGGAAGTAAACTTAATAGTCTGTGCAGCTCTAGGACTCCGTACTTCTTATTTATTTATTTATTTATTTATTTATTTTCTTTCTTTTTTGAAATGGAGTCTTACTCTGTTGCCTAGGCTGGAGTGCAGTGGCATGATCTCAGCCCACTGCAATCTCCACCTCCCGGGTTAAAGTGATTCTTCTGCCTCAGCCTCCTGAGTAGCTAGGATTACAGGTGTGTGCCACCATGCCCAGCTAGTTTTTGTATTTTTTGTAGAGATGGGGTTTCTCTATGTTGGCCAGGCTAGTCTCCAACTCCTGACCTCAGGTGATCCACCCGCCTCGGCTTTCCAAAGTGCTGGGCTTACAGGTGTGAGCCACCATACTCACCCACAATTTATTCCTTCTAATGGCATTTAACTGTCTGGAATTTTTCCCATTCTGCCTGGGATGACAGACATGTGTTTTTGAATTATTTTGTTTGCATAGATAAAATAACTGGATGATCGGAGTTTTTGGCGAAACATATGGCCATGTGGCATATAGCCAGAAGTCTTTAAAGGAGGTGATATTTCTTTTAAGGCCCAGTTGTTACTTATATTGCTGCTCATTTCTGTCTATGTGATGTCTTAGTTTGAGCTGCTTTAACAAAACTACCATAGAGTGGGTGGCTTAAACAACAGAAATTTATTCCTCAGAGTTTTGAAAGCTCGGAAGTCCAAGATCAAGTTGAAGCTGAAAGTTCCTGTTGAGGGCTTTCTTCCTGGCTTACAGATGGATGCCTTCTTGCTCTGCCCTCACATGTCAGAGAGAGAGCTATCTCTCTCCTTTCTCTTCTTCTAAGGACACTAATCTCATGAGGGCTCATGAAGGCTTCCCAAAGGCCCCACTTCCTAATACTGTCACATCGGGGATTAGGCTTCAACGTATGAATGGGACACAAACATTCCATTCATTGCATGTAGTGGGCCAGAGGGCCAGATATTGGCTCTGTCTACACAGTTATTGTGTTTCGGAATAAACTGAGTGATTTGAAGCATCAACAATTGGCAAAACTAATGCTGACCTTCTGTAGAGCTTATACTTCTTTCTGACCACAACCTCTGGCAAGAATGTTACCTGGATTTGCTGCAATTGGAGCAGAGGGAAGAAGAGTCCCTTTATGGTGTTTAAGAGCCTGCATAGTGTAGGGAAAAAAAAGCCTGCATCACAACAATTGCCCTCAAATCTCTTCTCTTCTGGGGGACATTCCTGTGAGGTCCAGAGTATCCACCCCACTCACCCACCCTCTGATTGACTTACTGTGTTCATACACATGTACACACAGACAGCCTGTGCTGCAGAGAGAGGCCAGCAACGTCCTCCCTTTGTTGAGTTCAGCAAAGACTAGAAAGGAAAGCTGTAAGAATAAGATGCTAATGAGGTTACTGGGGAAGGTAAGCAGCATGATGAGTGTCCACGATCCACAGCGAGGCAGGATTGGAAGGGGTTATCATCTTGGGGACTTAGGCTACTTGGAAAGATAGGAATGTAGGTGGGGGATACTGTTTCAATAGGCTTCCTACCATCACCATGCAGCTAGTCTTACCCATTCCAGCTCTGGTCTCTGTAATATGGGGAAAGATACCCAGTTTAGATTAGTATCTGTCAAGTTCACTTTTATGTCTTTAGGCAAGAAGTGTCCCCTTTACACTTTATTTAGTCCAGGCATCCCCAAACTTTTTACACAGGGGGCCAGTTCACTGTCCCTCAGACCGTTGGAGGGCCGCCACATACTGTGCTCCTGTCACTGACCACCAATGAAAGAGGTGCCCCTTCCTGAAGTGCGGTGGGGCGCCGGATAAATGGCCTCAGGGGGCCGCATGCGGCCCGTGGGCCGTAGTTTGGGGACACCTGCTTTAGTCACTTATTAAAGCAGTTACTTGCATCCCTCTTGCTCCCTAGACTGAGTTTCTTAAGAGCAGGGCCTGTGTCTTTTTCAGAGTTGTCTCCAGTGGAAAGGATTGAAGTTATAGAACATTTTAGTGCACACAAATGTTCTAAAATTTTTAAATTTAAAAAAGATATTCTCCAAAAGCACCCTGGGCAGGGAGCGTGTTAGACAACTGTGCTGTGATATTATCCAAACAAACCAGTGCAGATCTAGAGGTCCCAAGACCTTGGGAACCCCGGGGCTGAAGCCCTGCAGGCTGCTCTGACAGCAGCCCATGTGGAAAGCTGGAATTCTGCACAGTTGGGCCTGAAGGCTGGGCCATCACTCACACTGCAGTGTCTCCACTGAGCAGCTTCAGATCTGGGGTCCAGCTCACCCCACCTTCTGTATGACTCCGGCTATTAATCTGCTCAGGCTGTCATAATGAAATACCACATACTAGATGGTTTAAACTACAGAAATTTATTTTCTCACAGTTCTGAAGGCTGGAAGTCCAGGATCAGGGTGCAGCAGGGTCAGGTTGTGGTGAGGTCTCTCCTCCTAGCTGGTCAATAGCTGCCTTCTCACTGTGTCCTCACATGGCCTTTCTTCTGTTCCTGTGCCTGGAGAGAGAAAGCAAGCTCTCTGGCATCTTCTCTAACAAGGACACTAATCCTAGCAGATCAGGGCCCTGCCCTTATGACCTCATTTGACCTTTAAAACTTTCTAAGAGGCCCCATCTCCAAACACAGCCACGTTGGGGTTAAGGCTTCAGCATATGAATTAGAGGGGACACATATGTCTAGTCCATAACAACTTTAGAGACAAACTGTCTGGCTTCCAATCTCTGTTACAAACTAGTTGTGGGACCTTGAGGACATTCCTTTAACTTTTCTAAGCCTCAGCTTCCTCTTGGTAAAAATGGGGACAATGATGGTACCTATCTCTGGGCATTGTAAGGATTAAATCAGATGACATACACAATGGGCCTAGTGAAGGGCCCAGTATATAGTAGGTGACCAGTAATTATTAGTTAACTTTATTAATAGGGTCCTGTAAGTTCTGAGAATGAATTTCCTAAACAGTAGGAGAACAACCTAGCCTGGATTTCCAGAACCAGCTCAGGCCTGCATGAATGGGATTCCTGGGCCAGAGAGGTTCCAGGGCTCCCCAGTATTCTGCAAGGGAGCCAAGCCTCTTCAGAGCCTTGTTAACCTCCAAAGACTTTTAACTGGGAAGTGGAAAAAAAATTGGCTGAGAGGTGGTGGCAGCCCAAAGCCCCATCTATTCCTCCCTCACTCATCTCCTTTCAAAAAGAATGGCAGAGGGAGGAACTGAGCCAGCTGGATCTGAATGAAGGGTCGTGTTGGATTCCTTCTGGCTTCTTTTTAGTTAAAAACAAAACAAAAAACAACTTTTTATTGTTGTTGCCGTTTGTTTTTGTTTTGAGATGGAGTCTGTTGCCCAGGCTGGAGTGCAGTGTTGTGATCTCGGCTCACTGCAACCTCCCAGGTTCCAGCAATTCTCCTGCCTCAGTTTCCTGAGTAGCTGGGACTATAGGCATGCGCTACCATACCCGGCTAATTTTTGTAATTTTAGTAGAGACAGAGTTTCCCCATGTTGGCTCAACTGGTCTCAAACTTCTGACCTCAAGTGATCTGCCAGCCTCAGCCTCCCGAAGTGCTGGGATTACAGGTGTGAGTCACCAAGCCTGACCTAAAAAAAAGCCTTTTGAACACATATTTTCAGATTATATGTTCCTCCTACAATTTATTATATAAAATTTGAAAAATCCAGAAACTTACGAAGGACATAAAACTGACCTGGAAATCTACCCAGAGTTAATTCTAACAGACTTTCCCTTAAGTCAGGTAGACCTAAATCTGAAGCCCATCCCTCCCATTGGAGTTATGTGATGTTTAATGGGCTGCTTGTTATTTTCAAAACCTCTGTTTATTCCTCTTAAAGTGGGGCTAATACTTCCTGCCTTGTTCCCACTTTGTGGGGGTTGCTGTGTGAATGCATGTAAAGTGCCAGGCACAGGGTGTTTATTTACTGAGAACTCTTATTGTGTTGAAGACGATGTCCTTGGCTTTTGATTCTAGCATCAAAGCTCAGACAAAAATTCTCAGTAATCTGTTATCACACTGCTCGAAAACTATTATCACACTGCTCTTTCAGGTTATCCAACCTCCAGGCATGTGCTACAAACATGTAAGCAAACCCATCTTGTCATTTGCAACGTTGACATAATAATTATGCAGCAATTTTTCCAGCATAAGTATTCCTATTTTTCCTCTTACCTTAAAGCTGCTTTAAAAGGTGAAGATTAAGCCAGACATGGTGGCATGCACCTGTAGTCTTAGTTACCCAAGAGGCTGAAGCTAGAGGATCGCTTGAGCCCAGGAGTTCAAGTTCAGTCTGGGCAATAAAGTAAGACCCCTTCTCTAAAAAAAAAAAATTAAGGTGAGGATTATATATTTGCACAGAGGACTGGATTTGTGTCTTCTTTCAGCAACCTCTACTCTCACCATCATTTCTCTCTTCTTCTTCTTTTTTTTTTTTTTTTTTTTTTTTTTGACAGAGTCTCGCTGTGTCTCCCAGGCTAGAGTGCAGTGGTGTAATCTCTGCTCACTGCAGTCTCGACCTCCTGGGCTCAAGCGATCCTTTCACCACCCTCCCTTCTCCCCACCAGTAGCTGGGACTACAGGCACATGCCACCACAACTGGCTAATTTTTGCATTTTGTGTAGAAACAGGGTTTCACCATGTAGCCCAGACTAGTCTTGATCTCCTAGACTCAAGCAATCCTCCTACTTCAACCTCCCAAAGTGCTGGAATTACAGGTGTGAGCCACTGCACCTGGCCCATTTTCCTCTTTTAAAGCAAACTGAGAACCTGGATCTCTCCTTTCCTAGTCACACTTGGGCTTGGCTTTATAATAAGGAGGCGGGGGGAGAGATGGCATCTCTCAGACTTCTGGGCTTCCTTTTTCTGTCCACCACCCAAGAACCAAGCCCATTTTCTTATTATTGCATATGAAATTAAAACTCCAGTTTTTAGATTTTAGGACAAAAGATTCCTTGAAATATGTTCAGCTTCACCCCAGCTCCAGACAATAGGCTTGTGGCTGTGGCTGTCTCTTCTTCCCTAGTCTCTCCAGCCTAACTCCTCCCCACTGCCTCTCTGCCCTGGCACCTTCCACTCTAGGGGAGCAGGGCGTCTTCTCCCCAGAGGTCAGAATGATACCCTGCAGGGAGCAGATGTTCCTGGAGCACAATTGTCACTCCCAGCCACCTGCCTTGTTTCCCAGCACTCCCTCAGGCAGTAGCCCCCAAGGGCCATGCTTGCCTTACATCAGGAGAACCTGGCGGTTGAGGCTCCGTATAAGCTTTCTTGTTTGTTGTTGAGATTCCATGCACTCGAGCCTGGCCAACTTGGCAAAAAATAAACCAACTGTTATCCAGGATAACAGCTATGATCTCCAAATATCTGACATGTGTGCCTACAATCTCCTTTAATAGCTCCCCAAGGCCTTTTCATCCTGGACACAGCCTTCTGGTGGCAAGACAAAGTTAAATGATGGGGATGAGAAAATATGTTGCTTCCTTTGTTCTATTCACTGTAATTAGCTGTGTTAGGAAAATTGAGCTTTATCCTAGAGTTGCCAAATATCCCTGAAAACAAGTATGGAATTGATCTGCTACTCATTGCTTTAAACCATTTTGATTGTGTTAGAGTGCAACACGTAGATGGAGCTATTGCATTTATTCACCAGTTTTAAGTATTCTGTACTGGATGCTGAGGATGAGGAGTGGGCAGAGAAAAAGATAACTGATAGGACTACCTTTGAGGACCCTACTCCACAGGTGGAGAGAGAATCTAGTGCCATGAAGGCAATGGATCTAGAGAAGGCACAAAGAGAGTCAGAGAAAACTTTTCAAAAGAGGGGACAATCAGGCCCTGAAGAATGAGAAATTTACTGCATATAAAAGTGGGCTTTATTTGACCTCAGGGACATACTGCAATGGCATACTGCTGGTCAGAGTTTGTCCTATATTTTCTAAGCCTAAATGTAAATATTTTCTGTTCAGATACCTAAGGGTCAAGAGAGTTGCATATCATTATTATTATAAATCCTTATTATAAATATAACAATTTTATGCAATTATAATTATATAATTTATGTTATAAACATAAATCCTTATTATAGATAATTTCTTATTTATTTTGGATATTAACCAAAGTGAGCCCCTAGATGTAATTTTAAGCAACTCACCATGACTACGGCTATCTAAACTGCCCTCAGCACTGGCCCCATTTCCTATGTGCGTCCCATTTCACTTCTCGGGTCCCTGCAGTGCCTTCCCCACATCCACACTCTCCTCAAATCCACTCACTCTGTACCGCTCCCATGAGCTCTTAGCTCCCAGCTTTGCAGAGCAGAGAGAATGCAAACTCACTTGTATGCCTTTCTCTTCTGCACCTGCCCATCTCCTCCTCCTACAAGCCTTTGATCTTAACGTCTCTGTATCTCTTTCCTCTTTTGTTAGGTGGCCATTATAATACCTTCCCCACAGGACTGTTGTAGGGATCTAATCAAGCAAGCCATGTAAATTGACAAGTGAGGGCCTTGTTTGTTGAGGCCTTCTGTTAATGATGGTCACCATTATTCTATGCTACCTCCTTCGGGAGCTCACATCTTAAATAGTCCCTTAATCTCTTATAATTTTAATCTCTCTCTTGGCTCCTTCTTCATTTCCTGAAAAATATTAGTTCTAAAATTGATACTTTCCCTCAGCCATCCTCCTTGGGCCATTTCTAGGCTTTCTTTACTCACAGAGATCTTGATGGCCATATATGCAGTTTCCACAAACTTGTCTTCAATAAGAATTCATGAAAGACTCACTGATTTCCAAAGCAGAGGTCAAGATCTTCTGTGGTCCTTGCCCCACTTCACTGCATGGCCACATTTAAAATGCTAAGGGAAGGGAGCTCTGCAGAGGCAGGAGTAGTCAGTGGTGTCAAATGCAGCTACTTGATGCATTATCCATTTTGAGTTAATTTTTACGTATGATTTTAGGTTTAAATTGAGGCTGGGTTTTTGGCCTGTGGATATCCAACATTATTTATTGAAAAGACTGTCTTCTCTTCATTGAATTGCTTTTGCATCTTTGTCAAAAATCAGTTGACCATAGCTGTCAAGATCATGCAGTCTTGATTACTATAGCTATGTAGTAAGTCTTGGAATCAAGTAGACTGATTCCTCTGACTTTATTCTTTGTGAAGGTTGCTTTAGCTCTTCTTGTTCCTTTGCCAATCCACATACATTTTGAAAATAATATAGAATAGTTTTTTGCTGGGATTTTAACAGGAATTGCATTGAACATGTATGTCAATTTGGGGAGAATTGAGACTATGTTGAGTCTTCCAATCCATGAACATGATATGTTTCTACACTTACTTAGATTGTCTTTGATTTCTTTCATTGGCATTTTGTAGTTTTCAGCAAACAAGTTCTATATGTGTTTTTTTCTTTTTTTATATTGACAGATAAAGTTGTATGTATTTGTTGTGTACAAGATGATGCTTTGAAGCACATATGCATTGTGGAATGACTAACTCCAGTTAATTAACATATGCATTACCTCATATAATGAGAGGTTAGAACACCTGATATCCACTGTCAAAGCATTTTTCAAGAATACAATGTTATTATTAACTATAGTCACCATGTTGTACAAAAGATCTCTTGAACTTATCTAACTGAAATTTTGTGTCCTTTGACCAACATTTCCCCAACTCCCTTCTACCCCAATCACTCCAGGCGCTGGCAACCGTCATTCTGTTCTCTACTTCTATGGATCAACTTTTTTTTATTCCACCTAGGAGTGAGAGCATGTGGTATTTGTCTTTCTGTGCCTGGCTTATTTTACTTAACTTAATGTTCTCCAGATTTATCCAAGTTGTTACACACAACAGGGCGTCCCCCTTTTTTATGGCTGAGCAGTATTCTATTCTGTATATATACATTGTTTTTATCCATTCATCCTTTGATGGACACTTAGGTTGATTCCATATATTGGCTATTGTGAATAAGACTGCAGTAAACAAGGAAATGCAGATATCTCTTTGACATACTGATTTCATTTCCCTTGGATATATACCCAGTAGTGGGATTGCTGGATCATATGGTAGTTCTATTTTTAAGTTTTTAAGGAATCTCTGTACTGATTTCCATAATGTACTAATTTACATTTCCACCAACAGTATACAAGGGTTCCCTTTTCTCCACATCCTTGCCAACACTTGCTATCTTTCATTTTTTTGAAAATAGTCATTCTGACAGGTGTGAGGTGATGATCTCATTGTGGTTTTGACTTGTACTTCTCTGATGATTAGTGATATTGAACATTTTTTGATAAATCTATTGGCCATTTGTATGTCTTCTGAGAAATGTCTATTCAGATTTTTTTGCCCATTTTTAAATTGAGTTGTTTTCTTGCTGTTGGGGTCTTTCAATTATTTATTTTGGATATTAACCTCTTGACAGATGTATAGTTAACAAATATTTTCTCTCATTCTGTAGTTTTCTCTTTACTGTTGATTGTTTCCCTTGTTGTATAGAAACTTTTTAGTTTGATGCAATCCCATTTGTCTATCTTTGCTTTTGTCGTCTGTGCCTATACATGTTTTCTTAAGATTTATGTCTATTTCACTTTTTCTGAGTGTCCATGTGCTCACTGCTAGTGTATAGAAAAAAGTAGCCTTTTGTATATCGATCTTTTAACTTGTGACCTTGCTAAACTGATTTATTTTGTTCTAGGAGATTTTTTTTTGGTGGATTCCTTGGGATTTTTTTTATGTGGATCATCATGTCATCTGCAACTAGGGACAGTTTTGTTTTTTCCTTTTCAATCTATATGCCATTTTTTTCATTTTGTTTCCTTATAGTGCTGGCTAGAATAACCTATGTTGACTAGCAGTGGCAAAAGTAGACATCCTTGCCTCGTTCTGAATTGTAAGGGAAAGTATTTAGCCATTCGCCATTAAATCCAATGTTAGCTGTAGGTTTTTTGTAGATGTTCTTTATCAAGTTGTGGAGGCTACCTTTTCTGAGAGTTTTTATCATGAATGGATGTTGAATTTTGTCAAATGCTTTTTCTACATTAGTTGATAAGATTTTGTGATTTTTCTTCCTTAGCTTATTAAGATGGTGGATTACATTGATTATTTTTCAAATATTGAACCAGCCTTGCATTTTTTAAATAAACCCCATTTATGTGGTGTCTAATTGTTTTTATGTGTTGCTGAATTCTATTTGCAAATATTTTGTTAAAATTTTTTAATATCTATGTTAATGAGAGATATTGCTCTGTAGTTTTCTTTTTGTAGTGTCTTTAGTTTTTGGTATCAGGCCAATATTGGCTTCATAAGATGAATTTGGAAGGGTTTCCTTCTCTTCCGTTTTCTGAATGAGATCGGTATTAATTCTTCTTTAAATGTCTGGAAGAGTTCTCCAGCTTTTAAAAACTGTTGATGCTGGGGACACAATCTGGCCCAAATAAATCTGAATCTCTGGCAGTGGGGCTTGGGCATAGGTAGTTGTCAAAAGCTACCCAGGTGAGCTTAATGTGCAACTAGCTGTGGAACTAAGTGTTGGTTGTGGACTTCTTGAAGCCAACATAGAAATGTGAAGGAAGTAGAATCCATCTGAGGAATGTCATGAATTAAACAGCTGTGAGGTTTGGTGAGTTCAGCTCTGAGACACACCCCCGGAGGTGCTGGTGTTTTCAGGATACCATGTGTAAGGGAGACGTTGGTTGTATAAGACATGTGGGTTTGACTTGGCTACTTGATAGCCGTAAATTCCTTAGCAATTTTAGCTTTCTCTTCTGTAAAATGTGACTCCTTGGTTGTTTTGAGGATAAAATGAGATAGTAGATATAAAAATGCTTTGGAACTCACAGCCTTTTGGGAAAGTAAAAAATGATGTTTCTGTAGGCTCCAGCTTCTCCCTTACTGCCACTGTGTCCTAATTCCTAATAAGTCCCTCTGGGAAGCCAGTGGGAGGCTTGTGACTCCTGCTGGCTGTAGGGGGAATGTCCTCTTCTCTGCTTACTTACCCTGACTGTGGAGTTTGGGCTCTGATAGGAGGGATGGGGCCCTGGAAACAGTGAGAAAAGACTTTGACCTTGACCATGCTCCCCTTCTTGTAGGAACATGCTTGCCAACTCAGCCAGCGTGAGGATCCTCATCAAGGGAGGCAAGGTGGTAAATGATGACTGCACCCATGAGGCTGACGTCTACATTGAGAATGGCATCATCCAGCAGGTGGGCCGCGAGCTCATGATCCCTGGCGGGGCCAAGGTGATTGATGCCACAGGAAAACTGGTGATCCCTGGTGGCATTGACACTAGCACCCACTTCCACCAGACCTTCATGAATGCCACATGCGTGGATGACTTCTACCATGGGACCAAGGTAATGCTCCTGTTTGCCAAAGGTGGCTTCCTCTTTGGCTTTTTCATTCTGCTTCTGGGGCTGCTTCAGACTAGACTCATGTGAACAAGGTGCTCCCAGGGTATTGCTGGCAGAAGAAGGGTGTGTTGGGGGCCACTATGGCAACTAGAGTAGGGATTTCCAGCTTGTCACAGATTTCCATAATGACAGAAAATAAGGCATATAGGCCTGTTTTGCTAATCATATCATTTACCCAAGTACCCAGGCTGAGAACCAATTTTATTTTTATATTTTTATGTCATTATGTCATGTAATACAAAGCTAGAGAAAGAAGAGAATAAGCTGGTGGTTGTTATTGTGTCGGGGAGTGGGTTGGTCTGATGGACTTTTTTATGTATGATAAACTGAGTTAAATCCCCAAAGACTGAAAGACATCTTCTTCTAGATGATGAGACAGCTTCTATTACCTCTCCTAGCTTGTTTGTTATTTTAAAAAAACAACTGGAAAATTGCTGGTGGTGGGTTCTCTTTTCAGAGTGAGTTACCCTGGACAATATTTAACAGTTACTGAGCTGGACCTGAGCTACTGTAAGTTCCTAAGTGACAAAACAAAAATTCGGAAGAAAAACTAGGAGTAGACTACATTCTGCAAAAAGAGCCATGACTGGGCTTTTTTACCCTTCCTATGTGCTCCAGAAACCTCTGTCATTGCAGTCATCCCTCTTCCTGGTGATTTTCTATCTCATGCTGGCCTCTCCCTGGACATCAATCTGTGGGCTCCTTGAGGACAAGGCCTGGCCATTTTCCTCTGCTTTCCCAGAGTCTAGACTGACCTGGAACTAGAGTAGCTGTCCTGTAAGTGCGCAGGCAGAGCCCAGGCCTAGGGACACAGCTTGGGGGCCAGCCACACCTCAGGCAGATGGCCCTTAAGTTCTCCTTGAGGACATGCCCCCTTCCCAATCTAGGGGCTGCAGATCAGACCCTGGGAAGGCTGGGCTATGTGGAGTCACAGTAGCCATTGCCCAGCTGTGCTGAGGCAAGGATGCTCCCTGGCCTAACCCTCTGGCATCAGGGCTACACCTGCTCACTCTAGCCAAGCCCAGGGAAGAGAGGTGGTAGGCAGACCCTCCCTGCTTCTGAGAATTTCCCCAGACCCTGCAAATGATGTTTTGATTATGAAATGGGGAGCCCTATCCTCATAAACTCGGGGTCCTCTTGCAGGTTGCCTGGTGACAGTTGGGACCTTTCTGAAGTGAGTGACATATCCAGCTCACCATCCTCATGCACCGGGCCGGGGGGCCAGGCCTGTGGTTATTGTTGTCATTTTCACTGAAGTATAGCATGTATACAGAGAAGTGCAGAAATTTTAAGTACACAGAATTGCCACAGTTGAATACACTTGTAACAAGCTCCCAAGTCAAGACACCAAATTTTACCAGCATCCAGAAGCTCCTCCAGTCACAGGTCCCCACCAGGGATAACCACTATCCTGATTTCTAATGAGCTTTTTAAAATAACAGCTTCATTGAGATATAATTCACATGTCATACAATTCACGTACTTAAAGTATGTAAGTCAATGGTTTTGGTATATTTATCACAGCTTGGTTTTGTCTGTCTATGTAGATGAAATGAAGCAGTATGTACCTTTGCATTGGCTTCTTTTGCTCAAAAATTCATAAATTCATTCACTTTCATTGCTTAATACTATTCCATTGCATAATATACCACATAGCAACTATCTGTCAGTGGGCATTTGGGTCATTGCTTGTTTGAGGCTATTACAAACATTGTCACTGTGAACATGTTCTTGTACATGTCTTCAGCAAACATGCCTGATTACATTTTGTTGGGCACATACTCCTAGGAATGGAATTGCAGGGTCCATAGGGTACACGTATGTTCAGCTTTAATAGGTAATGCCAAATAGTTTTCCAGGCTGGTTGTAATAATTTTTGCTCCCAGCAGTAGCGTAAGAGAGGCCACAGTTTTTAACACTGACATCACCAGTCCATGCTGGGGTCCATTCTGTGGTATGCTCAGGCCTTGCACTAAAAATGCACCTTCCTAGTTACTGTCCCTGTTCTGGGGAGTCCTTTAGGGCAGGGTCAGGTACCACACTGTCACTATGCTGTCTACTAGCCTCACAGAGGGCAGACTGGCCTCCTTTGTCTCATTTTTCACATTGTCATCTGCTGGGGCCTCATTAGACAAGAGTGACTGCTTTTTTCCTGAGAGCCATCAGCTCTTTACAGCTGACGAAGAACTCTGTACACCTGTCTTGATGCAAGGTGTGGGCAACTCTTGATCTTTTCTGCTTCTCACCCACATGAGCAGCTGCCTCCAGAAAACATCTAAAGGCTCCTGTGTGATTAAAGGCCCCAGATCTCCCATTTCTGCAGGTTTAGGCTGCCTCAGGAGCCCCAGTCCATGTCAGACCCTAGTTGCAGGGAATTTAAGAGACCTAACTCCAAGCCACCTTGGCAGCTGGTGTCACTTAAACTAACGCTTTGTTATATCCATGCCCTAAGCACATTTGTAATTGTCCCTGTGCCCCAGCCCTCACATGAAGCCTCTGTTGTGGTGGCCTCATTCTACCTGGACTCCATTAGTAGATCCTGGCCAGGGTCCTGAAATTCCTGCCCCTGACCCCTCCACTCCACACCAGGATTTCTCCTTTACGTTGTGGCTCCTGCAGCCAAATGGTGTGACTTCCCACTTTCTCTTGTTCCTGAAAATCTCCTGGGGAGAGAAAATGCTCTCCTACTGAAATGCTGATGGAGATGGGTGGATTTAATTATCCACACCGCCTGTGGCACCCGTGCAGAGGCTGGGCACCATGATGGACACGCTGACCTATTTAGTATGCTCTAAGAAAGGTTGATTCACTTTAAGCATCTGGGTTTATAATAGAACAGTAATCCCAAGGAAAATCTCACCCGAGCGATTAGCCAAGAAAGAAGGAGAGATCAAGTTGCATCTTTTTGTTCTTGTCAGACAGATCACAGTGCCCTGAACCCTGCACACAAACCCCCCTCCACTCCCCTGCTTGTTGATTTGGCAGCAGCAGCAGCCAGGACCAGAAAAACAAAACAATTGAAAGCCTGGCCTTTCTGAGAACATCTGGGCCTCCATTGTACTTGGTCTCCAGGGATTTCTCTCCAGCACTTCTTCAGCCCACGCCTCGCTGGCCCCCGCCTCTGAAAGAAGCTGTGGCAGGCTCTGCCTGGCTCCCCTGCTCACAGCCTGGTCACTTGACCCTCCTCCCTGTCCCAGGCACCACAACCCCCACACCCTACCACCTGTAGGCCTTGCCCTCCCCAGGCCCAGAACCAGGGTTTCCAGAAGGTTCCAGGACCACCTGCTCGCTAACAATACAGACCCCATTCCAGAAAGGAGGTTATCTTCGTGGGGGAGCACGGGGAGAGGGAGTGAGGAGGGAGAGCCAGTGACACCAACTGTGTTCATGAAGGACCAGAAATTTAGTCTGGTTGAGGGGTCTCATATTATTATTCTGCTTAAGTAGATGTTGCACTTAGTCTCTTTCATACGTATCTAAGTATTGCAGAGTAAAGAATGTTCTTACAGGCTCTTGAGCTCCACCCACCAATGTCTCTCTAGGGCCAGGTGAAAATCATCAGAATCAGGTTTTTAAAGCTATGGGCGGTTGGGTGTGGTGGCTCACACCTGTTATCCAAGTACTTTGGAGGCCAAGGCGGGCAGATCACCTGAAGTTGGGAGTTCAAGACCAGCCTGACCAACATGGTGAAACTCTGTCTAAAAAAAAAATCAAAGCTATGGGCATTCACAAGCAAACCAGGTATGTGGCAAAATAAAAATAGAAATAAAAATAAATACAGGTATCAGCCCCTAACTAAGTATTGATAGAGAGGGCAGACATGTGCAACTGAACAAGCTTCCTGTGTATCTTTTCTGCCTCCCTCTCCCCCAAAAATATTTTAAGAACCGCTGTGTAGGCCAGTGATTTTCACCCTTTGGAAGCAAATTACATTAGAACTGTCAGGCATGTAAACCAGAGCAGCTCCATCTTAAATAGGGGCTGGGTAAAATGAGACTAAGACCTAATAGGCTGCATTCCCAGACGGTTAAGGCATTCTAAGTCATAAGATGAGGTAGGAGGTCGGCACAAGATACAGGTCATAAAGACCGTGCTGATAAAATAGCTTGCAGTAAAGAAGCTGGCCAGGTCCCACCAAAACCAAGATGGCCACAAGAAGTGACCTCTGGTCATCCTCACTGCTACACTTCCACCAGCGCCATGACAGTTAATAAATGCCATGGCAATATCAGGAAGTTGCCCTAGATGGTCTGAAAAAGGGAGGCATGAATAACCCACCTCTTGTTTAGCATATCATCAAGAAATGACCCTAAAAATGGGCCCTGGGGCTGCTCTGTCTATGGAGTAGCCATTCTTTTATTCCTCTACTTTCTTTTTTTTTTTTTTCTGAGATGGAGTCTTGCACTGTCACCCAGGCTGGAGTGCAAATGTGCAATCTCAGCTCACTGCAACCTCCGCCTCCCGGGTTCACAGGATTCTCCTACCTCAGCGCCCCCCGAGTAGCTGGGATGACAGGCACACACCACCATACCTGGCTAATTTTTTTGTATGTTTAGTAGAAACTGAGTTTCACTATGTTGGCCAGACTGGTCTTGAACTCCTGACCTTCTGATCCCCCTGCCTCAGCCTCCTAAATATTATTCTTCTTTCTTAATAAACTTGCTTTTGCTTTGCACTGTAAACTTGCCCTGAATTCTTTCTTGCACAAAATCCAAAACCCTCTCTTGGGGTCTGAATAGGGACCCCTTTCCTACAATAGAACCACTTAGGGAATTTTTGAAAGATCCAGCGTCCAGTCTCCAGCCCAGACCAGTTAACTCAATGCCTCTAGGTCTGTGTCCTCCCCATCATCCCTGGTGATTATGAGGAACTTTAAGGGGTTTTGAGTGGCACAGGCTGTACTCCTGTTGCTGTCTGACCCTCACTTTTGAGCTAGGGCTGACATCCAAATCCCCTGGGTCTGCCTTGGGGAAGCTTAGGCCTGTCTTATGTGTGTGTGTGTGTGTGTGTGTGTGTGTGTGCACGCGCGTGCGCATTTGTTTGTGTGTTTGAGATGGAGTCTTGCTCTGTCACCTAGGCTGCAGTGCAGTGGCATGATCTTGGTTCACTGCAACCTCTGCCTTACAGGTTCAAGCGTTTCTCCTGCCTCAGCCTCCTCAGTAGCTGGGATTACAGGCGTGTGCCACCACGCCAGACTAATTTTTGTGTTTTTAGTAGAAACAGGGTTTCACCATATTGGCCAGGCTGGTCTTGAACTCCTGACCTTGTGATCCACCCACCTCAGCCTCACAAAGTGTTGGGATTACAGGTGGGAGCCACCAAGGCCTGTCTTGTTTTGACCTTGCTGGTCTTTCTTATTTGCTTGTCTCTTTCTATTCACATTGCAATGCCCCCTGGTTGGGCTCCCACACCCCAGCCCAGGGCCCAGAGCTTCTGTGCTTGTTAAGCTCCCTAGCCTGATGTCCTCTCCTCTTGTCTGTACCTATGGCAATCATCAGTGAGAGAGATTGGCAATGGCAGAGATGCCATTAAACAGAAGTCCACCTGGGGCTGGCCCTCTTCTCTGAGGGTCCAGAGACTCCCTCTTGTCTGTGCCAGAGGCTATCCAGTACCAAAGACAGCTTTCCACCAACTCAGAATTAGCATGGAGGAATCTTACAGGCAACCTGTGGTGCAAGCCAAATCCTAACCAAGAGTGCTCCTGCAGCATGGGACCAGCCTAGGGCACAGCTGGTAGCGCAGGTTAGGGTGGCCTGCCACACCCCACCCCGAAGAAGGATTCTGCCCCTCCCTGCCCTTTCACTGCAGAGGACTGGACTCCATCTGGTAGGGCCCTGAGGGTATGCCCCACTAGGACATAAATGAATTCCCACTGGTGCCCAGCCCTGCCAGCTTCCTTACCAAGGATCCCATTTGTCCACTTGGCAGGTTGCTTTTGCTACTTTTGTCTTCAAAATGTGCTCTTGTGGAATGAAGCCTATAAATGCTGCTCGCTTCCTTTCTTCCATTTCTTCAACTCCAGTATCCTGTTTCTGTTAAATGCTGGCCAGAATTTTGTTCTCATTTAAGCTCTACGATGACACTTCCTGCTCATGGGGATCCAGACTCATATGGTCTTGCTTATTAATTGATGTTTTCAAGTTCACATATCTCTCCATCCCTGTAAGAAGCAGGATGGCACCTTAGAATCATCTAGTCCCACCTACCCATTGATAGGAGACCCAGAGAGAATGCATGAACCTGCCAGGTGCTATGACTTATGCTTATAATCCCAGCACTTTGGGAGGCCAAGCAGGGAGGTTTACTTGAGCCCAGGAGTTTGAGAACAGCCTGGGAAACATGACAAAACCCCATCTCTGCAAAAATTAGCTAGGCATGAAGGTGTAGACTTGCAGTCCCAGCTACTCAGGAGGCTGAGTGGGGAGGATCACCTGAACCCAGGAAAGTCGAGGCTGCAGTAACTGTGATTGCTCCACTGCACTCCAGCCTGGTGACAGAGGTTGGCCCTGTCTCAAAAGCAAGAACAGGAGTTTGAGGATGCATGAATAGCCCAAGTCCCAGGGCCAGTTGGACCAGAAGGCAGGTTTCTCAGCCTTTCACCACCCCATTCGGGGCCTCCTGAGACCTCACGACTGAACACTTACTGCTTTTAGCCTGTGACCTCTTGGTTGGCTGCATGCAGATATTTCTCTTACTACTCTATGGCTCCAAATTTCCTTGGACCAGATGAGAATGTCTCAGAACGGACACATATCAGGCAGGCAGCTGAGTGAGCTCTCTGCCTGCCTAAGACAGTAGCTTTATGAAATGCTACTCCTCCCTGCAGCAATAACTGATGTCAGTGCCTTAGAGCTGAACAGTTTTTACTATGTATAAATGGTGGTTGTAAGGATTAGATGAGATGATGCATAACAAATGCTTCACAGTGCCTGACACAGAATACACATAAAATAAATGTTAGCCCCCATGCTGGGACTATCTGCTTCCACTCTTTTCTTTCAGTTCCTTGAGAACTTGCTTTGGCTTCACAATGAAATTGTTCTACTGTGCACCGAGTGCCCATGCTACCTGCGTCCCTGGGCTTGGCCAGTAGGCACCCTGGCAAGCCTTCTCTGGGAATCGGCCCTCACCTCCCAGCTCATTTTCCGTGCCTGTTCTTCCTGCTGCCCCACCACCACCTCTCCTAGCTGTGGGGTTTGAGATTGGCATAGCTGGGCCCCTGTCTCCACTTTCTTCTGTGACTCACCTACAGGCTGTAAAAAGCCCTGTGAAGTCTTCATGAAGTGACTTCCCCTCTCCTGCCATCTGGAGGACACCCCTTCTGCCCCCTCTATCGATACCTAGTTTGCTTGTAGGGGATATATTAGTTTTCTGCTGTGTAACTAATTGCCTCAAGCTCAGCAACTTAAAACACTCATTTATTAACTACCAGTTCTGCAGGTAGAAGTCTGGGCACAGCACAACTAGGTCCTCAGCTAACAGCCTTGAAAGCCGCCATCCAGGTGTTAGTTGGTCTGCATTCTCATCTTGAGTCCAGGGTTCTCTGCCAAGCTCATGTAGTTGTGACAGAATTCCATTTCTTGGAGCTCAAGGACTGAGGTCCCTATTTCCTTGCTGGCTCTCAGCCTGGGGCAGGTCTCAGCGCCTGGAGGCTACCAGCACACCTTGCCACTTTCCCCTTCCATCTTCAAGGCCTTACCTCAAGTCTCTTTCCTGTTTAAAATCTCTGACCAGAATCTCTTTCACCAGAAAGAAACCCATACCTTTTATGAGCTCACTTGATTAGCCCAGAACCACTGAGGATAATCTCCTTTTTTGCAGTCAGCTGTGCCATAGAATATAACCTAGTCATGGGTACTTTTTCCCATTTTATTCATAAGATCTCTCCCACACTCAGTGAGAGGCAGTTATACAGGGGCGTGGATCACTGGGAGTCATCTTAGAATTCTGCCTACCCCAGGGAGTCACGTGCAAGAAACATGGCTATCCTATAGACATTTTGCCCTAGTACATCTCCATGCCACCAATTTTGCTTAAACTACTTAAATCATTATTTACTTATTCATTTTAGAGATAAGGTCTGGCTCTGTCACCCAGGCTGGAGTGTAGTGGCATGATCATAGCTCACTGCAGCATCAACCAGCTGGGTTCAAGCAGTACTCCCACATAGCTGGAACTACAGGTATATGCCACCAGGCCCAGCTAAGTTTTTTGTTTTCATTTTTTGTAGAGACAGGATCTTGCTATATTGGCCAGCTGGTCTTGAACTCTTGGCTTCAAGCGATCCTCCAGCCTTGGCCTCCCAAAGTGCTAGGATTACAGGCATCAGCTATGCTTGGCCTACTTAAACCTTTTTAAGATTCTACACTTATATTTTAATTTAATTTATTTATATATTTATTTATGATACAGAGTCTTGCTCTGTCCCCCAGGCTGGAGTGCAGTGGTGCGATCTTAGCTCACTGCAGCCTCCACCTTCTGGGTTCAAGCAATTCTCCTGTCTCAGCCTCCCAAGTAGCTGGGAATACAGGTGCCCACCATCACACCCAGCTAATTTTTGTATTTTTAGTAGAGATGGGGTTTCGCCATATTGGTCAGGCTGATCTCGAACTCCTGACCTTGGGTGACCTACCAGCCTCAGCCTCCCAAAGTGCTGGGATTACAGGCGTGAGCCATTGTGCCTGGCCCACATTTACATTTTTTTTTTTTTTGAGACGGAGTTTCGCTCTTGTTACCCAGGCTGGAGTGCAATGGCGCAATCTCGGCTCACCGCAACCTCCGCCTCCTGGGTTCAGGCAATTCTCCTGCCTCAGCCTCAGCACATTTACATTATTAAAATAAAAAATCACCTTGGCCCCGCTTCACCTCACAGCTCTCTCTATGCCTCATGCCCTGTCCCTGCAATGGCTCCCTGTTGTCTAAGACATCAGGTTTGGATGTGTGGATCTTCCCCCGGGCAACCCCTGATCTGACCTTGCCCTCCCATCTACCCTTTGCCCTCCCTTCGACCCCTCATGGCCAGCTGCTCCTCACATGCACCCATCCATCAGGAAGATGCCCCCATGGACATTCCATGCTGCCTGTTGCCGTCCCTCTCCACCCCTGCACAGAGCCCCTCCGTCAAGGCGAACACCCTCTCCTTGCATTCCTCCTCCAGCTAACCTAGCTACAGGACGTCACTTTCTTCTCACCAGCAGAAATAACTTGTCATCCTGAGGCTTTCAAATTGTTTCCTGTGTTAAATTTGTTTCTCAGCAAGATTGAAGACCCTTTGAAGAGCAGAGACGAGAATTTAACTTGTTGCCGCAGAACTCACATAGCCCTAACAGTGTCGTCAACATCCAAGAAATGGATGTCAGCATGGAGTGGGAGTTATCAGCACAGACTGGGGCTGTGAATGCTGGAGTTTGAATTTCAGCTCCACATTCACTTGCTGTGTAATGTGGGCAAGTTAATCTCTCTGTCCTTCCATTTTCTTATCTGGAAAATGGAGATTATAATGGTTCTTTATAAATCCTAATTGAGTTATTATTTATAAAGAACTTGGTGCTGATTAAGAATTATGTGAGTGTTAAATAAATAAATAGATCATGTTGATCAAAGTCAGACCCCTTAAAAATCCATGTGTACTACAGTTTAGCATACATATTGAACAGTTAAGCATCAAATAGAAGCTAAAAGAATTGGATTTCATTCCTACTGTTAGAATTTCTGTGTGTGTTTTAGATTTCGAATGGAGCCTGATAGTAATAGTGATAAATTCTAATTAATTTTCTCTCTTCTCTTTCTCTTAAAGGCAGAAATAGCCAGTACTAAACTCTGCAAGTATCAGGAGCTATTTAAAGATGTCCTGCTTCAGACCAGCTACTTGCTTAACAAAACCTTGCTGGCAACTTTCATTCTACGTGTACATTAATTGGCAGGCCAAAATGTAGGCCAGGTTGATCCTTCTTAGAACTGATGTGAGTGAGGAGATCTATCGTTTCTTATAAATTTGCATCTCTAGTATTAGGAAAACACTTCCTATGGTGACCAAGCACCTCCTCAACTTCTAGAACAGTGTTTTCAAAGGATTTATCAATGCAGATTATTGCATTTTTAAAACCTTTGATTCAGAATAAAATAAATACACCCTCTTTGATTGAGCCCAAGTGTCCTGGAAATCTTTTATGTTTAGTAGAAGCTTTGCTTTATGCTCTCGTCTGCTGGGGTTTACAAAAGGAAAAAAAGGAAGAAGAAAAATATATACTGTATGTACACTTAGGTGATACATATTACACATGAATGACATTTTTCTTCCTTTTTTCTTCCTTTCTCTTTTCTTAAATTAAAATCCTGTCTTTTTTAATATTTCAAAAAATATTTGAATATGGCCTTTTCTCAGTTGGAAATATCTGTTCTCCCAAACCTCACGGAGGTCACCTTTGAAGTTGTCATATTCCTATGTTGAAAATTAGGGACATATCTTAGAGTAGTTCATTTACAGGTGGAAATGTGTGTAGGTGCTATATCATTTTCCCTGGTTACCTTCAGTCTCATTGTTCCCCGAGGTTATCACTGCAGCCAGCCACATTTTTCTCTTCTTCTGATGCTGTTTTATTTCTTGTTGACTAAAACGGAAGCCCGGTAAGGATCTTTTATTAGTAACTAAATGAATGTAAAACTGTGGGTCTACTATTTTAAGAACCTTCTCATTGACCATGGTTTCTCATTCATACTGCACACACGTCAACATACCATCTTACACTCACATTCACTCTCACACACACAATTATAGAGCTGGAAGTACCGTTAGAGATTAATAAATCCTACCCATACTCCATAAATAATTTTTCTGTTTAGACTTAAACTATCCACAATATTCTCAATTAATATTTTAAAATAAAATTAAACAAGGTGGAGCTTGGTGGCTCACACCTGTAATCCCAAAGCTTTGGGAGGCCAAGGCAAGAGTATCACTTGAGGCCAGGAGTTTAAGACCAGCCTGGGCAACATAGTGAGACCCCCATCTCTACAAAAAATACACAAATTAGCTGAGCATGATGGTGTGTGCCTGTAGTCCTAGCTACTAGGGAGGCTGAAGCAGGAGGATCACTTGAGCTCAGGAGTTTGAGGCTAAGCTATGATCATGCCATTGCACTCCAGTGACAGAGCAAGACCCTGTCTAAAAATAGAAAAATAAATTGGTAAATGTTAGTGAACTCTACTCTTGGGAAGAGTATGTATAGAAAGAAGAAGATCATGATTAGGTAACCTGGGAAGCCACCTTTTTTAAAAAAGCAACTTAATCAAGGTATAATTAATGTATGACAAGCTGCATATTTTAAAGTTTGGTACATTTGACATATACATACATCATGATGCCATCACAATAAACATATCCATCATTCCTGAAAGTTTCTCTGTGTTCCTGTAATTTAACTCCACCCTCAACCCAGTTACCACTGTTTTCTATCACTATAGATTAATTTGCATTTTCTACCATTTCTACATAAATGGAATAATGCAGTATGCATTCCTTTTTTTTTTTTTTTTTGGTCTGATTTCTTTCCCTCGGTATTATTAATTTTTTGGCTGTTACAGATAAAGCTACCATGAACATTCATATACATGTATTTGTGTGAATATAGGCTTTTAATTCCCTTGAGTAATTAGCTAGAAGTGGAATTTGTCGGTCGTATGGTAGGTCTACATTTAGCTTTTTAAGAAATTGCCAAACTGGTTTCCAGAGTGGTTGTAACAGTTTTTTTTCCCATCAGTAGTCACTCCATATCATTTCTACCACTTGTTGTGGCCGATCGTTTCAATTTTAGCCATTCTAATAGGTGTGTAGTGGTATCTCAGTGTACCGTCAATCTGCATTTCCTTAGTCACTAGTGTTGAATATCTTTACATGTGTCTATATACTTTCTATATGTTTTTGGTGAATTGTCTGCTCACACATTTTACTCATGTTTTAATTGAGTTGTAGGCCTTTTAAAAATCTGATTGTAAGAGTTGTTTTCTTTTTTGTTTGTTTGTTTGAGATGGAGTCTCTCTCTGTCTCCTAGGCTGGAGTGCAGTGACACTATCTTTGCTCACTGCAACTTCCACCTCCTGGGTTCAAGCAATTCTCCTGCCTCAGCCTCCCAAGTAGCTGGGATTACAGGCACCTACCACCACACCCAGATAATTTTTTGTATGTTTTTAGTAGACACAGGGTTTGGCCATGTTGGGCAGGCTGGTCTTGAACTACTGACCTCAGGTGATCGACCCGCCTTAACCTCCCAAAGTGCTGGGGTTATAGGGGTGAGTCACCATGCCCTGCCCAAGGGTTGTTTACGTAGTCTAATTACAAGTCATTTGTTAGATATACGTTTTGCAAAATTTACTCACTGTCTGTTACCTACTTTTTCATTTTCTCAAGTGTTTTTTGAAGAGCAGTAGTTTTCAATTTTGAAGTCCAAATTTTATCTATTTGTTTCTTTCTATTTCATGCTTTTTGTGCTATAATCAAGAAATCTTTTCAGAATCCAGGGTCTCTAAGATTTTCTCCTAGTTTTCTTTTAGAAGTTTGTAATTTTACCTTCTACAGTTCAGTCTATGATCTATTTTAAGTTAATTTTTATATATGGTATGTGGTAAGCATCTACATTCAGTTTTTTTGCAAATGGCTATCCAATTGTTCCAGCGCCATTTGTTGAAAAGATTATCCCTTGTCAAAAATCAATTGACCATATGTGTGCCAGCCTATTTTTGGACTCTTCTCTTTTGATCTGTTTATCTATTTTTACACCAATACCACAGTCTCTTAATTATTATAACTTTACAGTAAGTTTTGAAAGCAGGCAGAGTAGGTCTCCCAACCCCATTCTTTTTCAAAGTTGTATGGCTATTCTACATCCTTGGAAGCAAATAGTTTAGTGCAGGCTGCAAAGTAGAAACATAGAGATATGAATGCATTAATGAAGCACTTGATAAACATTCTCAGCCCTTAGCATGGTCCCTTTCTGTTTGCTGAAAGTTAGGAATTTTCTTTAAAATTGTCTCAAGTTATTTAGAGGGAAAAATCTATGACATGATTATAAATACTGATGTAAATATATTGTCTTCATATAATCCATGTCTAATTAAAAGCAAGTTACAACAACATCGGGGGAAGAGCTCATGCTTCCTCTGCCTTAGATTTAGAGTTGGTGGAGAAGAGGGATAGGCTGGGCACTCCTGAGAGGACTAAATTGGGATTAAACTTTTCCTGGAATGAATTTAGCCACTGAGCCTTCACCCCCGTCCCTTTCCTTCGGTCAGATTTCCGTTCTTTATAATATCCTTTGTTACCTTCAGGCCTGGGCTCCAGCTTCTCTTTTCTGGTTTGGGGCCTTGATTCTCATGCTGTCAGGCAAAACACACCCCAGGACTTAAGTTTGGGAGACCACTTTGGCTCCCACTCTCTAATGCCTAGACTTAGCAGCCATCAAAGAGTATCTTTTTCCCACCAGGTGGAAAATACAAAATGAGTTGTGTTCAGCCCCTGAGGGGATCTGGGACCCCAGACCCCGAGCTGGTGCATGGCAGCACATGGCTCTCACAAGATCTGAGGTTAGGCATCCATCCCCCAACCTCTCTGCAATCGGGATGCACCTGAGCCGTCAGAGCACTTCCACACCCATTCATCGCTTATTTTGATCTTTGAAGCCCCCTCAGGCAGATCTTATCATACTTCCTTTGCAGGAGGAAAGCAGGGTCCCAGAGAGGTGAAATAACTTGCTAAGCTAATCAGGGCTGGAAAGGCCTGTCTGCCGCCCACTGACTTACAGCCCCTGTTCCTGGAAACCATATTTCCAGGGGGGCCTCTCGGCAGCTTAATGGCATTGTCACCCTGTCACCCCTTAGGCTTTGGGACTACAGTGAGGGTCTTGCCACGTTGAGGCAGCTGAGGGATGGAGAAATCTGAGTTACATGTGTCTTATTGCTCTCTGGCATCCGTGGGTAGGCTGGATGTTTAATAAACATCATCATGGCCTGGTGGCCTATAAACGTCCCTTTTTGGGGTTAGAAGGGGCTTTGCTAAGGACGTGGGTGACAAAGGGCCTCTCAGTGTGGCTCTGTTTCAGAGCGGCTCTCCGGAAGCTGGCAGCCACATTCCCTATGCCACACAGCTCCTCTGAGGAGCCTCTCCAGTCTCCATGGAAACTGCATGTCGGGAGCCAGCCGGCTCCATACTGTGGCTTTGTATTAAACACAATGAATTTAAATTGGATGCTCGGCAGTGAAGATAATCATTCTGAATTAGAGAGAAGCCTGGAGCTCCTCATTTCATCATTTTAAATGTTGGCACAATTTTCCGTTTTCGCCCTGTAATTCAAGCCCAAGCCACACCTACCCCTCTGTTTCTAAGCTGCAGTTAGGTCCAATTTCACTTGGGTTTTTCTCCATCCTTTGAGGAATCTTGGAGCTGGGGAGCCCCTCCATCAGGCCAGGGCCACTCCAGCATTGTGTAAAAGAAACCAGGGGGCTCTAGAGTCTGGCTGTGTGATTTTCTCAAGGCCCAGTTTTCTTACCTATAAAATGAAAAGAGTAATCCCTACCCTACGGAGGCATTTTTAAAAATTATTGTGGTAAACTACATATAACATAATATTTACCATTTCAACTGTTTTTTAAGTGTACAATTCTGTGGCATGAAGTACATTCACATTGTTATGCAACCATCACCACTGTCGACCTCCAACACATGGACAGTTTTCTTCCCCAACTGGCTCTCTATTGATGAGGCTGAATGAATGAGAAGTTCCCATTAAACACTGATTCCCCATTTCTCCCTCCCTCCCCTAGTCCCTGGCAATCGCCATCTTGTTTTCTGTCTCTGAATTTGACTACTCCAGGTCCCTCATATAAGTGGAACCATACTGTATTTGTTGTCTTATGACTGGCTTATTTCACTTAGCATAAGGTCCTCAAGGCTTGTTCATGTTGCAGCTGTGTCAGAATGCCCTTCCTTTTCAAGGCTGAATAATACTCAGTTGTACGTAGATACCACGTTTTGCTTCTCCATTCATCTGTCTATGGATACTTGGGTGGCGTCCACCTTTTGAATGCTCTGAACATACTCTATACAAATACTCGTTTGAGTTTCTGCTTTCCATTACAGAGTCATTTTTGAGAATCAAATAAGATAATAAATAAGAAGAGCACTGCACATAGTAGGCTGTTAGTAAATGTTCATTTTTTCCTGAAAGCGTGTTAAACCCAGGAGCTAATGCCACAGTGGCCTGATGACTTCAGTGAGAGTGATGTCACTTTTGCTAGCAGGATGCTTCTATATCCCTGGGACTCGCCAGTCTCCATGTCTGGGAATTCGCCCAATTCATTCCAGGGCTTAAAGGAAATGTCTTAAGCACGGAAATGTGCCTCATGTCTCACCATAAAAACCATGCATGCTTTTACATTTCTCCCACCAGTGGGTGTTCATGTATTTCTAGTTCTAAAATGAAAAAAAAAAGTGTTAGAGCTGATATATATACTAACTAATCAGTGTTCTATTTTAAGTACACCCTCTGGGAGACCCTTAAGCTGGGGTAGGATTGCCCCAGGCTGGGAGGTTCTGTGCCGAGTTACTATTTCGGCAGCAGCAGCAGCATCAGACCAGTTTTCAGTATTACAGAAGAGTGTGGGATTTAGAGTAAAAATACCTGGATCACAGCCTTGGCTGGCCTCTCAAAAACTGAGAAGATGACCATGTCTGCTACACATAGTGGCTGTGAAGATTAGCTGGGAGAGTACCCCGCTGCACTGATGCAGGAGGCAGAAAGGGACCAGGTCTTTGGGCTGGTCTGCAGCCTTCCAGTAGATTCTCTCTGGCTCTAGCTTCATCTAAAAGCCTTCTATAAGGGAGTACCCCCTTGCTGCTTTGAACCCCTCCAGTGGTGAAAATCGCAGACCTCGGAACCATCTTTCCCCAGGGGGGTCCTCTAGTCTTTCCAGTTGCTGTCAGAGCAGCCCTAGAGCCAGCTCCTCTTTGTACTTAGGAATTTGTGACAGAAGGGAGGGAGGGGCAGGGGCTCTTGCACAGCCTCCTGACCCGTGCATGACCCAGCCGCTCCCTACAGCTTAGCGATGCTCTTTATTGATGAGGCCTGTTCTTTATTGATGAGGCTGAAGGGAGGAGGGGAAGCAGGAGTTTCACACCAAATCACAGACCTTTCTCTCACTTCTCAGCAGTGGCTGCTGGCAGTGTGGAGTGCGCCTGGCATCTATCCACCTGTTGAGCAGGAGCCAGGGCAGACTGAAATCAGGGCTTCCTGAACAGATGTGTTCATTGCCTGAGACAAGAAAGGTCCCTGGGCTACTCACCTATGGCGAGCAGAAACTCAGGACTCCCAGGGAGGGCCTGCATCTTAACCTCTAAGGGAAGCTCATCTCTTCTTAAAGCTAGTGAGCCCAGGAAGTTTCTGTGCCTTGGTAAGAGGCTTGGCTTGGCTTCCATAACCCCATACCCCCTGGGCTTCCTCCTACTTCTTTGAAATTCTTTTCCAGTCTCCTTCCTCGTCTTGTCTTCATCTTGATGCTCTCCTATGCTATGGCCTCTCAGGGTCCTGTTCCAGAGTGTCTCTTCCTCTTACCCATCCTCTCCCACTAAGTAATCAGTTACTGATGACTCCCACTTTAGAGCTGCAGCCTAGCCACCTCTGCGTACCTCCCTACTGGGCATTGTGCCATGGATGCCCCCAAAGCCCAACCTAACATGCTCCTTGTCTTCCATACAACTCCACTCCTCTTCCAGGGATACCTCCTGCAAGGCATGGTACCCCATCCACCCAAGCCAAGCCTACTTGCTCAAGACCAGGGGCCTGCTAATGAATATAGCCAGAACCCAAATCCAGGTCAGGCTCCAGAGCTCAGGCTTCTCCCACCATTGCCTCTGCCTCCAAGCGCCATCAGAGAAGTCAACTGCATTTCTAACAAACTGAATAATGCAAATGTCACTCTGAGCCCCAAACCAAACTCAGCGTACCCTGGGACCCCTTCCCATTTTGTGACTGTGCTGGACTTCTGCCTGAATCCCTTTGTCAGCCATCCCTGACCCCTGGGCTCCCAGCTCCTTAGCTCTTCCAGACTGCTTTCTCTGCCCCAGCTCCTGTTTCAGAGTGGGCCCATTACAACAGCATGGTAACTTCAGCCAAACCCTGTTACTGCCTGTCTTGTTGACTCTGCGGTGCATTTTCCAAATGGTTTTCCTAAGCCTCATCTTGGCTCAGACCAACATTCCTGATTTCCCCCAAAACCTTCCATCCGGGATTTTGGCTTTATTTCCTGTTCTGTTAGGAAGTCTGGGACAAAGGGCCTGCACTTCCTCAGGTCTCCTCCCAATTTCCTCTGATCACCTCCATCTTTATCCACCCCTTCCCTGAATGAATGGGAAGAGGCCCCTCCAGCCTAATAGATGAGAATATCAGCCCTCAGTTTCCTCATCTGAACAATGAGGATAATAATGGCCTCTATTTGGGGGAGAATTAAACCAGCACAGGAAGTGCTTGATGATGTTAATTATTAGCAGTTTTCATCAATATTTGAATATCCCTTAATCAGCTCTATTTCCATGTGTCTAAAAATTCCCTTTCCCCTAAGTTTGATCTTCTCTCCTGATGCCATTTTTTCAGCCACCCAGTCACAAAACCTCCCCCGTTATTTATTTTCACCTCCTCGTCTGTCATCAAAGCTTGCTGCTTCTTCCAAGAAACATGAATCACATATGTCTCTTCCAACCCAGCCTCCATCAGGTCCGTCATCATCCCTACACTGCCCTTGAGCTTGCATGCTACAGCCAGAGTAATGTTGCCAAGTCCGCTGTTCACGTTCTTCCTCACCTCAGAGCCTGCTGTGGCTGCATGTGGCTTACAGCAGAGATCAGGTGCACCCCAGCTCCCCAACAGCCTCCCATCCTGGGCCATAGACATGTCCAGGGATAGAAGTATGGCCCGAGTCCTCTCTATAAATGTGCTCCTAAACCCCACACTCCCTAAACTCCCTCATTACCACCACCTCCTCCCACAGAAGTTGACACACTTTGCCGATCTGATGGAATCAGGTTAACCAAAGTCCTCATGGTTAGTCCTAATCAGACCTGCCTCAGCCCAAACCTCAGCCTGTTCTCTGTCTTCCAGCTGTGCCCCTGACTCTGCCACACCATTTCCTACCCTGGAGCATCCTGGCCTGTTCAAATCATGCCTGCCCACTGCTCACAGCCTTCCTATCCTAACATGACCTTTCCTTCCACTGGGCTGCTTTTGCAGTCGCTACTCCCCATTAGCATTGAGGAACACTATCTCTTGTTGCCTTTTAATCTCAGTATTTTGAAGTCATTTCTATTAAAACTAAACTTTTCTCCTTTTCTGTTTACCAGTTGGACTCTAAGCTCCTTAAGTTGGTCACATTTCTTCTTCTGGAGCATCTGATACACGTAATAGAGGGCACGTAGTGTGCACATTAGTGCTACCTACAAATTATGCTTCTTGTTCCTCATGAATATTTAATGGGCTCTTACTATGTGCAGGCACTGGGCTAGGTGCTTTATATGCTGTATCTCATTTAATTTTCATAATAACTCCATGAGGCATGTATTATTATCTCTGTTTTACAAATGGAGAAATGGAGCTCAAACAGATTAGGTAACTTGCTGAAGATCTTACAACTAATAAGTGATGGAGCTGGGATTTACACCTAGATCTGCCTGCCTGAATGTCTGATTCTTGTCAGGATACTACAGTATTAATGTGCTTTAAGTGGCAAGCGGATTAAGTATGAAAAAATTTTTTTTTCTCAAAATATATTGTGGATTGAATATTACCTGTTTCCTCTGCAAAAAGCTGAAAGAATGAAGTGTGAGTTTTAGATACGATAACATTCAGAGTGAGAGCAAAGTAAGGTCAGGAAGTGGGACCATGCCCTGGATGATGTGGTAAAGGCGATAGACCCAGAACATAAGAGTGGAAAATAAAAGTAAGTTTAGGGGTGCAATCAATTACAAATGTGCAATTTAGGGAAAACCTGTCAGCT
This sequence comes from Saimiri boliviensis, assembly GCF_048565385.1. NCBI lineage: Eukaryota > Metazoa > Chordata > Mammalia > Primates > Cebidae > Saimiri > Saimiri boliviensis. Next base: position 26,656,351 of record NC_133449.1, read on the forward strand.
GGGTGAGCTCAACAGGCTGCGAATTATCAGTCAAGATAAGGCCTGAGGGCTGTATGTAGCCAGAGGGGAGAGAAAGTGGGGAGAATAAGTCATGTATCTTATTGGAGAATAAGTCCTGTGTCTCTTGGATGCCCTGGAAGAGGCTGTTTTCTTAAGAAGTATTTGATAGAAGGTGCTGGTCTTGGGTGTGGGGTAGTGCTGGTACAAAGAGGATGGAGTGGTGGTCAGCATGCAAGCTTCTTGGAAGGGGATCATCAGAGAAAGGGTCAAGAGTCCTCAGCAACTCCCCACCCGTGTGAATTAGCTGAGTTGGTAATGAAGCCCAGTGTAAGGCCATAAGAGCCTGGTCCCCCTACATCAGGCCAGGGTAGGTGATAAGCTAATGGCTGTACTGGCAACACAATTTGCAGGACCCGGTGCAAAAGGAAAATAAAATAAATATGAGGTTCCTTTTTAAAAATTATTAAGAATTTCCAGATGGTGACAGCAGAACATTAAACAAGCCAGACACGGTGGCTCACGCCTGTAATCCCAGCACTTTGAGAGGCCGAGGTGGGCGGATCACCTGAGGTCAGGAGTTCGAGACCAGCCTGACCAACATAATGAAATCCTGTCTCTACTAACAATACAAAAAAATTAGCCAGCATGGTGCCGCATGCCTGTAGTCCCCAGCTACAGGGGAGGCTGAGGCACAAGAATTGCTTGAACTCAGGAGGTGGAGATTGCAGTGGCTGAGATTATGCCACTGCACTCCAGCCTGGGCAACAGAGCTAGAGTCTGTCTCCAAGAAAAAAAAAAAAAAAAAAGCACAGAGCCCTTCTAGCCCTTCTAAGTGAAGGGCCTTGTGTAGCTGCATGGGCCACATGCTCATGGCGCTGGCCCTGGATCGTAGGCTTGTGATTCAGGATGGGAAAGGTGTTCCCTGCATGCCAGGCATGGTTCCAGGTGCCATACATCTCACTTGATGAAAGAAATAGTTGGACCCTTCTTTTGGGGGTTGCTGACATCCCATGGTGATGTTCAGAGCTAGCTTTCCAGAGGGCCAATAAGTAGCCAACAGAACGCTGAAGGTGAAGGAAGTTACTGTGAGCAATAGAGAAACTACCGAGCTGGTTATTTTTTTTTCTCTTGTACTTCGGGAGGATGTGAATAAAAGATGGAAGATAATTTTAATGTGAAAAGAAAAGGAAGTGGTTCAGCAATTCCAAGAGAGGCAGATCCATCCGAACAAATGATAGCTTTTCCAACAGCATTAAGAGATGCATACGTTTGCATTGTGCTTACCAGTTTACAGAGCACATCCACTTGTCATTTGATTCTCAGTGCAGTGTTGTTCCCTCTGTAAAGATTGAGTTGGCCTTAATCTATATACATCCTAAAGTAGCAGATCCTGCTTTTCTGATTCTAGTCACCTCCTCAAACATACACCCCTTTTTCATAATTCGTATGAAAAATATGCTCTAGAAAGTCTCTCCCCTTTCCTCAATGAAAAACTCCATGAATTGGCTGTAGCCCAAGTGCCTTCTCAATAGCAGAGCACAAAGCTTGTGCTTTGACCAAGTGGTTCTTGGCCTTGAAGCAAGAGAACCAAATCTTGTGGGCAGGGTTGCTGGGAGCAATTGCTGCAGTAAATTCAGCAAAACATATTGCAGCAGGAGGGCAGTCCTGTAGAAGACGGTAAGAGAGTGACTCTTCAAAGGTCTTTGTCCTGATAAAGCTGGAAGTGACCAACACATTGTTCTCTCCAACACTGTGATGTCAGCAAATAAATCCTACCTGAAGGGCCACAAGTATCTGAAATGTCTTTCCAACTCTCTAAGCTGGTCCCTGGTCAATACGGAGACCCCCATGTGCTCCCACAGTGGTCTGATGAACTTCTGAAGTATAAAGATGCATTTATAAAAGGTTTAAGCTGAGTTCTTATACAGGTTCCTGCTCCTTCCCAAGTGTATGCCTGGAAACTGTGTCATAAAATGGATTACCATTAAATATATTGGGTTTTCCTAGGGAACAAATGAACATCAAATAAATCCAGCTTTACCCAGCAGTATGTCCTAAATGCCAAAAACAAAATAATAGTGACCCTTTGAAATAGTAAAATGATGTTTCATATTCTTCCAAATATATATAATGGTGCTGTGTCTTTTGATTAAACAAATGATTCAAACATCTCTGTTAATTTAATAGCGAGAGATGTCAGGATAAAAACAAATGCCCACATACACAATGGGAAATGCTTAGCTGGACGGATATTTTTTAAATGCTTATATTTTAAAAGTAAGGACTTGAGTTGATAAATGGGCAGTTTTGGACAGCCACCAGGCTCAAGGAAGCTGTAGTGAGATCAGCTGTTCCATGATCAGGTCTGGAATAGTTGGAGATGAGGATGTTCTACAAAGCTGCAATTCTGCTTCCTGGCAGTGTCCACCTGGAATGTGGTCTCTGCTCATATGTGTTCAAGAATGCTCAAGTACTGTGTGAAGTTGTAAATGACCACGAACTTGGAAATGCATTCATACATGGATGCATGTTTATACAATGAATCAATTAAAAGGAGTGAAATAAATATACATAAATAAATCTTGAAGATAATGTTGAGTACATGAAAACAAGTTGCAAAAGAATATAGACAGTATGATAGATATCATTTGTATAAATTTTTTTTTTTTTTTTTTTGAGACGGAGTTTCGCTCTTGTTACCCAGGCTGGAGTGCAATGGCGCGATCTCGGCTCACCGCAACCTCTGCCTCCTGGGTTCAGGTAATTCTCCTGCCTCAGCCTCCTGAGTTGCTGGGATTACAGGCACGTGCCACCATGCCCAGCTAATTTTTTGTATTTTTAGTAGAGACGGGGTTTCACCATGTTGACCAGGATGATCTCGATCTCTCGACCTCGTGATCCACCCGCCTCGGCCTCCCAAAGTGCTGGGATTACAAGCTTGAGCCACCGCGCCCGGCCTTGTATAAATTTTTTAATGTTATGTGTTTACATAGTAAGAGCATAAAAACATAGATGGGAGGAATGTATACCATCTTCAGAGAGGAGAGGGATGGGAATAGGATGGAGGGCGTTAGTTGCATTAAAAATATTTCTTTTTTTTTTTTTTTTTTTTTTTAAGCATCTGAGGTAAACATGGCAAAATGTTAACATCTGTTAAGTTTGAGTAGTGCATATGTGGGTATGTGTTTTATTTTTTATATTTTTACTCTGAAATATTTCATAACTTCAAAATATTTTAAACACATTAAGCATGGCTAACTAAAATTTTAAATACTGCAGTTTTAACTTCCTCCAAATTTATTTTTAAGTGTACATTAAAAACTCATATTCAGTTAAATTTTGGAAAAATAGAAAATATAAATTCTTCAGAATCTCATCACAAAAATAACCATTGTTGGCAAGGAGTGGTGGCTCATGTCTGTAACCCCAGCACTTTGGGAGACCGAGGCAGGCAGATCACTTGAGGTCAGGAGTTCAAGACCAGCCTGGCCAACATGGTGAAACCCCGTCTCTACTAAAAACACAAAATTAGCTGGGCATTGCGCCAAGTGCCTGTAATCTCAGCTACTCAGGAGGCTAGGGCAGGAGAATTGCTTGAACTTGGGAGGCAGAGGTTGCAGTGAGCTGAGATCACACCACTGCACTCCAACCTGGGTGACAGAGCAAGACTCTGTCTCAAACAAACAAACCAAAAAAAATCATTGTTAATATTTTGGTCTATTAACTTCCATTTTTTTCCTTGTGTGTGGGGTATATGTGTTTAAACATAGTTCCAAACATTTTGAATCAAGCCTTGTTTACTCATGATAGTATAAAACTTTTTCCATGTTATGACAGGCTTCGTGAACATTGTTTTTATTGACTTCCATTAAACATCTTCTGCAGCGTACTTAACCAACACCATTTTTTGCATAAAAACAGTCATTAGCATTCAACAATCACATATTCTTAAACATCATCCTTTTAGAAGCCTCGGGAACAGAATGGGCTATACACTGCTACCGATTTCTACGAGGCTGTTTTGTGGGGGACGACACTAAAAAGGTCTGTCACATCTGTGCTATCACTTTCCTGTGAAGACAGAGCCTGTCAGCATTCATCCTGTGGGTTGGAATGGTACATATTCAAAAAGCCAACTCTATGTATGTCTCGCCTAAGAGGAAACAAGTCCTTGAACATCAGTGTGTGGTGTGGGCTTTGGAGCCTGCAGTGTGGGGAGTGGGGGTGGGGGAAGAGTTTGCTGATCTGATGAAACTCTTGTTTTGAGGCCTGGGGTAACAACGGTAATAATTATTCCAGACACATATGTGCATGCCCCTCCCAACTCGTAGATGCTCTCACATCCATTGCCACCTGACCCTCTGGGGACCCTTGAGAAGTAAGGTGCAGGTCAGGAGGCACATGGCTGCTCTTAAATTACAACCAAGACATGGGGAAGTCAAGGCCACGTCCTGTGCTTCCAAATCCTTCCAGAACTCTTTTCAGTTCCTGTTCTTAGACCCAGGCAAAAGGGGCCTCTTCCCAGGGCTCTGGATTCTAGGGTCCTCCTCAGGTCCTCCAACTTGCACCCCTGCCTCCTAGGTCTGGGGATTGTGTCTACCCAGCCCTCACTCACCCATTCCTAAACTACAGTCTGGGTCCCTGGAATTCTCTGAGAAACGCCCAGAGCATTCCAGAGTCTACAGAAACCTACATTTCTCCTCCTGAGGGACAGACCAGCAATGTGTGCATACAAGGCCCAAGGCCCAAATTTTGCAGGAAGTGGACAGAGCTTAGGTCTGCAGGCTGTAGGATCAATTCAGGATCGGGGATGTAGGCTGGGGGCGTGGGCTGGGGGCAGGCATAGAGGCTAAAGCCAACTATCCCTGAAGCGTAGCTCAGAATTTTAAGGACCTTGAGGATTCTAAGTTTAAGCCTGGCCCTTTTGGCCTTTATGAAGATATATTTGAGAGGTTAGGAGGATAGAGTATATTCTGGTAGTGGTGTTTTAGCTTGATCTATCTTTTGAGTGTTTAGAGAATCAGCACATGATCCTCCTTTTCTCCTCTTGCCCTGGGACCCACACTGTGAGGACAGGACCTGGCTCTTTTACCTTCACTGTGCTGTTTCCAGGTTCTCCTTTTTCTATCCAAGCCTGCAGAGGTATGGTGGGGGTGCAAAGGAACGCAATCTAGAGCCACAGAAAAATGAAACAATTTAGTGTGTAAAACCCCAATATACATCCCCATGTGTATGTATACAAGCAAGAGATGCATTTCAGGACAAAATAGAGTACAACCACCTGCTGTGAGGATGAATCAGCCTGGCACGATCCAGCAAAATCAGAAATAGAATCCTGCTAGTAAAGCTACAATCTGCACGGCTCTCCTTCTCCCAGTTCCTCTGCCGCCCCCCTCACAGCTTCTGCAGGTACCACAGAACTACCACCCTCTGTTGGTTGCTTTAAACCATGCAAGAAGTCAAACCACCAACCTCCCCAGGACAACTGGGAACATTTTCACTGGCCCAGCCTGTGTCATGGAACATCAAGGTTGTGAGAGTTTTCATTTTAATTGCTGTTGGGCCACTGAGCTAATTTTTTTTCAGTCCCTTATTTCCCAGCAATATTTTTTATTTGTGATCAAAGATTTAACTGAATAGAGAAGCATGGAACCATTAGGACAATTTCATGGAGCTCTTTCTCTCCCCTGAAGAAAATGGAGATAAACACCTAAATTCTGGCTGGGAGCAGTGGCTCATGCCTGCAGTTCCAGCACTTTGCAAGGCCAAGGTGGAGGATCACTTAGGCAAGGAGTTCAAGACCAGTCTAGGCAATGTAGGGAAACCTTGTTTCTATATAGAGAAAAAATAATAATAATTATATATATAATATATATAAAATAAATATATATACAAAATAAATAAATAAATATATATATATATATATATATATATATATATATGTATTTTTTTTTTTAATTAGGCAGGCAAGGTGGCACATGCCTGAGGTCCCGGCTACTCAGGAGGCCAAGGCGGGAGGATCACTTGAGCCCAGGAGTTTGAGGCTGCAGTGCACTATGATTGCACCATTGTGCTCCAGCCTTGGCAACAGAGTGAGACCCAATCTCAAACAAAAACAAACACCTAAGTTCTGGGTAACTAAACACACGTTAGGACACTTTACCAAATCTGTTCCATAAGTGATGTTTTACTTAAGCTTCACAACTAACTACCCAACAAGGAAGCCACCCTATTGTGTAGGTAAAGAATCTGCATCTCGGCTGGGCACGGTGGCTCAAGCCTGTAATCCCAGCACTTTGGGAGGCCAAGGCGGGTGGATCACGAGGTCCAGAGATCGAGACCATCCTGGTGAACATGGTGAAACCCCGTCTCTACTAAAAATACAAAAAATTAGCTGGGCATGGTGGCGTGTGCCTGTAATCCCAGCTACTCAGGAGGCTGAGGCAGGAGAATTGCCTGAACCCAGGAGACAGAGGTTGCAGTGAGCCGAGATCGCGCCATTGCACTCCAGCCTGGGTAACAAGAGCGAAACTCCATCTCAAAAAAAAAAAAAAAAAAGAATCTGCATCTCAGAGAAGTTAAGTAACCTGGCTGGGATTATTCCAACCATGAGGGAAAAGAGCAGGGAGTTGAACATGGAGCTGTGAAGCACTGTAAGGACTCAAGCCATTTTTCACCAGAAAGAGTCACTTTGTGTTAGAGCCCTCACAAAGATTCTCATATTATGGGGCTCTCTCTCAATTATTTTATTTATTTTGAGATAGAGTCTCACTCTTGTCACCCTGGCTGGAGTGCAGTGACACACTTGTCACCCAGGCTGGAGTATAGTGGGACGATTTCAGCTCACTGCAACCTCCGCCTCCCAGGTTCAAGCCATTCTCCCACCTCAGCCTCCCAAGTAACTGGGATTACAGGCAACTGCCACCACACCTTGGCTAATTTTTGTACGTGGTTTCACCATGCTGGCCAGGTTCATCTTGAACTCTTGACCTCAGGTGATCCACCGGCCTCAGCCTTCCAAAGTGCTGGGATTACAGGCATGAGCCACTGTGCCCACTCTCAATTATTTTAATTTAATTTTATCTTAAGTTTTGTTTGGGAACAACACATTAGCCTGAAACAGCCTTTGATCAATGCTAGTTTTGGAATTTCACACAAGTCCCCCGATCAAATTCACTTTTAAAAAGTTGAGTGGGGGCTGGGCGCGGTGGCTCACACCTGTAATCCCAGCACTTTGGGAGGCTGAGGCAGGTGGATCACGAGGTCAAGAGATCGAGACCATCCTGGTCAACATGGTGAAACCCTGTCTCTACTAAAAATACAAAAAAGTAGCTGGGCATGGTGACGCATGCCTGTAATCCCAGCTACTCAGGAGGCTGAGGCAGGAGAATTGCCTGAACCCAGGAGGCAGAGGTTGCGGTGAGCTGAGACCGCGCCATTGCACTCCGGCCTGGGTAACAAGAGCGAAACTCCGTCTCAAAAAAAAAAAAAGTTGAGGGGAGACTCTCCAATACAGATTTAGTCATTTTTCCTGGGGGTTCATTCTGTGGTTGCAAGTGAGGCTTTTTAACGATTTCTTTTTAAAGTGGCAGAGTTGTGAATAAGATCAGTTTTCAGTGATAGATTATACACGCATCTAAAAACCGCCTGTGTCAAACAAGATAGATGAAAATGAAGCTCCTTTGCTTAGAAAAACTGAAGACAAAGACCCTGAGGTTGAAGATGCGTACAAAATGTTTGAACAAAATTGCTTCATGAAATTTGAGAGAATAAAACAAAACAATATATACAATTAACATTTTATATATCATTGTTCAAGTATACGTGTGTAAGTAAGTAAATGTTATAAACAGATATTTGATTATGCCATCAATATTATGTTATTATATGATACAGCACTGTGTTATATATTACATGTAGACATTTGATCCTGTCATCTATAGAGACAATTGGTTAAAAATCGTCTGGGGAGAGAACGTCCTCATTGGGAAGATAGGCCTTAGGCCTGGTGACCCACGATGTGGTTTTTCCAGCGCATCAAGCTGAAACCCCAGCTGAGGAACAAGCAGGTCTGGGACCCACGGTCATGATGAAGGTGGCGCACTGGCTCCTGCGCCTCCACATGGCTCTTTACAGTTTCCCAAACCTCGCTGCCCTTGGTCCTCACAGCCTCTTGTGAAGCAGGGCCTGTCTTTAAATGGACCATGAGGACCGTGTCTCACCACGTTATCAACTCGAGGGCAGGCAGGGCTGTGACAAGACTGCCTTTTCCCATCTTCCTAGGCAGCACTCGTCGGAGGCACCACCATGATCATCGGCCATGTCCTGCCCGACAAGGAGACCTCCCTTGTGGACGCTTATGAGAAGTGCCGGGGTCTGGCTGACCCCAAGGTCTGCTGTGACTACGCCCTCCACGTGGGGATCACCTGGTGGGCACCCAAGGTAACAGTGCTGGTGGGATCCCAGAAGAAGGCACAAGTGGTCTTGTAGGCAGAGGGGCTGGTTAGGGTGCGGTGTTTCCTGCTTGTGTGGGGAATCCCTACCACCACCATCCTAGCTCCCCACAATGCCAAAAGAAAACACACTTAGGATTCCTTAAGGGGAGCAGGTGGGCCTGTCCTGCTTAACTTAATGAACCGCTTTCCAGCAGGTACAGGGAGGCCAAGGCCAGAGGCCAGGCCCTGAAGATGCAGTTTCCTCGCTGTGACCACGAGGCTCTTAGTGTCTCATGTGAACCTGGGGTGCCACTGACAGGTCATGGGCAGTGCTGTTGAGCAGTGGCCTGAGCATGGGCTCTGGTGCAGAGGGTCATATCCCATATCCCATTTGTACTCAGAGTCAACCACACTACACTGAGGTCTCCGAACTGAGGCTCCCATCCTGCCTCAGTACTGCCTGGAATGAATGGACGGCGATACGCTTTTTTCCTACGGGGGCCCAGCTCCTGCTCTGAGACGAATCGAGGCTATCCTGGTTTGTAACCGAGACTGGAGCTCCCTGAGCCCTTCTCACTTCAGCCTCTCTGCCTCCTTTGTGTCTGCGCCCCTGGCTTCTGGCTTTCCTGTTCTCCCCCTGCCCAGACCCCAGGGTCAGAGTCCGTCTCCCCTCTCCGGATTTCCTTGCTCTTCCTGATCTACAGGCATTTCAATTTGGCTTTGTTTCTGGAGCTTTTCTGCTTATTTGCCCTGGGTAGCAGTCTGGATATTCATTCTTTCATCAATTACTTATTAAGCCCCATGTACCAATACTTTGGTGGGTGCCCCAGAATCAAAAATAACAAGCATTAGTAAGTTTTACCAACTTAGGAACTGCCTCTTCATTTTTCCTTACAAACCCACTTGTAGCTGCTGCTAATCAGAGAGTATATTCAGGGCGGCTTGAATCTGTGCTCCCAGGTGGCCATCCTCAAGCTTTGAGCTCAAATAAACTCTGTTCTTAATCATAAAAAAAAAAAAGAAGCTTTATAAAGTTCTTCAGTTGCAGACCCTGGTGTAAAGGGCCTAATACCCTTCTGAGATGAGAATCTAAAGCCTCACTATATTTCTGCCCTCGGGTCTTAGCCTTGAGTTGGGGACCCACCTGGCTTCTTCATTATTTCTGACCTGGCACTTACAGAAGACCTTGGAACTCCCCATCCCTCAGAGCATGAAGGCCCCTCCTCCCAGTACTGGGCCAGAGGTACAGATCACACTGATGTCAGCCATTTCTTATCTCAAATGGGGGTCTCCTTTTTGGACATCCTCCTGAGTGAGGGGCCTCTACCTCCAAGCCACTCTCTGCTTCCCCTGGAGCTGGCCTGCAATTGAGGGTCTGCTCAGGTTCCCAGCAGCACAGAAGCCAGGCCAACCCTCCCTAATTTCCCGGAGCTTATGGCAACTTTCATACATCAGGAGTTTAAAATTCTGTTTTACAATAATCAAATAAATGTTTCTTCTTATAGATATTAAAAATAGAAAAGAAGCAACATAATCCAAAAACCCCAACATGATCGCTGTCGTTAAACTTTCTTTCCAGTCTTTTTTCATCGACGCTTTCACTGAGTAACTATTTTGCATAGGTGTTAGCATTTTCTATTTTGCTGGGAAGTCTTCATGACCAGCAATGTAATGGCCACTTAATATTCTACCAAGTGAATGAACGAACTTATATTCCTGTTTTCAGGCCAATATTGCTTCAATGTTTTTCCTAGTACAAATAATGTTAGGAATATCCTAATTCTCATAACTCTGTTCACGTTTGACTTTGTTCCTCAATTCAGTTTTCCCAGGGCCTCTGGATTTTTAGTGTTAGCGTGCCTTCTTTATAACGCCAGGGAACAAGCCACAGGAATCAAAATCATTATTCCTATGTTTACCATTAAGGCTGGTTTGAAGACAGACACACAGGACAGGCCTAGGTGACAAGAGAAATATGCCTATAAAGTCACAATGTGGCTCCTAAATGGTGTCATGTTGACAATTTTCACAGTACTTCCGCATCCATCTGCTCAGGTGACCTCACAGCAGCCTGTGGGGTGGGAGGAAACTGATATAGAGGTGGGCAGGGGGCCAACTGACAGCCTGAGCTGGGGTAGGCCCCACATCTCCCCCATGCTGGGCTGGCATCTGCCAGTTCCCCTCTTGGGTGTCTGCCCTCATGCAACATTGCCTTTGCACTTGCTCTCCAGGTGAAAGCAGAAATGGAGACACTGGTGAGGGAGAAGGGTGTCAACTCGTTCCAGATGTTCATGACCTACAAGGACCTGTACATGCTTCGAGACAATGAGCTGTACCAAGTGTTGCACGCTTGCAAGGACATTGGGGCGATCGCCCGCGTCCATGCTGAAAACGGGGAGCTTGTGGCCGAGGCAAGTCTGCAGCCAAGAATATTGGATGTAGGGACACCAATGGAGACAGTCCTCATGGGACTCTTGACCACCTATCACTGATCCCACAGGATTCAGACAAAATCAGTTGTAAAGTGTGAGGGGTGGACACCCCAGCTGTCAGATCTTGGTCAGAAAATCCAAACTGTACTACTGTCTGTAAAAAAAAAAAAAAAATCTCTTTTTATGGTTCAGAAAGGCTTCTAAGTCTTAGGTGATGATGTCTTAATTCTAATGATGTGAGATTTAAATTTCATTATAGCAGAGAATTTGGAGCATCTCTCAGACATATTTTCAATGAGATTTGACATACAGAATAAGTAAGAATCCGCTTTCCACTTGGCCTCTTCAGAGGATCTGAGACATTAAAGAGATCTACTCATGACCCCAGGAAAGATGAGCCTCTGTGCACTCTCCTAGGTCTTGGGGTAAGGGCTAACCTAGGAGTTGCTAGAAGCTAGAGATTTGTCTCGATTTCCGGAGAGGGAATTCTGAGTTTGAAAGAGTGCTTGTCTTTGGTGTCCCAGGCCTGTTGTTAGTTATAATACTTAACTGTATTTTTAAGAGAACAACGTATATTCGGTCACTAAGAAGTGAGAATCAGGAGAGCCCCACTGCGTGGGGGGGCCTGTGCATGCTCTGCCTTCTTTAGAAGATGAGCGTTGCAGAAGTGAGAAAAGAAGCAAGCCTATTGAAACAGGCTATATCTAGCGTATTTCACTATCCCTTGGGTTCAATATTTTCTTACTTGGTATCTCTGATTCTCTCCATTTTCTTTCTCTTGCTGTTATCCAGGGTGCTAAGGAGGCACTAGATTTGGGGATCACAGGCCCAGAAGGAATCGAGATCAGCCGTCCAGAGGAGGTGAGAAACAATCCCTGTGGTCTTTGTCAGCATCTCTTATGTAGATTGACAGAATCTTCTAGGATGGAAGAGATATCAAGCATGTAAATTAGTTTGGCATGAGGGCTCATGTCTGTAATCTCAACACTTTGGGAGACTCAGGTGGGTGGATGGCTTGAGCCCAGGAATTCAAGACCAGCCTGAGCAACATGGTGAAACCCTGTCTCTACTAAAAATACAAAAAAATTAGCTGGGTGCGATAGTGCATACCTGTAGTCCCAGCTAACTACTTGGGAGGCTGAGGCAGGAGGATCACCTGAGCCTGGGAGGTTGAGGCTGCAGTGAGCTGTGAGGGTGCCATTGCAATCTAGCCTGGATGATAGAGTGTGTGCATATATTTATACATATACACACACACACACACACACACACACAAACATACATGCATATATGGAGATATATATATATATATATATATACACACACACACATCGTGTGTGTGTGTGTGTGTGTGTGTGTTGCATCATTTTCTCCAAAGATGAAATTCCCATTTGATTCTGATTTCAAGGATCTGGGGTAGACAATGTCAGCATACCTGGGGTTGCTGTACCCAAAACTGAATCGAGAGACAAAAGACAGACTGAAAAGGCCTTCAGGTGTTATAAGAAATTTCAAACTATGGCGGAGCTTGGTGGCCCATGCCTGTAATCCCAGAACTTTGGGAGGCCAAGGCAGGCAGGTCACCTGAGGTTGGGAGTTTGAGACGAGCCTGACCAACATGGAGAAACCCCGTCTCTACTAAAACTACAAAAAAATTAGCCAGGTGCAGTAGCACATTCCTATAATCCCAGCTACTCAGGAGGCTGAGGCAGGAAAATTGCTTGCATCCAGGAGGCAGAGGTTGTGGTGAGCCAAGATTGCACCATTGCACTCCAGCCTGGGCAATAAGAACGAAACTCCATCTCAAAAAAAAAAAGAAAGAAATTTCAAACTATAAACTCTGCCTTTAAGGGATGAGATTCCTTTGAGCATCTGAGGAATATTTTGGACCAGGGGCCCCCAAACCCCAGGTCATGAAAAGGTACAGGACCACACAGCAGGAGGTGAACATCAGGCAAGCTGGGATCCCCCTGAACTCTGCCTCCTGTCCGACCAGCAGTGGCCTTAGATTCTTGTGAAGCCTATTGTGAACTGCGCATCTGAGGGATCTAGGTTGCGGCCTCCTTTAATGAGAATTTAATGTTTGATGATCTGTTGCCCAGGCTGGAGTGCAGTGTCACGACCTCAACTCACTGCAACCTCCACCTCTCTGGTTCAAGAGATTCGCCTGCCTCAGCCTCCCAAGTAGCTGGAATTATACAGGCATGTACCACCACGACTGGCTAATTTTGTATTTTTAGTAGAGATGGGGTTTCACCATGTTGGTCAGGCTAGTTTCGAACTCCTGACCTCAAGTGATCCACTTACCTCTGCCTCCCAAAGTGCTGGGATTACAGGCATGAGCCACCATGCTGGCCCTGAGGTGGAACAGTTTCATCCTGAAACCATCTCTCCCTACTCCTCGCCACCCCTGCCCCACCCTGGTCCATGGAAAAATTGTCTTCCACGAAACCGGTCCCTGGTGCCAAAAAGGTTGGGGACTGTCGCTTTGGACCCTTTCTACCAGAAACATACAAGTCCATGCTCTTCCCCCTAATTACCTGCTGAGATGGTCATTCAAAGCTCTGTTTTCCTCCTGCCCTCTGGCTTTATCCCTGCACACAGTTTTGCATGGTATTGACATAAATTCTCTACAGTCCCCCTGCGGAAGAATTCTGCTCTGGAGGGACCACATTAGATGAATAACGCTTTCCTGCCCTATTACCTTGTCCACACATTCTCTACTATTTTGGGGGAGGGGGAAAAACTTATTTCTTCAAAGCCTAAAATGCATGTGGGTGGTTGGATATCCATGAGGGATTGGGTGGGGGGTCCTTGAGGGACAAGGAGCAGGACACAGGATGTGGTGGTACTACCATTACCCAGAAACCAAGATGGCCCACAGTGGGTCCCCTGAGGAGTCCCCCTCACTGCCCTGATCTGTGCCTGTCTATCAGAGCCCTTCAATATAGGTCCTGTTTGGCACTTATGATTTGGTAGAGAAACATATACCAGATTTGACGGAAACACGGAGGGTGTGCCTGTGAGAACAGGAGTGAGTAGGGGGTGGACACACACACATTAGACTTTCTTTGTTACTTAATTCAAGGAAAAGAGCAAGACTTTGGCTGTAGTGGTCGTAATAGCAATAATTATCACTACCATTATCTATTGCTTAAACGTGGTGGGGGGGGGGTCCTGGGTCTATGCCAGGGAAGATGTTGTTCCCCAGGTGACATTTGGCAATGTCTAGAGATATTTTTGCTTGTCCCAACCTGGGGGTCCGGGGGGAGGCTACTGGCATCTAGTGAGTAGAGCCCAGGGATGCTGCTAAACATTTTGCGATGCACAGACACCCCAACCATAAAAAATCACGCAACATGGCTGGGTGCAGTGGCTCACAACTGTAATCCTAGCACTGGGAGGATATGGCAGGAGGATTGTTTGAGCCCAGGAGTTTGTGACCAGCCTGGGCAATAAAGAAAGATCCCCCCATCTCTACAAAACACTTTTACAATTAGCCAAGCATAGTAGTGCATGCCTGTAGTCCCAGCTACTCAGGAGACTGAGATGGGAGAATTGCTTGAGCCCTAGAGGTGGAGGCTGCAGTGGGCAGTGATCATGCCACTGCACTCCAGCCTGGGAGACAGAGTGAGACCAATTATGAATTATACAACTCAAATGCCAATAGTACCATGCGCAGAAACCCTGATCTAGACTAATTTCCGGAGTCAAGTCAGTCACTATTCTCCTTTGCTGCAGTTCTGAGGTGGCTATAGAGAGAATACACCAGAAAACAGGAAGAGATGTGACCTTGGGTTTTTGTTTATTTAATTTTGTTTCCATGCCTTTTAATTAAGCCCCAAGTTGCATCCAGCAAGGACAGGCCTGGTATTCTAAGACCTAGGATTCTCCCTCACTATGAGCCAAGGTGGTTGAAGTTTGGTGCCTCTGCCCGGGCTTTGTCCCGAGCCAACCCCTGTTGGTGCAGCTGCTCCATGAGGGGAGGGTGTGGCGTGGGTATGCTTGGAGGAGCTGGTGAAGTTTGGTGTCCTCCTGTCCTTTGTTTCTAACAGCTGGAAGCTGAAGCCACTCATCGTGTTATCACCATCGCAAACAGGGTAAGTTGCCCAATCTCCACTCTGGGATTAGAAACCAACCTCTACAGAGCAACCCCATTCTGCTCTGGGAGCCAGCGCCATGTCT
The DNA here is from genome assembly GCF_048565385.1 of Saimiri boliviensis. Classification (NCBI taxonomy): domain Eukaryota; kingdom Metazoa; phylum Chordata; class Mammalia; order Primates; family Cebidae; genus Saimiri; species Saimiri boliviensis. Next base: position 26,671,403 of record NC_133449.1, read on the forward strand.
GGCACACAGGACCCCAGAACTGTTTGCTGAGTGAGCGCTATGACTCCCACCATCCTTGCATTCACCCTTCTCGCCACCAGCTTTCCATTCCACCCCACCAAGCCTGCTGAAGCTCAGCTCATTGCTCACATGTAAACTCAGGCCAGCTCCTAAACTCTACATCCTCCTAATGTGATAAGCAAAGAGAATCAGAATAACGTCTGGAGAAACCGAATTTCCCAATTGCACTTTAGAGCTCTGGCAGCAGGACAAGGACATTATTTTATTGTCATGACAATAGTTATTTTATCAGTTACTTCCTGATGGAACTCACCCCTGAATAAGGAAAGACCTGAACAACAAAAAGGCAGTTCCTTGTCATTTAGCTCAAGCATGCACTCAGAAAGGTTAAGCTGTGGACTGTGGTTGTACAGCTTAGTAGAGAAAAAGCTAACCAGTATTACAGTCCAGGTGTCTGTTCGCAAGACAAGCCTTCTCTTGCCTAGACTCTAAACCCTCACCCTCGTATTTTCTTCATCTCCATGGTGCATTCTGTCTACTGATAAGCAGCCTTCAGACAGAAGGCATCGTAATTTTAGATAGAGTAAACAGCTAACTCTAGATCATCATGTTTATGAACAGGAAGTTAAAATAGGAAAAAGAGCCCCCCTCTTAAATTGCAGTCATGGTTGTCAGATGGGAGAAAATGTGAGGTTCAGACTTGATGGTCTTGAACTTCACAGGCTGGGCTTCCTGGTGGGCCCCGGTGCTGGAGGCTGTTCTCTGCCCCCTCCTCACCACCATCATGCAGTTCCTGCAGCTGTGCCCTGCGTTAGCCTGCATTCCCCGCTTAGGGACTGTCACCTTGAGGGTGGGCTTAGTGACGCAGGGGGAGGTTCTGGTGCCAGGACTGACTTTGCCAGGGTTATTCTGATGCTTATAAAGTTTATGGGTCAACCCTCCCTCCCTACTTCCTACTGTTTCTTGTGTTTAGACTCACTGTCCGATCTACCTGGTCAACGTGTCCAGCATCTCGGCTGGTGATGTTATCGCAACTGCTAAGATGCAAGGTAAGTCTGTAGGCTTGGCTGGATGGAGCAAGTCATGTGGAGGGACTGGAGGTAGACAGGGTCCATCAGCTGTGTGCACTCCTGGCCCTGGCTCCTGAGACCAGGACCTGAGCCAGCCCTTCCATTTCATCTGCCACCGTCTTCCTCAGAGCCGCCCTGCACTAGCCTGGCTTTAGTCCGCTAGAACGTGAGCTTTTTCTTGTGCAAATTTGTATGCATAACAGCTTTGCGGAAGTGTCTGTCACTTCTCCTGGGTCTGGTAAAATTTTCCAAGTTTTAAACCCACTCATTAATTAGTGTCTTTTTGGCCTCATAGATTTTACTAGCCGTTGCCTTGGCAACTAACATAAAATCCTGGACCAGTTTCAGAAGGCATTTCAGGAGGTGTTTGGGAAGTCCCTAAAGAAAGAACAATGTGTGGGCCCAGCTTCCCTTTCTAGCCTCCCGGAACCCTGTGTATGAGCCTCAAGGGGCACTTGTATAGCTTCTGTTGCGGATCACCTGGCAGTGCTTAAAGGCTTGCAGATGCTTGGAGTCCAGCCCCTCTCCCGGTGCTGGTGAGGGCCTGGCAGCAGGAGAAAACTAAGTCACAGTTACAGACCTGGGGATTTAGATCAGAAGCAAGGGCATCCCAGCCTTTGATTGATTCACCCTCTAGATCCCACCGCCTGCCTCTCCCCTCAACTGAAGCTCCTTGGAGGGTCTCACCTAGATGGTCGTCCCAGCCTGGTGACTGTACTCCCACCTCCTGTCTCCCTGTTCTCCAGCCCTACTATGGAGGGCTACCCAAAACCATTATGGAGCCTACCCCAAACCATTCTCTTGAAGCTGCTCACAGCACCCCGCCTGTCCAGAAAACAGTCTAGACTGCTCCTTAGCATGGCATTCGCAGCCCTGTGTGACTGTTCACCCACTGTCAAGCTCCATCTGCCAACAGCACCCTGCACACAGTGGTGCTCTGGGCAAACCAGACTCCTTAAAGTGCCATTTGGTGCCGTCAGGCCTCAGTGCCCATGTCCCTCTGTCTTCCTTGACTAGGTCAGCAGGAGAATAGGAAAGCTCTCTGGGCTTGAATCCACCTGTGCTCTCAAAAGCCCTGTGTGCTTGGGCAGGTCTCTTCCTGTCTCTGACCTCAGCTCCTTCACCTGTAAAATGAGAGGCGCACCCAGCGGTTGCTCGGGTTCAGTGGCTTCCTGGTGATAGTTCTGACCTTTCTGCTTCCAGGAAAGGTGGTGCTGGCAGAGACCACCACCGCACATGCCACGCTGACAGGCTTACACTACTACCACCAGGACTGGTCCCACGCGGCTGCCTACGTCACGGTGCCTCCCCTGAGACTGGACACCAACACCTCCACCTACCTCATGAGCCTGCTGGCCAAGTAAGGCATTTCAGCAGCACGTTGCGGGGATGTGTGCATCTTTAGGGAGACGTCATAGAGGCTCCAGGAAACAAATCTTAGCTAGGTTTGATTTCACTGTGCCCATAGGATGATTGTGCTTTTCTTAGCTTCTCCAAGCCCGTCGGATAATTGCCATCCTATCAGGATTTTATGACCGCTTGATGTGGAGTGAGAACTTCTGAAGTGTAAGAGTGAAGAGCACATATAGAACTGTGAACAGTGGTTTTTCAGAATCTCAAAGGACATTGATCTCTTACTCTAAAGGCCAGTGGGGAGCTGCAGAATGTAGCATGTGACTTACCCTAGAATGTAGGAATTCTTTCTGTCTCTTTCCTTCACCTCTCCCTCTTCTCATTGGCTCCCGTGTGCTCCTTGTCTGTACATCCCTTCTTCTGTGGGTTTCTCCCTCCTTTCTTCCCCTTTCCCTTTTTCTTCTGCACTTTCTCCCTCTTCCCCCCAAGCCACCAACACCCTCCCTCCAGATCTCCTTTTTCCAGCTCTTCTCTTTCTGACACTGCTTTTTCCCATTCAATCTCAATCTAAAGGAAATGGTTTGATGAACAGTCTGAATTCAGTGGGACTCAATCATGAAAGGGTTTTGTTTTATCCTAATAACTGCTTGCAGCTTCTTTCTCCTATTAATATTTTGGGGGCTGGGCACAGTTGTTCATGCCAGTAATCCCAGCACTTTGGGAGGCCAAGGTGGATGGATCACTTGAGGTCAGGAGTTCAAGACCAGCCTGGCCAACATGGTGAAACCCCGTCTCTACTAAAAATACAAAAAATTTGCTGGGTGTGGTAATGTGCACCTGTAATTCCATCTACTTGGGAGGCTGAGGCAGGAGAATCGCTTGAACCCAGGAGATGGAGGTTGCAGTGAGCCGAGATCTCGCTACTGCATTAGCCTGTCCAATGACAAAGCAAGACTCCATCTCAAAAAAAAAAAAAAAAAAAAATTGGGGAGAAGATGTTGCTTCCTCTTCACTTTTGGATATTAAAGTTCCATCCAGTTTAAGACTCATCTCCTCCCCTCCAGATCCCCAGCTCAGCTTGGGTTGGGGTAAGAGGATTAGGACAGAAGATGACGGGATTCTTCACCATACTCAAGCATTCATCTCTCCCAGCTTGCAGCACTAGCAGGGCCTCTGTGAATGAGGACCCCCACAAGGCAACTTAAACCTGGCCACCTTCTACAGTGTCTGGGGCCCAGAGAAAGCCCACACAGCCTTTTTGCTCCCTATGGTGGAAGGGCAGGGTATCCCCAACCCAGAGGCTTAGAGGCGGGTCCACAGCTTACAGCCCAGGCTGGTGCCCACTGCTCTCAACTCAGCTCTCCACAAATGAACCTCTTGAAATATGCCCTCCTTGTCTTTGGGGTAGGCTGGTGGACAGAGGGTATGGAAGCCCCACTCAACCCAGGCAAGAGGAGGGGAGGAAAAGCCAGGACTCTATATCCTGCCAACCTCTCAGTCTCCCTCCGAGCCACTCTCTAGACTTGAAAGGTGGGGATACGCCTCTTCTAGAGCGGTGCAGAGCCAGTGGAGGATAGTGACCGGCCCCACTGAAAGTGGCTGTCTTAGGTAATAAGGTACTTGTCTCATCCATGTCCTTAGCTTTCAGTCCTGGTTGCCAATCACTGGAAAACTCCCATCCATTTATGTTCACAACCTAAAGAGAGGTGTGGGGTGCAGGGCTTTGCCAATGTGAGTGGAGTGCCATCGATAGGGCATGGGCAAAAGTGGCCTCTGCAGAGGGCAGTATGTACCATGGCATGGGGACGGTCATTATATTTTGTCCCATAGCTTTGGTGGGTGCCAGTCGCAGCAGCTCTTATAGATGTAAATCAATTTGGAGAGTAAAGATGAAGAGAGAAATGCTAGATCAGCTCCTACTCTTAAAAAATGCTTTTGGGCATGGTGGCTCACACCTATAATCCCAGCACTTTGGGAGGCTGAGGCAGGTGTATTACCTGAGGTCAGGAGTTCAAGACCAGCCTGGCCAACATGGAGAAACCCCATCTCTACTAAAACTACAAAAATTAGCTGGGTGTAGGGAGGTGGCTCAAGCCTGTAATCCCAGTTACTCAGGAGGCTGAGGCAGGAGAATCGCTTGAACCCGGGAGTGGAGGCTGCAGTGAGCTGAGATCATGCCACTGTACTCCAGCATGTACAACAAAAGTACAAAAAAAAAAAAAAATGCTTGTTTTGAGAAGAATCAGCCTCCTTTTCATCATCTGCAATACAATAAAACAATTACTGACAATCCACTATAATAATGTCGGCTTGGTTCCAAGGTCAAGAGTCTTTTGAAACACCCCTGCTTGCTACAAGCAAATTTACCGAAAGAACAAAAAAGATAATAAGTGCCTCAACCCACCCAAATTACAGCACCCAAACCCACACAAATTCAAATAGACTGGGGGGAATAAGTATCATTGAATAATTTAAGTTTTTATATCTAGCCTACTTCATCAAATGTATTTTAATTATTTAAATTAATTCTATTTAAGTAGAAATGTAGTTTTATATGTTGTGAGAATAGTCTGAATCCCTTTTTAATCAGTGCATATTGTAAATGGGTTCTGCTTTATAGGATTTGGGGCATAATTTTAATATTTTAATTATTGATAGAAATTTATGATGACTATAATTTCACTTTTGTAACACATCATTGGTTATAACTTATATGATGCAAAATACTTGATAGAAAACCCAGATACCAATTAGTATTCCCATAAGAAAATATGAGCTGCTTCATAATTATTTATTTAGGATGTGATTTGTGATTTGTCAGGCTATATAGGAATAAAAAGTACAATCTATAGATGGAATGACTTATCCTTTATTTAAAACCTGGCTGCTTTTTTTTCTTTTAGACAGGGTCTGGCTCTGTCACCCAGGCTAGAAGGCAGTGGTACAACCTCCCACCTCAGCCTCCTGAGTAGCTGGGACTACAGGTGTGCATCACCATTGCTTGACTAGTGTTTTGTTTGTTTGTTTGTTCTTTGAGACAGGGTCTCACTCTGTCCCCCAGGCTGGAGTACAGCGTCCCAAAGTGCTGGGATTACAGGCATGAGCCACCCTGCACCACCGTGCCCAGCCTAATTTTTGTATTTTTCAATCGTGTTGCCCAGGTTAAACTCCTAACCTCAACTGATCCACCCACCTCGGCCTCCCAAAGTGCTGGGATTATAGGCATGAGCCACTGCTCCTGGCCTAAATTCTGGCTTCTTAAAGGGACCAGAAATTTTTTCATTTGATCATATAAAATTTTAAAGTACTTGCAAAGCCAGTCATGTTTTAAACTGTAAATGGTTTGGATGGGGGCTGCCTACCTCTCAGATTCAGGGCAGCGCTGAGAGAGCTCAGGGAGCCTCCTAGAATGTCACTACCACCATTCACAGCTGCTTAGTGGGCACCTTTGTGTAGGCACCTTTTCAGAAAGCTGGGTGCTCAGGAAGACTTGAGCTGGTTAAAGAGTAGGAATTGAGCCTGTTGCTCTCAGGGTCCCTGACCTGCCCTCCATGACTGCAACGTGCATCTTCTGCCCTGAGCCCCGCTCAGGTATCCAGAGGGCCTCTCAGGAGAAGGGAAACCCTAAAGATTCCATTCATCTGTGGGGGCTTCTGCAGGGCCAGAGAGAGTAGGAAGCCTCAGGGTTCTGCAGGAGAGTCTCTTGCAAAGAGTCTCTGCAAGGGCCAGAGCGGTCTCTTTGGCCCAGGGAAGGCCCAGCCTACTGCACAGAAAGAGCCGAAGCATCGTCACCTCGGGTTTGGTCAAACACATTAGTCATTTGGCAGAAGCTGAGACTGATGAGCCCTGCCAGGTCCCCCGTGGAGACAGCCCTATGCAGCTGACTGGCTGTTGTCTGAGAGCCTTAAGAATATGCTTCCTGGCCGGGCGTGGTGGCTCACGCCTGTAATCCCAGCACTTTGGGAGGCTAAGGCAGGTAGATCACAAGGTTAGGAGCTCGATACTAGCCTGGCCAATATGGTGAAACTCTGTCTTTACTAAAAATACAAAAATTAGCCAGGTGTGGTGGCACACACCTATAATCCCAGCTACTCAGGAGGCTGAGGCAGGAGAATCACTTGAACCTGGGAGGCGGAGGTTGCAGTGAGCCGAGATCATGCCACTCCACTCCAGCCTGAGCAACAGAGCAAGACTCCGTCTCAAAAAAAAAAAAAAAAAAAGAATATGCTTCCTCACCAAGTCAGGTAATGTGTTCTGCCCCCAGAGTCTTCTGGAGTGGGCATCTTAGATGGCGCATGGGCACTCACCAGGCTCTGGGGTCTCCTACAGAAAACAATGGGACCCTTGCTGCTGACCTTCAGGGCCCCCAAAGTGTGGTCCCAGCAGTCATGCCCCTGTCCCTCCTGACCCCCTTTCCCAGCCAGGCCATCCCTGCCCCACAAGGTCATTTCCTCCTGAGATTGTCCTGGTATAGCTTGGGTGGGCATTCTCTGTCTTCTGCCCCTCACTGCCTCTGAGTCCTCGGCCTGCAGAGCTCTCTGAATTCGAGCCGGCTGCCTGCCTCCCTCATCAGGCAGAGGATCTGCTGCCATGAGCCCCCTCCCTGTTCTTCCCTGAGTCTTCTCTGGCCCGAGAGCCCCTGGAGAGCCTGCCTGTGCCTGAGCCACCCACAGCGTTGGATGGAGGATGGCTTTTTTTCTTGTTTTCAGACAGTCTCCCTCTGCCGCCCAGGCTGGAGTATAGTGGTGCAATCTTGGCTCGCTGCAGCCTCCACCTCCCAGGTTCAAGCAATTTTCTCACCTTAGCCTCTGGAGCAGCTGGGATTACAGGCACCTGCCACTACACCCGGCTAGTTTCTTTGTATTTAGCCAGGCGTAGTGGCAGGTGCCTGTAATCCCAGCTACTCCAGAGGCTAGGGTAAGACAGGGTTTCACCATGTTGTCAAGGCTGGTCTCAAACTCCTGGCCTCCAGTGATCCACCCACCTCAGCCTCCCAAAGTGCTGGGGTTATAGGGGTGAGCACCTGGCCTGAGGACCGCCTTAATATGTTTCTGAGGACTGCCTTAATATGTTTCTGCCGTAGTCATGAACGGCACTGGGAAAGAGCTGATTGACTTGCATAGCACTCTTGGTCTATTAAGTCAGACTTCTACCTCATCCCTCCTTCCCTTCTGTGCCATTAGAATCCCGACATCCAAGGAAGGCTGTGAGTCCCAAGTTATTCAGCAAAGCTTAATATTGAACTTATGAATGCTTATTGCCAGCAGGTGGGGGTTGGAGAGCTGACGAGGGGGAACTGGGATACAATTCCATGATAGTAAAACCACCTCCAGCATCTCACTTCAGCTAAACTCTGAGTTCAGCTTTTCTCAGCTTACTGTCTTAACTCTTAAACCTTGCCATCCCAAGGTTCTCACTGAAGTCTCCTGTGACACAGACAGACTGTGCCACACTCATTCTGTAGATGAGTCAACTGAGGTTCACATAGATGAAGTAATCCATGAGAGGCGACGTGGCCTAAGCAGCAGAGCTGAAATTGGAGTCAGCTTTGCCTGGTCCCACGCTGAGGATTTTCCCTGTATCTATCCCCACCCTCTAGGGGTGGTCTTCACCTCCCCTCCCCTTACTGGTCACCTCCTTTTCTCTACCCAGTGACACTCTGAACATTGTGGCATCAGATCACCGGCCTTTCACCACAAAGCAGAAAGCTATGGGCAAGGAAGACTTCACCAAGATCCCACATGGAGTGAGTGGCGTGCAGGACCGCATGAGCGTCATCTGGGAGAGAGGAGTGGTATGTTTCCTAGAGCCCCGCCCCGCCCTGATCTCCGCTCTAATCCCTGCTTCATCTCCTGCTCTAATCCTAATAAGAGTTTTCACTCCTCAGATCCTGTCAAAGAATCTTCTTAGAAGGGCTAGTTCAATCCCAGGTGTTTGTTTCACTCAAAAACAAAACACAAAAGGTCTTTCCCCCCAATTAGAAAGGTAGTAAGACCTATTATGGAAATTTTGAAAATATAGAAAAGTATAAGAAAAAAAATCCCCTTAATTCCAGGCCTAGTAATTAAACTACTGTTAACATTTTAGTGTATTTCTAGTTCTGTGCATGTACTATACATTATTTTTATTTCTTTTTTTGCTCTGTTGCTCAGGCAGGTCTTGCCTGGGCTCAAGCTATCTTTCCACCTCTGCCTCCCTAAGTGCTGTGATTATAGGTGTGAGCCACCACACCCAGATACACAATATTTTATAACTAGCTTCATATATGACTATACTAACCAGAATATTTTTTCTTCATATAACAGTATACCCTGAGTGTCTCCCTATATCAGTAAAAATTCTTTAAAAACATCTTTTTTCATGGCTTAATAATATTTTCTCCAATGAAAGTATCATATGTACTATACTTTAATCTTTCCCTAATGTTTGGGACTTTCGGCTGTTTCTAATTTTTGCACATACAAATAATGCTGTGGAGAACCTCTTTGTTCATGAGTGTGTGTCAACATTTCTGATTCTTATTTCTGATTATTTTCTTAAGACGCCTTCCTAGAAGTGGATTTTTAGGCCAAGGGATGTGAACATTTTTAAGGCTCTTGATTTGATATATTTTGTCTAATTGCTTTCAAAAAAAGATAGGAACTGGGATTTCATTTGAGTACCACCTGTTCTGCACATGAAGAATAAGTATTTTTGGTCCTGGTCTATCTCAGATTAGATTCAAAATAGTATGAGCCCCAAAGAGATTTGAAGTCCTCAAGACTAAGCTCATGGAAGGCCAGGAAGATGGCTCAGGAAATCCCCTTGAAGAGAGTCCATAGTACTCTCATGGGTGGGGCAATAAGATGTTTTTCTAGAGCATGTATAACCCTTTGAAAATATAAACCTTAGTAGATGAAGGGAGGCTCCTGACTCCTCTGTGTGGGCACATGAGCAGAGCTGATTTTACAAATAGGAGGTAGATTTGCCCCGGGCAGGCAGCCTGACTGGAACCAGGGCCACTCACCAAAGTTGCTGGATGAAGGGAGAAAGGAGTAAGTGAGCACCTGGACCCCAGCCACGCATACTGGCTCATCTAAGGTGGCGCTCACAGCCTTGTCCCCTTGTGACCACTATCCTGACCACCTAATCCCAAAGTCCACGGGCCAGCATCAAAGGTGACCAAGGGTTTGAGGCCCAGCGCCAGAGCCTGGTTGACTTGACACTTTCTGCAACATTTCAGGTTGGAGGAAAGATGGACGAGAACCGTTTTGTGGCCGTTACCAGCTCCAACGCGGCTAAGCTTCTGAACCTATATCCCCGCAAGGGCCGAATCATCCCTGGAGCCGATGCCGACGTGGTCGTGTGGGACCCAGAAGCCACAAAGTAAAGTTTGTTACTCGTCTCCAGGGCTAGAGGGACTCGGGAAGAGAACTTGCATTGCAGATCTCAAAACCATAGAATTTGGCACTATTTCTGGCACAAAATATGGCCCTGGCTTACAGTTGGCCATCTTCTCCCTCCATCTTAACACGGTCTTTCTTGTGTCACACATGTCTGGTGTGTCTGTCTCCTTTTTTTTTTTTTTTTTATTAGTTTGGGGCCCACCTATATGACCTCACTTTATCATTAAGATCACATTAAAGACCCTAAATTGGGCCATGTTCTGAAGTTCTGGGGGTTAGGACTTCAGCAGGAGAATTTTGAAGGGAGCCAATTCAGCCCATAACAACCATCCTTTGGGGCTCACTCCTCCCAGGGAGCTGTGACATCTTGACCTGTCCTCAGCGTTTTCTCTCCCGCCATTGCCTCCCCACCAGGACCATCTCAGCCAGCACACAGGTCCAGGGAGGAGACTTCAACCTCTACGAGAACATGCGCTGCCATGGTGTGCCGCTGGTCACCATCAGCCGGGGGCGCGTCGTGTACGAGAACGGTGTCTTCATGTGCGCCGAGGGCACTGGCAAGTTCTGTCCCCTGAGGTCCTTCCCAGACACCGTCTACAAGAAGCTGGTCCAGAGAGAGAAGGTGAGGCGGGACGGGGACGATGCAGCGGGTATTGGCGCCCCCTGCTGGGGAACATCCTCCATGACTTTTAAATCTCAAAAGAGATTTTCTCCAGTTTTCTACCCAATTCTGTTGCCCTCTCTCCAGCGTTGAGACGGGAGTGTGTGACAGAGCTAGGGGAACGCTAGAGACAGAAAATACTGGTTTCTAGTCCCCATCTTTGATTACCAGGTGGCATTTTAAGTGGTCAGGCAGCAGGGGTCCTGAGTTGCGAAGGACACAAGCACGAAATGTGAGCACGTTCGACCACAGAGCTCCTCTGGATATGCAGGCTTAGAGTCGGGGGGTGCTGGGGGCTGGAGATACTGCTTTGGCCTGGCTCCTTCCCAGTCTTGATGAAGCAGGAGGGAATGGAGCTGGCATTTGCAAAGCATTGTCTGAGACACAAGAGGAGCAAGCACCTGAACACAGGAGCCCCACACTGCTGGCACGCTGGCCACACGAGAGGGCTCAGAGCTTTCAGAGAAACCAAAAATCCTTCTCTCCCAGAGGCCGACAAATGAAGAAATCCACTCCCAGGTCTGCCATGGGGTGCAGGCATAGGCTGCCTGAATGAAGAAAACATGACTTCCGTGATCGCAGGGCTAAATCCAAAAGCAAACTTAGGGTCTCTCACTAATCACACACAGCTAATGTTTATTTTTTTTGTAGAGACGGATGGGGTTTTACTGTGTTGTCCAGGTTGCTCTCAAATTCCTGGGCTCAAGTGATCCACCTGCCTTGGCCTCCTAAAGTGCAGGGATTGCAGGTGTGAGCCACTGTGCCTGGCCCAATAGCACTTTTTAATACGATGTAGGACCATAAATGACCTCTGCAGTAATAACTGCTCGGACTTCTATGTTGCCTCTTGTGTGCCAGCACAGTTCAAACAGTGTTACACATATGAATTCCTCTGCTCTCCTGCAACTCTCTGATGTAGGTGCTAGTATTGTGGGCACAGAAAAGTTAAGTAACTTGCACAAAGCCACACAGTTTACAAGTGACGAAGTTGGGATTGGAACCTAGGCAGTCTGGTTGTAGAATATAGGCTCCTAACTCTACTGCCTTTGTGAGTACAGAATGAGCTAGTACTGCTACTGGAGGCCTCTAATCTCCAGATGGGCTGTGTTTAGCCTCTGTTCCCTCAGAGTTGTCAGAACCGTAAAGGGTGTGGCTTCATGGGAGCCTAAGGTGGGGAATGAGTTGTGCTGTGTGGGAGGGCGCTCTCTAAAGCTGGCTTCCTCAGACATCTACCTGCTACCTTGTTAAGGCTTCCACCAGTGTTGGGGGACCCAATACCTCTCCTGTACACATGCATGCATGCATGCACACACACATGCACTCACATACATGCACGCATGTACACATATGCATGTGCTCTTTAGGAGGTACAGGAAAAGAATTCCCCAGCCCCTGGACTCAAGGTGTAAGGAGACTTGGTCACTTGCAGTGATTTGGATCTTGGGCAGAATGGCAGTGTCTAATGTCCCGCCGGCCCCCAGGAAGGCCATGGTTATATCACTCAGCTCTGATGGTGGTGTCCTGTTCCTTTTGCTCTTCTTCCATCCTTCCTAGACTTTAAAGGTTAGAGGAGTGGACCGCACTCCCTACCTGGGGGATGTTGCTGTTGTTGTGCACCCTGGGAAGAAAGAGATGGGAACCCCACTCGCAGACACTCCTACCCGGCCCGTCACCCGGCATGGGGGTATGCGGGACCTTCATGAATCCAGCTTCAGCCTCTCTGGTAAGAGTCAGGGGGCCACGGGAGAAGGGCAGGGGGCCGGGAGGAGCCCACCCAGGTAGTGGGACTTATGCCTGCTTTTCTTTTGTGTCCTCTCCTCCCTCCCGTCGCCTATTTCCAGGGATGTGCTGGTTGGATATTAGACTCACACAAATGTTAGTGGAGATAGGAGGGCTGTCCTGGTCCCTGGGCACAGCTGCTCTAACAGGCTGTGGCCCACCTGGGACTCTCCTGGGGGGTTTCTAAGTTCAGGTATTTTTGTCCCTTGAAACATCTTGAGGGCTGTGCACACAGTGGGTACTCCAGAGTTGCCCTGAGCTCAGCAGAGTTGGCCCTGGCTGTGGTTCATGGGACTGCACCCACTGGCCCCTCACCCACCCCAGCCCACTCCTTAGCAGCCTCTCTGCTCCTTCTGCTACCCCCTTTGCTCCTCTGACCTACCCACACCTGCCCCTGCCTTCACCCCACCTTCACCTTTTTCTTTTTTAAACCAGGAATTGTATTGTATATATTTTATTAAGTAAAATATTTTATCTCTTGACTTCTGATACCCAATTTTTTCTCTTATCTCTGTATCCCTTGGGTCCTGGCCCCAATCCTGTGGAATCTCTGGGTTCCTTGGGGGGTCCAATCCCAGTTCTTAAAGACATGACAGTTCCCACCCCTCCCACCACCGTGCAAGCCACGGGGTCATAAATGATGACCGTCGGTGGAGAACAAGCAGCCTATAAGATGCCCAGGGCCTCCAGGCAGCTTAGGTGGGAACTATCACCACCACTTGCAAGGGGCCAGGACCCTGAGTCTCCCTGAGCACAGCCGAGCCGCCTTCAGGCTGCCTTCAGGACAAGGCCAGAGAGAGACCAAGCATCCACTTTGTAAGGGCTGTCCTGGGGTGGGCACAGCAAGAGGTGCAAGACCCCAGTCCTTCCACCAGAGCCTGGAGTTTACTCAGGGAGTCAAGCCCCGTACATAAAAACATTCTGCTGCGAGAGCAGAGGGCTAAACCAGAGGAATGCCAATGGGGCAGCACCTGCCTGCCCAGGCTCCTGTGTGTCCTGCTTTGGGCCACGCAAAGCTTGTGGCAGAAGAGATGAGGTCCTTGTTGGAGGCGCTGGTATCCCGGGGGAGGGGTCCTCTCTCAGGACCAATCTCATTGCTGATATGACGTCTCCACTACCCTGAGGGCCACTGCCACTCCCACCAGTGACGGAGTCAGAAAGGGACCCTGGCGTGGAAGACTTGTTTATGCACCCTCAGGTCTTGCCAGTCCCAGAGGGGTAGACTCCTATCACTGCTGGGGCAAGGTCCTTCCTGCTGTAGCCAGACCCACGAAGGGCAGCCAGACCCCAGAGCTGCAGGGCCCCTGCTGACCATTGGCCTCCTCTCCTCCCGCCCAAGAGCCAAGACTAGGCAGAATCACTGCTCAGACTGCAAACATAAGGCAGCCTGCCCCTCACCTCCACCCCAAATCTTGCCTGTTGTAGGTGGGACAGGCTGAAGAATGTCCCACTGTGCTCTCCGGGGCACTAGATCCTCCCTTTGTGTGTGTGTGTGTGTGTGTGTGTGTGTGTGTTTTTCAGCCCTGCTCCTTCTGTATAGACCCTCGCTTTGTAACTAAGTCGTGGGATTTCAAGATGTGGGGCCTTTTAGGGTGTGGTTCTTTCATTTTCCAAAACAATGGCATACCCTCCTTTTTCTCTGTTGCTTACTCACTGAGGCATATGTGCAAAGGCTCAAGTGCCAACAGGCTGGCCGACGGCCTGCAAGCACGAGAGACTGCCCAGGCTTGGGGTGGTGAAGCTGGCACAGTGGACAGTTAATAATGTTGGTTCTGAATTAAGAAAACCTGGGTCCAAGTCCAGGCTCTGCCACTTACACACTGTGCAATGCAGGGCAAGTCACTTACCTTCCCTGAGCCTCGTTCTCCTTGTCTGTGAAACGGGATGGAGTGGCCAAGAGGAGTCACTCAGGCCCTGCACACAGTGGGCCTCTAGGAGAGGGTGGCTGGTTTGATAGCAGGCACGAGAGCCCAGCTCACCCCTGTGCTTCCTTCCCTTCAGGCTCTCAGATCGATGACCATGTTCCAAAGCGAGCTTCGGCTCGGATCCTCGCTCCCCCCGGAGGCAGGTCGAGTGGCATTTGGTAAAGGCACTGCCCAGCCCCCCAAGTGAGGACGCACCGCCACCGCCAGCCCGAAACTCCGGCCACAACTGCAGGGGCAGGAGAGGCTGGGCTGGGCAGCATACCACCCGAGGCGGGCCCCAGGACCCACGGGCCCTCCCTATGTCTGCAAAGTGATTCACTGTGCTTCGAGCCAACTCTAACAGGCACTTTGAGATGTGTTCCTCCTGCTGTAGTCCTTTCCTGCCTTGGTCTCGGCAGGTTTTTCTGGGGCCCAGGAAGCCCACACTATGCACAGAGCCCAATGCATAGAGCCCTGGCCAGCCCTTCCTCTCACTCCTGCCTCCGCTGGCTTCGGGAAAGCCCAGACTTTAGTGCCCTGCCCCCTGGCTGACTGGCCAGTTGTCCAGAGCACTTTAGCAGATGTGGTTTCAAAGGCCTCCTCCCCCACCCCCAGGCCCCATGGTGACATTTCCCAAGTCAGACAGGTGTCAGCTTCCCAGCCATGCCCAGGACGTCCCATCTCCCCCAACCCACCTCTGGCCCTATGTGGGGGTAGGGATGGGGTTGGCTGAGACACCAGTGCCCCTTGCCAGCTTTTCCCATGCCCTGCCCATACCCTTGGGGGGGTCACAGTCCCAGAAGGGTAGCTGGGCGGGGCTTAAGGCTGGTGCCAGGCGCGTGTAAATGGTTTTGTTTTGCACGTTTGGTTTGCGCAGTAGTTTGGTTTGACTTGTTTGTGCATCCTGTGAAAAATAACGGTGCTTGTGTCACTAGCATAGAATAGCCAGAGGAATAGATGTGGTCCTTAGGAGACGCTGCACTCGACACCAACCAGACAGCACAGGGCAGGGGCGGTGGAGGGCCTGGGCTCACAGGCTGCCAGAGGCCCAGGACCTTTCCCCTCCCCTCCCCTTAGTCTAGTGTCCTCCATTCCGAGAGGGGGCCTGGGTTGCTAGCCCCGGAGGTGCCAGCCCTTCAGGAAGCAGGTTTCCTTTCCCCTCTCTGCCGCTGGTCACTCCCAGCACTCCCCTTGCCCTTCCCCACCACCACCACACACACACACAGAGCTTCCTGTAACTTCTCCCTGCTGGACAGAGGCTCAGCACTCCTCCTATGTGACTGGCAAGAGGCCTCATGCCTGCTGAGAGAGGAGGAGTGGGAGAGGGGCTCGCCAGACACCAGGGAGGGGGACCCCAGGCCCACAGGACCTGGTTGTCGAACCTGCATTGCTGCTCAGGGGCTGTGATCTGTGGTCAGCACCAGGCCCTCACTGGCTCATGGCCTCATCTTCTCCTCTGCCTGTCCCGTTGGGCCCTCCCTGCTTCTGAAACCCCACAGAGGTTCCCATGGAAACACTAGAGGCCAGGTGTCTCCTTCCACCTCCAGTGATCTGGGAAGTGAGCCGGCCGCTTGCCCTTGTTAAGCCTTGTGTGCCCTGTGGGAGGTGACTTCATGTTGCCCATGTGGTTTCAGCCCGAGGCTTGCGTGAGGCTTCCAGACCCTCAGTAAAAGGTCAGCCCCTGCGCATCTCCGTAGTGCTTTTCCTGTATTCAAAACACTTCCATATATGACTTCTCACTTGGTCCTCATGACAATGGAGCACTTAGCATTCTTCCCATTTTACAGATGAGGAAACTCTGGCCCAGAAAGTTAAGGCCCTCTGACCTCAGCAGTGTCTGAGACCACCCTCCCAACCTTGGCTATCTACCCCTGCTCTAGAGAGGAGGCCCAGGGTGATAGCTATTGTAGATCCCACCTGAGAGTTTAACCAACAAGAAAACTTACTTTCCTGGTAGGCAGCCTGCTTTGTTTTGCACACATAGATATTTTTTCTCATCTTTCTTATAAACAACCTCATGCACATTCTGGGTTTGAGCCAGGACTAGTCCCCCGTTGGGGGCTAACCATGCAGTGTGAGCCGCGTCCTTCCCTCACTTCTCCCTTCACTTCCCCTTTCCTCACTCAGGGGCTGAGAAGACAGAGGCGGTCAGCCAGAGAGCAGAGGTGGCAAAGGGGCTCACGGCAAGTGGCAGCCATAGGAACGGGGTGAGGACCCAGGCCTGGGAGAGCCACCAGGGAGGGGGACACCATGACACTGCCTCCTGGTGCAATGCACATCGTCTCTATCCCTTTCAGCCCTTACTGGGTCACGGGCCTTGGGCAGATGCCAAAGAGCCCAGCAACAGTGGTGGTGACCAGCTGGGCAGAACATCCTTGCTTAGGCTAGGAAAGCTTACCTTCTCTGAGTGCCTCCGCCTGAGAGATGTGTGACCCATGGTGCCAGGGAAGCGCATCATGGAGTGGCCCACTGTAGGCCATCGGCTTCATCCACCCCTAGTCATTACACAGACCCCACCCTTGTCCGGAAGCTTCTAGATGGAAATCAGAAAGAGATTCAAGGAGCCAAATGAGCGGTCAGCCCCCACCACGCACTCCTTGCCCCATGCAGAGCTCCAGCCAGCTTCGTCACCAGCCCCACTGGCTCCTGGTTGGAATGAAAAGGGTCTCTGGTTGCACTGAATGCAGCTCTCAAACTGGTCTTGTACTTGCTGAATAAATACTGTTGTTCTTGCCTTAGCTGCTCTCTAGGTTTGTGGGGTTAAGTTGCCAGAAAATTGTGCTACTGTGTGTGCGTGTGCGTGCGTGTGTGTGTAGTGCTAGGAGTCCACAGTAGGTCTCTGTCAAGCCAATGTCGTGATGAGGGCTTTTCTGATACTGACCCAGAAGCCACAGAACCACAAGGAAACCCAAACCCCCTCCAGCTGCTGAGGCGCAGGCACAGCCTGGGGTCGGGATGGAGCCTCCAGCACCCCAGCACCCAGGTGACTTCCCCACTCCCCTGTAAATGTCATGGTGCTAAGACTGTGTCAACCCCAAGATGACACACGGTCCTGTGCTTTGGCCACCGTTTGAGGCAAAAACTAAACAGCCCGACACGTTGTGTTCTGGTGCAGGTTTGTATTAAACTGTAGCTACTTCTCACTTGGTCTCTGTTGTGTTTCTTCACAGAGGAGGGAGTTTGGCAGAGATCTCTTCCATGGTGGCTGGGCAAGGCTTCAGTGGCTAAGAAAATGCAGCTTTGATCTGTCTCCCCTATTGGGTGGCAGCTCACTGGGAGGCCTGTACAGAGACTGGATTTTTTTTTTTTTTTTTAATGCTGAGAGGCAGGAGCCCCAATGGTTCCAGATTTCAAGGGATAAGGTTGCCAAATTATCTGAAATGATTAGGAGGAATTAGATGCAAAAGGGAAAAAACTAGACTCACTGCATCTACCTGTAGTCATCTATTCTCTTGGCTATCATTTTGGAAGCTCATAGCCACCTTTGCGCTTGGCTGATGTAACAATGGCCTCATAAAAAGTCACAAGGCAAAGAGCTCTCCCAAGGCCAGTGTGCCTTTGAAGGGCCTTTCAGCTGCTCTCTGGCTGCCCAGAACCCCACCTTTGGGGTTGGCCCTCTGTACTGTCAACCCCATCTACTGTGTTGAGACCCCCTCTATCTTCTCTCTATAGAGCTCAACCAGATGTTGAGAGGGTTATCTGACTAAACTCTTTCACACTAAAGTGTAAAATTATGGCCCTCTAGTACTGTGGAGTCACTGTACTTACTTCTTAACCTTAAAATTCAAAACCCTAAAGAGGGAATGTTAGGTAGTATGGGGAAAATTATTGTTGGCAGAGGAACTTTCCCAACTCTCACCAAATAAGCCACTCCTCTACAAATAGAACAGGCCACGACTGAAATCCCAGAGCGCTGCAGTGGGGGCAGGCCCTTGGCTGTCATGAGATAGGCTGTGTGTACTGTATAAGCTCTGCTGGGACTTCCAAGCCAGATGTGAACACCCTAGCTTGAGATGGATGCCAAGTCCCTGCAATGTATTGGGCCCAAGTGTCTGTTACCCTGTTTTCCCACAACAGGAGAGCATAACAGAATTGGATTAACTGCCAAAAATCCACTGGGTTTGGATGAAAAAAATAACATGGCCACACATTTGGCCCATGGTATCTATCAGGCAGTCTACAGGGAAAAAATAAAAGATACCCAGGAAGACATAGGATGCCTTTTTTTATATGTAGTTGTGGAAAAATAAGACTACAATCTCAGACTTTAAAATAAGCCTTTATCATTTATGAGAATCTGGATTTAGAGAAACCACACCAGTCAGCAGCTAAGCAGCCAACAGCCTCTGTTTCCTAACACAGAATTACAGACTGACCTTTGTACACCAGTACAGACTAAACACTAAGAATTGCTTTGTAGTCAGCGGGGCACAGTGGCTCATGCCTGTAATCCTAGCACTTTGGGAGGTGGAGGCAGGCAGATTTCCTGAGCTGAGGAGTTCAAGGCCAGCCTGCGCAACATGGTGAAACCCCGAGTCTACTAAGATACAAAAAACTAGCTGGGCATGGTGGTGTGTTCCGGTAGTTCAAGCTACTTGGGAGGCTAAGGCAAGAGAATCACTTGAACCTGGGAGGCAGAAGTTGCAATAAATCGAAATCACACCACTGCACTCCAGCCTGGGCCACAGACTGAGTCTCTGTAAGAATTGCTCTGGGCCGGGCGCGGTGGCTCAAGCCTGTAATCCCAGCACTTTGGGAGACCGAGGCGGGTGGATCACGAGGTCGAGAGATCGAGACCATCCTGGTGAACATGGTGAAACCCCGTCTCTACTAAAAATACAAAACATTAGCTGGGCATAGTGGCGCGTGCCTGTAATCCCAGCTACTCAGGAGGCTGAGGCAGGAGAATTGCCTGAACCCGGGAGGCGGAGGTTGCGGTGAGCCGAGATCGCGCCATTGCACTCCAGCCTGGGTAACAAGAGCGAAACTCCGTCTCAAAAAAAAAAAAAAAGAATTGCTCTGTAGTCAGTGGAGGACAAAGGGTCTCATGACACCCAGGTGTGAAGAAGAAACCTCATGAAATGCAGGGGCTAGTAGACCTTAGGGTATGAAGTTAATGAAAGGGCTCTTAGTGCCTTCCCAGTAGAATAGTAAAGGATCTGGCACAGGCATCCCCAGACTTTTTACACAGGGGGCCAGTTCACTGTCCCTCAGACCGTTGGACGGCCGCCACATACTCTGCTCTCACTGACCACCAATGAAAGAGGTGCCCCTTCCTGAAGTGCGGCGGGGGGGCCAGATAAATGAACTCAGGCATCAAAATGCCTGATCTGGCATTTTGCTGACGCTGGGTACTGTCTTATGATGGAGACAGTTCTTTACTTTCCCTTGTGGATTTACAATGATACATTTAGACCTAGAAGGACCAGATGTCCTGGTTTGCCCAAGGCAATTCTGGTTTAAGTCTACTGCCCCAGAGTAATTATTAATAATGTTCACTCTTACTGTCAAACATGTCCTGATTTGGGTAATAAATTACATGGTCACTTTCTGTATACCTATGCATTCATTGGGCTATTACTGTGCCTGACCGGGAGTTAAATTTTTTTTCCATTGCTGAAAGATAAGAAATGGCATCAGCGCCGGGCGTGGTGGCTCAAGCCTGTAATCCCAGCACTTTGGGAGGCCGAGGCGGGTGGATCACGAGGTCGAGAGATCGAGACCATCCTGGTGAACATGGTGAAACCCCGTCTCTACTAAAAATACAAAAAATTAGCTGGGCATGGTGGCACGTGCCTGTAATCCCAGCTACTCAGGAGGCTGAGGCAGAATTGCCTGACCCCAGGAGGCGGGGGTTACGGTGAGCCAAGATCGCGCCATTGCACTCCAGCCTGGGTAACAAGGGCGAAACTCCGTCTCAAAAAAAAAAAAAAAGAAATGGCATCGTAGGAGATGTAGAAAATGTGTCCTTACACAGTGGGTGGTGACTTAGGGATTTGCATGACAAGCCATGTGTCTTCACACAGCTCTTGGAGGCTCCTTGAGTCTCAGTAGCTGGGGATCCCACAGTGTGGGGAAGGCCTGGGAATGCTTTTCTTTTTCTTTCTTTTTTTTTTTTTTTTTTTTTTTTTTGAGATGAAGTTTCACTCTTGTTACCCAGGCTGGAGTAAAATGGTGCGATTTTGGCTAACTGCAACTTCCTCCTACTGGTTTCCGGCGATTCTCTTGCCTCAGCCTCTCAAGTAGCTGGGATTATAGGCGCCTGCCACCACACCCAGCTACTTTTTGTATTTTTAGTAGAGACAGGGTTTCACCATGTTGGCCAGGCTGGTCTCGAACTCCTGACCTCAGATGATCCACCCACCTCGGCCCCGCAAAGTGCTGGGATTACAGGCACGAGCCACTACGCCTGGGTGGGAATGCTTTTCTAAGCTTTTTTAGTTCACCTTGTAGACCTTATTGTTCCATTAAAAGCTGTAAGCCTACCAAATTCTATCATTGGCTTCTAAGGTGCATTTTTACAATATCTTCAACTACATTTAAAATTCTATTTCCCTTTTAAATACCTTTCCTAAGTACCAAATAATGATTACCAATCTAATAAATTAAACTTACAAGTATAGTGAGTTTAATACTTTATTAGATGTTTTGATGCTAAAAACAAACAATATTTCAACTTAAAATTGTAAGTTTTAAGTTACACATTTTTTTTTTAGAGACTCTGTCACCCAAGCTGTTGTACAGTGGCACGATCTCAGCTCACTGCAACCTCCTCCTCCTGGGTTCGAGCAATTCTCCTGCCTCAACCTCCCGAGTAGCTGGGATTACAGGTGCCTGCCACCGCACCCAGCTAATTTTCATATTTTTAATAGAGACAGGGGTTTCACCTTGTTGACTAGGCTGGTCTCGAACTCCTGACCTCGTGATCCACCCATTGCAGCCTCCCAAAGTGCTGGGATTACAGGAGTGAGCCACTGTGCCCAGCCAAGTTACATATTTTAAGTTAATTATGAGATGCTCACTCTAATAGGCCAAAATTTTCTCATAGAAATACATAAAATAACAAATATGCCCAGATTTCCTCTTAATACAAAAGTTTTAACACTATGGGCTTGTTTCTTTAAAACCTTTATTTTCTTAATTCTGTACCTCCTGCCAGTTCTAAGCTCTCATTGAGCTTTAGCTTCGAGTCTTTTCTTTTTTATTTATTTTTTGAGGCTGAGTCTTCCTCTGTCATCCAGACTGGAGTGCAGTGACACGATTACAGCTCACTGTGGCCTCAACCTCTCAGGCTCGGGTGATCCTCCCATCCCAGCCTCTAGAATACCTGAGATCACAGGCATTCACCACTGCGTCTAGCTAATTTTTGTATTTTTTGTAGAGACTGGGTTTTCCTATGGTACCCAGGCTGCTCTCAAACTCCTGGTCTCGGCGATCCACCAGCCTCCTGAAGTGCTGGGATTACAGGTGTGAAACCGCACCTGGCCTCAAGTCTTTTCTTGATAACGTCAACTCTTAGAGGGTTCAAGGAAGGTCTGCTTACCAGCTCCACTCAAATCTCAAATCTTCATTGCGCCAGATTTTCACTTTACCACTATCTGGTCATCTACAGTAACTGAATGCACAGTTATTAGTGCAGTACGTTATATATCAGTTCTAGCCAAGGGAGTTCTGTCTCCTTTAAAAATGTTTGACAGCTGGGCGCGGTGGCTCATGCCTGTAATCCCAGCACTTTAGGAGGCCTAGGTGGGTGGATCACGAGGTCAGGAGATCAAGACCATCCGAAACTCCATCTCTACTAAAATACGAAAAATTAGCCAGGCGTGCTGGCACATGCCTATAGTCCCAGCTACCCAGGAGGCTGAGGCAGGGGAATCGCTTGAACCTGGGAGACGGAGATTGCAGTGAGCCGAGATCGCACCACTGCACTCCAGCCTGGGCAACAGAGCAAGACTCCGTCTCAAAAATTAAAAAAGGTTTGAATAAATTTGATCCTTTGTATTTTAGAGTTTCCTTACATTTAAAGTAGCACAGTCTAACCTTGTATAGCTTTTAAAAAATTGACTATTTTTTAGAAAAGTCTGATTTACAGTAGCACAGATAATGCAGAGTTTCTACCTACCCCACACCCAGCCTCCCCTATTACTAACATCCTACATTAGCGTGGCCCGTTTGTTACAATCGGTGAGCCAATATTGATACATTATCGTTAATTAAAGTCCATGCCTGTTCAGATTTCCTAAGTTTTTATCTAATGTCCCTTTGATCCAGGATCTCCTCCAGGACACCACATTACATTTAGTTGCCATGTCTCCCGAGGCCCCATGGACTGTGACAGTTTCTCAGACTTCCTTGTTGTTGGTTTTTTTTTTTTTTTTTTTTTTTTTTTTTGAGACGGAGTTTCGCTCTTGTTACCCAGGCTGGAGTGCAATGGCACCATCTCGGCTCACCGCAACCTCTGCCTCCTGGGTTCAGGCAATTCTCCTGCCTCAGCCTCCTGAGTAGCTGGGATTACAGGCACGCGCCACCATGCCCAGCTAATTTTTTGTATTTTTAGTAGAGATGGGGTTTCACCATGTTGACCAGGTTGGTCTCGATCTCTCGACCTTGTGATCCACCCGCCTCGGCCTGCCAAAGTGCTGGGATTACAGGCTTGAGCCACCGCGCCCGGCTGACTTCCTTGTTTTTAATGATTTTGACAAGTTTTGAGAAGTATTGGTCAGAGATCTTATAGAATACTCTCTACTGGAATTTATCTTCTGTTTTTCTAAATGGTTAGGTTGGTGTTAGGAGCTTTTAGAAGGAAGACCATAAAAGCAAGGTGGCATTTTCCTCACGTCACATCATAGGTATATACTATCAAAATGACCTATTACTGATGATGTTGACTTTGATCACCTGGCTAAAGTCTGATCAACCTTTTAAAATTTATATGGTTCTCTTTTATGAGCTAAAAGCTTCTCCTTTTACAGTATGTGACTTCTTTTTTTTTTCCTTCTTTTTCTTTTCATGCACATTTCAGACTCCATACAGTATATGACTTCTTTAGGCAACTAAATATGGTTCCTATTGCTATACTAAGTTTTTCAGGTGTTTGCTAGATGATTCTCCCAGTTAGGAATTCTTTGAAATTCACTCTCAGTTGTAAGACTTTTGGCCAGACATAGTGGCTCACACCTGTAATCACAGCATTTTGGGAAGCCAAGGCAGGAGGATAACTTGAGGTCAGGAGTTTGAGACCAGCCTGGCCAACATGGTGAAACCCTGTCTCTACTAAAAATACCAAAAAATATTGGCCAGGTATGGTGGCGCAAACCTGTAATCCCAACTACCCAGGAGGCTGAGATAGGGGGATCCCTTGAACCCAGAAGGCGAAGGTGGCAATAGGCTGAGATTGCGCTACTGCACTCCAGCCTGCATAACAGAGTGAGACTCCATCTCTAAAAAAAAAAAAAAGACTTAATTTTTCTGTGGGGCACAAAGATAGCAGTAACAAGAAATATTCACATAAATACAAGCTCTTGAGGTTTTATCTGAAATCCTCCTGACTCATGTCAAAATTTAGCCTTTAATTTAGGCCTTTAACACACACACACGCGCGCACACACACACACACACACATGCATTTACATGCAAACACACAGAGAGTCTCATTTTAACTGCATAACCAACTTTGTGAAGCCTTGAATAACAAGTATCCATTACCTTAATGCTATTTGAATCCAAACTTCCAAAATCCAATCTGAAATTCTAGGAAAAAAAAAAAAAAAAAAACAAGAGAGACTAACCAGGTAAAATTAATAAGCAACTGTTAAGAAAGTCTAATTTGTTCTTTTAACAGTACCCAGAAAGTTAAGTTGAAACTTCTCTATTGATTTGCGTAATGTCAGATGATGTGAGTTTTATTGAACGAACACATTTTTCCGACTGTGATGCATTTCAGTAGCAATGTCCTATACTGCTATCAAAATCTCACATTTTATATCACATTTACAAAAAGCTTTACTATTAGCTTTAGTGCAGAAACTCAAATTTTTTTTCCTTTTGGAACATTTCTATTCGTGAAACTCAAATTCTCACTGAAATCATT
The DNA here is from genome assembly GCF_048565385.1 of Saimiri boliviensis. Lineage (NCBI taxonomy): Eukaryota > Metazoa > Chordata > Mammalia > Primates > Cebidae > Saimiri > Saimiri boliviensis. Next base: position 26,695,645 of record NC_133449.1, read on the forward strand.
TATGCAATATCCGGAATTCCTGATTTCACATTCTGCATTAATGTATCACCTCAGCGAGGAGGAAAAGATCGCTTCACACTGCAACTAGCTGCTTACAAGTACGCATATTTAAATTTCATCGTCTGCTCAGCGCCTCTTGCTTTATTGGAATTTTTTTTTTCTTTTGGTTACGGGGTCTGCCACTGTTACCTAGGCCTCAGTGCAGTGACCCAGTCACCACTCACTGCAGCCTCAACCTTCTGGCCTCAGTTGCCCCTCCTGCCTCAGCTTCCTGAGTAGCTGGGGCCACAGGCATGTGCCACCACACCCAGCTAATTTTTTGATTTTATGGTAGGGACAGGGTCTCCCTATGTTGCCCAAGCTGATCTAGAACTCCTGTGCTCAAGTGATCTTCCCACCGTGGCCTCCCAAAGTATTGGGATAACAGACGTGAGCCACTGTGCCTGCTTTTACTGGAATTCTTGATGTGAAAATATCCTCTGGGCTGGGTGCAGTGGCTCAAGCCTGTAATCCCAGCACTTTGACCGGTTGAGGTGGGCAGATCACAAGATCAGGAGTTCGAGACCAGCTTGGCCAACATAGTGAAACCTGTCTCTACTAAAAATAGAAAACTTAGGGTATGGTGGCACATGCCTGTAGTCTAAGCTACTCAGGAAGCTGAGGCGGGAGAACTGCTTGAACCCAGGAGGTGGAGGTTGCAGTGAGCAAAGACCACACCATTGCACTCCAACTTGGGTGACAGAGTGAGACTCTGTCTCAAAAACAAAAAATCCTCTGAAGTTTTGCAGTCTAAAGTTTAACCTGAAGGGAGTTAGTTATTCTCTTTTGATCAGTCCCCAACAATGCCAAGTTTCAAGACACTGGCAGGGTTAATTCCAATAAAATAGACTTCTGGGGATAGTCTTTGATCTCTTCACTGTTAAGGAATCAGAAGCCACTGGAGAACAGCTTCTCTTGGAGAGGACTGTGGGTATTTTGATCCCTAAAGGAAAGGAAACTTCAGTGGCAGTGCTTTGACGGCCCATTCCCATCTTGCACTCATCTGACAGAAGGGCTCCTGGTGTGCACAGAAGAGGAAATCTGGAGGCTCCATCACAGGTATTTTAGGACTCACCACCACATGTGGGAGTTGCTGTGGCCTCTTCAAACTTCAATTTCACAGCAGCCAGGCTTTCTGTGTTCCCCAGTGCAGCCTGGTGGAGGTATCTTTTCTAAGTTGTGAGGATTTGAGCTTGTGCTTTGGGAAGCACTTTAGAGTTTTTACTTGATGTCTGTAATATGGTTTGGTAACTCCTCCCACATATCTGCTTGGGAAGCAGTGAAAGATTGTGCCTTTTTTTTTGTAACTCTCACTTGTTCACAGAGACTTCACTTTCATCTGGCATCATAGTCACAGGAACTCAAGATGCAATGGTGATTTGGGACATCCCTTCTTTAAATACATTCAGGAGATCGGGCATCATAATTGGCTTACCATGATCTGAGCTGGGGCAGGGCTCCCCTACCCCAAACCCTTGGGCCAAAGTAACCCGCAAGTCAAGCCAGCCCAGCGGTTCTCAAGTCAGGGCAATTTCTTCCCCCAGGAGACATTTGGCAATGTTTGGACACAATTTTTGATTGTCACAACTTGCAGGTGGCGAGTGCTACAGGAATCTAGAGGTCAGGAATGTTATCAAACATCCCACAATACACAGGACAGCCCCCACACCAAAGAATTATCCAACACAAGGTGTCCCCGGCAGCAAGCTTGAGAAACCCAGATCTAGCCTAAGAGTGAAATGAGACGTTCCGTCATTTTAGAAAATCAGAAAGCGGTAGCTTAGTCAGTGATGCCTATATTATACAGCAAAACGCTATGAACTAAAACATGCCAAAGATGGAGCTGAACCACAGCATCGCAGGCAGCAGAGAGCGGGTGAGGAAGCTGGAGGGTAGCACTCCAACAGGTCTTACCTTGTTTCCCCGCCAGGGCCTCATCCCTCCCACCACTGTCAGGGGCTGAGTTGTGTCAGATCCTGCCATGACCACATTACAATGTGGCAGAAAACAAAAGACCACGATGCAGAGTTTCATATTAGCCTTTGTCATGTAGTGAGACCACATGCAGAGGAAGGTTAAACACTCGCCAAAAGGCATTTTGATGTCACATCTTAATTCCTTAACCATCAAAAGCACAGACTTTCTTTTATGCATGGGTGTAAACTAAGACCCTCTCCAAGAATTGCCCTGTGGCCATGAGAAGAGTGGGGGGCTTCTCAAAATTCAGGAAAGGAAAGAAAACCTCATGATACTCAGTGAGGAAGGGAGGGTAAACATTATGGCTACAGGCAACATCCAAAAAGGCTATTTGAAGGGGTGACAAACAATGTATGGGGAAGGAGTCATGTTGCTTGTTCAGTAAGACATTAGGGAGGTATCTTTTTTCTCTTCTTTTCTTTTCTTTCTTTCTTTCTTTCTTTTTTTTTTTGAGAGGGAATCTTTCTCTGTTGCCAGGCTAGAGTAGAATGGCAAGATCTCAGTTCACTGCAACCTCTACCTCTCAGGTTCAGACGATTCTCCTGCCTCAGCCTCCCAAGTAGCTGGGACTACAGGCACATGCCACCACACCCAGCTAATTTTTGTATTTTTAGTACAGACAGGGTTTCACCATCGCCAGGATGGTCTCGATTTCTTGACCTCATGATCTGCCCACCTCAGCCTCCCAAAGTCCTGGGATTACAGGCATGCGCCATCACAGCTGACCCTTTTTTCTTCATTCTAATGTTTTACTTCAAGTGTAACGGGTATAGAAAAAAGTGCAAAGATCTAAGTACACAGCTTGATAAATCTGTATAAACTGAGCACCTAGTTGGAGCTAGAACATTACCAGCACCTGAGAAGCCTGCTGTGTGCCCCTTCCTCTCACAATCCCCCACTAAGATAACTACTCTTCTGGCCTCTAATACCGTATACCACTATTGCCTGGTTTTGAACTTCATGTAAATAGAATCATATAATACATATTTTTTGTTCTGGCTTCTTTTTTTTTTTTTTTTTTTTTTTTTTTCTCAACAAAGTCTCACTCTGTCGCTCAGGCTGGAGTGCAATGGCACATTCTTGACTCACTGTAACCTCTGCCTCCGGAATTCAAGTGATTCTCCTGTCTCAGGCTCCTGAGTAGCTGGGATTACAGGCATGTGCCACCACACCCAGATAATTTTTTGTATTTTTAGTAGAGATAGGGTTTCACCATGTTGGCCAGGCTGGTCTTGAATTCCTGACCTCACGTGATCCACTGCCTCAGCCTCCCAAAGTGCTGCTATATCTATTTCTAGATACATAGATATAGATAGATTTAGATAGATATCTAGATATCTGTATCAAGATAGACAGCAATTTTCCTGCCTCAACCTCCCTAGTAGGTGAGATTAGAGGCATGTACCATCACGCCTGGCTAATTTTTATATTTCAGTAGAGATGGGGTTTCACCATGTTGGCCAGGCTGGTCTCGAACTCCTGAACTCAAGCAATCCACCCACCTCGGCCTCCCAAAGTGCTGGGATTACAGGCATGAGCCACCACCCCCAGCTGATACGTGTCTTTTACCACAATAAAATAATTACGGCCGGGCGCGGTGGCTCAAGCCTGTAATCCCAGCACTTTGGGAGGCCGAGGTGGGTGGATCACAAGGTCAAGAGATCGAGACCATCCTCGTCAACATAGTGAAACCCCGTCTCTACTAAAAATACAAAAAACTAGCTGGGCATGGTGGCTCGTGCCTGTAATCCCAGCTACTCAGGAGGCTGAGGCAGGAGAATTGCCTGAACCCAGGAGGTGGAGGTTGCGGTGAGCCGAGATCGTGCCATTGCACTCCAGCCTGGGTAACAAGAGCGAAACTCCTCCTCAAAAAAAAAAAAAATAATAATAATAATAATAATAATAATTACATTATAAAAATTGACCATTTATAATTCACAGGCTCTGTTCTCTTTTCAAATTGCAATGAAATTAGACATAAATAAACTACAACATCAATAAACCATTAAGGAAAAATACAAGTAAATTGTGATGTGTTTATACAAAATAGAAATATTTTTGTACAAAATATAAAATGTGTGGTATCTAGCTAATGTCATTTAGAGTTCAACTTAGGGTTTTATGCACTTTTCAAACAAAACAAACGTAAAATCAATGAGTAGATTAATGGTTATATGCGGCAAATTAACAAACCTATTTCTCTGTATTCTCTCTTAACTCCTCACCAAAATGATGTTTAAAAAGAAAGGTTAGGCCGGGCGCGGTGGCTCAAGCCTGTAATCCCAGCACTTTGGGAGGCCGAGGCGGGTGGATCGCGAGGTCGAGAGATCGAGACCATCCTGGTCAACATGGTGAAACCCCGTCTCTACTAAAAATACAAAAAAAAACTAGCTGGGCGTGGTGGTGCGTGCCTGTAATCCCAGCTACTTAGGAGGCTGAGGCAGGAGAATTGCCTGAGCCCAGGAGGCGGAGGTTGCGGTGAGCCGAGATCGCGCCATTGCACTCCAGCCTGGGTAACAAGAGCAAAACTCCGTCTCAAAAAAATTAAAAAAATAAAAAGAAAAAGAAAGGTGAAGCCACATGGGAAAAGATAATGGGAAATGAGATGATGGCTTATGAGAGATATCAATAAAATTTGAAAGGTATAAAATAAATGGATGAGCAGGTACAGTGTGGAGGAAGCTGAAATGTCTGCCTGCCATGAAGGCAACCAATGAGAAGCCATGTAGCACCCCAGAACCCCATAAAGAATTCCCAGTAGCAGCTCCTGGGATCTCCAAAGGCCACTGAGTGAAATCAGGATGGCTGGCTAAAATTCTCTAAGAAGAGCAGGTAGACCCATCGATCCTCCAGCTCCTGCAAGCAACTGTCCCACTCCTTTTCAGGCTGCCAAGGGGAGAGGATGAACTTAGGTGGATTTAGGGAAGGACCGGACACTGAACAGTGACATCAGCCTATTCCCAGCCTCCTTCCTGTGCCTTCTACTCTATCCAATACAGAGGATTGTATTCTCCCAGGCAAGAAATCTGAGGATCCCTCTCTAGGCAAGCTGACTAGCTTGAAGAGAAAATACTTACATTCTGATATTTGAGGGGTCCAGCAATGATGTGGCCAGTTCCCGTGCAATCCCTCTGTGGCGAGACACTTCAATCCAATGCCCCATGCATGAGCTTCAGTCTTCCAGTTAGCCAATCTGTGTCTTACTCTTAAAGATGAGGAAAACCTCCAAAAAGATACACGGTCCGACCAGCCAGGCGCAATGACTCACACCTATAATCCCAGCACTTGGGAGGCTGAGGTGGGTGGATCACGTGAGTTAGGAGTCTGAGATCAGCCTGGGCAACATGGCAAAACAATTTATTTTGAATAAATAAATAATTTTTTAAAAATATTTAAAGTTAGCCAAGTGTGGTGGCACGCTACTCGGGAGGTTGAGGTGGGAGATCACCTAAGCCTGGGAGACGGAGGCTACAGTTAGCTAAGATCATACCACTGCATTCTGGGCAACAGAGTGAGACCCTGTCTCAAAAAAATAAAAGTCCAAAACAAGCATAAGAACAAAATATCTCAGAGGAAAGTGAGACGACTCAAGGAGTAGATGAAAATTCCGAAGATAAAGAGAATAGATTCATTAAAAGATAAAAGGAAAACAGAAAAGATGAGAAAATTACATGACCAGTCTAACAGGAACTCCAGAAATAAGAGCACAGAAGAAACAAAGCAAGGGAGTTTATCAAAGAAATAATACAAGAAAATTTCCCAAACTAAAAAATGTGCATTTCCAGATTGAAGATACATCATCATGAAATTTCTAAACAACAGAGATGATGCTTCAAGAACCAGCAAGAGGCAAAAACACTAGCTGCATACAAGAATTGGAAATTAAATGCCACTCAATTTGTCAACAGAAATACTAAAGGGTGGAAGATCATGGAGCAGGTTTTCTACATTTTGAGAAAACTAATTTCTGACCTAGAATTCTATCCCCAGCCAAACTGCCAACCAACTGTTAAGGTATTATAGAATAAAGTCATTTTCATACACGCAAGATTGAAAAAATTGAACTTGCTTGTAACCTATTAGAGAGTTAATTTGAGGGTATGCCCCACCAAAATGAATAATACAAAGACATGGGGCCAGGCACAGTAGCTCATGCCTATAACCCCAGCACTTTAGGAGGCTGAGACAGGCAGGTTACCTGAGGTCAGGAGTTCAAGACCAGCCTGGCCAACATGGCAAACCCCATCTCTACTAAAAATACAAAAATTAGCTGAATGTGGTGGCATACACCTATAGTCCCAGGTGCTTGCAGGGGCTAAGGCATGAGGATCATTTGAGCCCAGGAGGCGGAGGCTGCAGTGAGCTGAGATTGCACCACTCACTTCAGCCTAGGTGATAGAGTGCGACCCTGCCTCAAAAAAAAAAAAAAAAAAGACATGGGATGAAGGAAATAGGACATTCAATATAAGCAAGAAAATAAGGAAAGTTCCAGAATGGTGGTGGTAGAGAAAGTTGTTCTCTAGGCTGCTGCACAGCTGGTCCGGAATGGAGCAGCACTGAGCAAATCCTGCCCAACAGGCTAGAACAGCCACCTGCCCTCAGTATTTGCCTGTTCATAACAAAAAGCTTTACATACTCAGCTGAAAGAGGGTCTCAGGAATGGCAGAACAACCAAAAGTTTGCCCTGGCTCTTGACAAAAGAGAACTGAAGAAGAAAAGAGTATTTGCAGGAAGAATGAATCATGGATTCTCTGAGTCTGCAGACTTCTTGTGCACATATAATTAAACCTCTGCAGAAATTTCTACCACATCCCTAACCAATCACTCATCTAGCATAGGACACAGGGCGGTTAGCCCAGTGACAGCGTGCCTCCAGCAGGCACACTATCACACTCCCCCAAATTTCTACTTATTCGATACCATTTCCTTAAGTGATTTTTTGGTTTTTTTTTTTTTTTTTTGAGACGGAGTTTTGCTCTTGTTACCCAGGCTGGAGTGCAATGGCACGATCTCGGCTCACCGCAACCTCTGCCTCCTGGGTTCAGGCAATTCTCCTGCCTCAGCCTCCTGAGTAGCTGGGATTACAGGCACGCGTCACCATGCCCAGCTAATTTTTTGTATTTTTAGTAGAGACGGGGCTTCACCGTGTTGACCAAGATGGTCTCGATCTCTTGACCTCGTGATCCACCCGCCTCGGCCTCCCAAAGTGCTGGGATTACAGGCTTGAGCCACCGCGCCTGGCTCCATTTCCTTAAGTGAAACAAAATTGTCTCTCTTCGGTTTGTGCCCCTTTGTCCTAACTTCCCTATGAAGGCACGCAGAACAATCTTATTCACAAACAGCTCTTCCAATATTCACACAGTAGTGCAGGCTTTACTTCCACCCACTACACGCATGCTTTCTGTAAGCTGGTTGTTCTCAGAGTTTAGCCTGCATCAGAATCACCTGGAGGACTTGTTAAAGCCCAGCTTGCTAAGCCCCACACCATAGTTTCTGATTCAGCAGATTTGATGTGGGGTCTAAGAACCTGCATTTCTTTTTTTTTTTTTTTGAGATGGAGTCTTGCTCTGTTGCCAGGCTGGAGTGCAGTGGCGCAATCTCAGCTCACTGCAACCTCCACCTCCTGGGTTCAAGCAATTCTCTTGCCTCAGCCTCCTGAGTAGCTGGGACCACAGGCACGTGCCACCATGCCCGGCTATTTTTTGTATTTTTAGTAGAGACAGGGTTTCACCATGTTGGCCAGGATGGTCTCGATCTCTTGACCTCGTGATCCGCCCACCTCGGCCTCCCAAAGTGCTGTGATTACAGGCATGAGCCACTGTGCCCGGCCAGAATTTGCATTTCTTTTTCTTTGTTTCTTTCTTTCTTTTTCTTTTTTCTTTTTTTTTTTTTTTTTTGAGATGCAGTCTCTCTCTGTTGCCCAGGCTGGAGTGCAGTGGCATGATCTTGGCTCACTGCAACCTCCACCTCCTGGGTTCAAGCGATTCTCCTGCCTCAGCCTCCTGAGTAGCTGGGACCACAGGCACGTGCCACCATGCCCGGCTAATTTTTTGTATTTTTAGTAGAGACAGGGTTTCACCATGTTGGCCAGGATGGTCTCGATCTCTTGACCTCGTGATCCGCCCACCTCGGCCTCCCAAAGTGCTGGGATTACAGGCATGAGCCACCGTGCCCGGCCAGAATTTGCATTTCTTTTTCTTTGTTTCTTTCTTTCTTTTTCTTTTTTCTTTTTCTTTTTTTCTTTTTTCTTTTTCTTTTTTCTTTTTTTTTTTTTTTTGAGATGCAATCTCTCTCTGTTGCCCAGGCTGGAGTGCAGTGGCATGATCTTGGCTCACTGCAACCTCCATGTCCCAGGTTCAAGTGATTCTCCTGCCTCAGCCTTCCAAGTAGCTGAGACTACAGGTGAGTGCCACCATGCCTGGCTAATTTTTTGTATTTTTAGTAAAGACGCGGTTTCGCCGGGCGCGGTGGCTCAAGCCTGTAATCCCAGCACTTTGGGAGGCTGAGGCGGGTGGATCACGAGGTCAAGAAATCAAGACCATCCTGGTCAACATGCTGAAACCCCGTGTCTACTAAAAAATGCAAAAAATTAGCTGGGCATGGTGGCGCGTGCCTGTAATCCCAGCTACTCAGGAGGCTGAGGCAGGAGAATTGCCTGAACCCAGGAGGTGGAGGTTGCAGTGAGCCGAGATCGTGTCATTGCACTCCAGCCTGGGTAACAAGAGCGAAACTCCGTCTCAAAAAAAAAAAAAAGATGAGGTTTCACCATGTTGGACAGGCTGGTCTCAAACTCATGGCTTCAAGTGATCCACCCGCCTTGGCCTCCCAAAGTACTGGGATTACAGGTGTGAGCCACCACTCCCGGCCATCATCTTTATCTTAAAATATGGCATCAACCCACCAGAATGGAGCTTTCTGACTGAAGATACCCAGAGAAGGTGCCCGCTCCATGCAGAGGAAAGAACCAACAGGGCTTTGCAGAAGCAAAGACAATGCCCAGCTAACCCTTGATATATGAACAGCTGATAAACTCAGCATGGAGGCAGGAGTCCCCATGGGACTTCCCTAGAGCTGCCAGTGCACCCTCCCTGCATAGTGCGTTATGTCCAGGACAGTCGAGAATCCCAAGCCAGCCTGTTAGGTGACCGACACAGGCCCTCGCTGGGCATCGAGCAGAACTGCTGCCCTTGCCCGGGTTCTCCAAGAGCCTGTGATCCTGCCAGGCCCTCAGACAGGCTCATCCACCCCCAGGGCAAGGCGTTTCGGTGGGCTGTGAGGTGAGGTTCCTGAAACTGAGTGAGAGGAGCGACTCTGGGGATCAACTGTCTTGGACATATCTTCCGTCCAGACGTCTGCTTCCCAACCTAGCAATCTTTTTTGACTCCTTTCCTCATTCACTGGTGCATCCCTTAAATTTCTTCCATTGTTTTGTTGTTCTGTATTTGCCTACCACAGCCTTTCTGTTCATCTCTCCACAATCAGACCTGGGATCTGAACCCTGGGCTGACAGAGATGCTGCGAATCTGGCCTTCTGCTGCTCTGAGAGGATTGTTTGGGGACATGGGTGGCCATGCCTGCTTGGGAGATCAGTTCACCAGGAGCCACTGCCCTCAGTGCCTGTGTCCCCAGACTGAGGAAGGAGATGCTAAGGGTAGCCTTTCATACAGTACAGAGAGCCTAGGAAGATGAGTTGGAGGTGAGGAAGAGACGTATTCAATCCAGAGGGAACAGGGAAGTAATGCTTATTATTATTATTATTATTATTATTTTAGACGGAGTTTCACTCTTGTTGCCCAGGCTGGAGTGCAATGGCGCGATCTCGGCTCACCGCAACCTCCGCCTCCCGGGTTCAGGCAATTCTCCTGCCTCAGCCTCCTGAGTAGCTGGGATTACAGGCACGCGCCACCATGCCCAGCTAATTTTTTTGTATTTTTAGTAGAGACGGGGTTTCACCATGTTGACCAGGATGGTCTCGATCTCTCGACCTTGTGATCCACCCGCCTCGGCCTCCCAAAGTGCTGGGATTACAGGCTTGAGCCACCACGCCCGGCCTAAGTAATGCTTATTAAATGCCTACTGTATGCCAAGTGCCTTGCTATATACTTGTGGGTTATGGATTGAAGGTTGGCATGGGGCTGAAATTCCCTGTATCTACTGGCCCATACTTTTATTAAAGACTTCGTTCTGTCTTGGAAGGTAATGATGACTGACGAACCTCTGAGAACAGAGGGTAAAGATTTTTAAAACCACCCTCAAGCATAAGCCTTAATACCCTCAGTCATTCCAGGTCATGGTGCTCCTCCTAAGGCCATGACTTCCAGCCTGGGGAAGATGCTGGGGAACAGCTGGAAAAGCAGAGGATTCTAGGAATGTGAAGCCCTAGTCAGTAACCTCCTGTGGAGAGTGACTTCACCCTCAGGCAGCCAGAGCAGCAGCTGCTGCAAACCGAAAATACCAGGAAGATCCATCTTCCCCTACCCCTGGCCACCTCCAGGCTGGCCTTTTCTACGTGGTTTCTGTCTACTTTGGCATTTCTCTGCTCCCCCAAGTCCTGGATCTGTGGAATGGCCCCTGACCACTGTACTACCTGTAAAGGCCTCCAGATGGCGCTTTCAGCTCATCAGTGGCCACCGCTTTGGTGTAAGATGTGAACAGAAAAGCTCAAGGAATGACAGGTGTGTCCAGGTTACCAGGCCTCAATCCCTGCCCCCAGAGCAGCTCAGGATCCGTCCACCTTGAGTCCCATCTGCAGCTCCCTGGAGGAAGTTGTCCCTCTCAAGGCCAATCTCAGAATTTAGGATAAGGTTGCCAAACACAGCAAATAAAAATACAGAATGCCTAGTTAAATTTAAATTTCAGATAAAACATATTTTTTAAAGTATGTCCCAATAATGTCTGTGTCATACTTATACTAAAAATTATTGTTTGTTTATTTGAAATTCACATTTAACTAAGGCATCTTGTCTTTATGCGGCAATTCTAGTTTAGGTTTCTTTACAGGAGTTCCCCATCTCTGTCTACTACATGCTTATAGAACATCTACCGGGCATGTGTGACATATGGCAACATGAGCCAAGTGCAGCTTCTACATTTAGAGGTGAGTTTGAAAAAGGGCATGTTGATGAACAATTGTAGAACAGAAAATGTAGGAAGTGTGGGATCGTAAAAGAAGTCTGGACTTGGGTGTTTGCTTTGAGTTCAAGTTCCACTTCGGATGTTCACTAGCTGTGTTATCTTAGGTAAGTTATTAATCTCTCTGGGCCTCTGTCATTTATGTGTGGATATAGGAATAATACCAACCTCAGAAGGTAACCAAGGAGGTAATAAGAAATTGTATGGATCTCATGCCTGGCTGCAGTCGGATCTGAATATATGCTAGTTTTATGAAATAATAGAGCTACCATAAGAAAGAGACAAGTAGGCCGGGCGCGGTGGCTCAAGCCTGTAATCCCAGCACTTTGGGAGACCGAGGCGGGTGGATCACGAGGTCGAGAGATCGAGACCATCCTGGTCAACAAGGTGAAACCCCGTCTCTACTAAAAATACAAAAAAAAAGTTAGCTGGGCATGGTGGTGCGTGCCTGTAATCCCAGCTACTTAGGAGGCTGAGGCAGGAGAATTGCCTGAGCCCAGGAGGCGGAGGTTGCGGTGAGCCAAGATCGCGCCATTGCACTCCAGCCTGGGTAACGAGAGCGAAACTCCGTCTCAAAAAAAAAAAAAAAAAAGAAAGAGACAAGTAAACATGCCATGGTAACGATTAAATTTACCTCCTTTGGGAGGCTCTCTACAAAGAATGTAACACTTCACTTTTATTTTATTATTATTATTATTATTTGAGATGAGGTCTCACTGTGTTGACCAAGCTGGTCTCAAACTCCCGATCTCAAGCAATCCTCCAATCTTAGCCTCCCAAAGTGCTGGGATTACAGGTGTGAGCCACCACACCTGGCTCACGCTTCACTTGTAAATAGAAATAATAGCTATTGGAGTATTCCGGGTAAAAAAAAAAAAAGAGAAAGAAAAAAGAAATAATAGCTAATACCATGTATTTAATGCCCACAACATTGTCCTAACTAATAAACATGATCTCATTTAATCCTTATGTTAACTCCCCAAGGTATTTACTCTTATTGTCCCCAGTTTACAGATGGAGAAACTAAATTAAATAGCTTGCCATAGAGCTAGTAAGTGGTAGAGTTAGTATGTTCACTCAAGTCCATCTGACTCCCCAACCAGGGCTCCTAACCTCTATCTTATGCTACCTTTGCATAGATTGGCCCTTGAATTTTGAGTTGGTGACCACTATGAAGAGAAGCATGGATTGTGCCTACTGAGTATCTGGAACAGCAGATGGAGATGCAGAAGCTGGGAAGGGTGAAAGAATAGTCCTGGGGCCCTGAGTTGCTGGGCATTCTGGAAACAGCAGGTCATCGATGTTCACAGGTGTGTCTTAAGAGCTTTGCAAGTTCTCAATTTGCATACTAATTTCTATATAGAAGGTATAACTGGGGCGGAGAGGGGATACTGAGCAGCCTCTTGGCCCTAATGAAAGTTTTGTTAGTATTGGTAGTTACCGTTTGTTGGATATTTATAATACATCAGGCAATGCCAGGCATTTTTCGCACCTTATCTTGTTTAACCATCACAACCACAGATGAGAAAAACCAAGGCCAAGGTCACATAGCTAGGAAGCGTTGGACCCAGTGCTGGTGTAACTCCAGCAGGGTGGAGGGTTGATGTACTCTCTAAATAAGAGCTCATTCACTTCAAGGCATGTAATTAAAATTCATTCCTCAGCAAAATTGTGTGTTACTTACACAAGTCCCTTGTAAACATTCAAAACTATGCCAAAAGTTTCCTATATTGCAGGAATCAGTCTTATTTCAGTGCCCTGTTCCACTTTTAGCTAGTTTCGAATGAATAATGAACACATTGGTAACAATTAGCAGCATTGCAGCGCCTCCCTACCTGCACCTCACAGCCCGGCAGGGCAGGCTTGCTCGTTCCAGTCTAAACTCTAGCCCTGCAACTCACAGGCTCAACCCACCCTCTTAGGTTCTCCGCCTCCTCTGGTTTGCCCACTCACTTTGGGAAAGGTGCAGAAAGATCAGATTTTGTACTTTGCTAAGAATACAAAGTACAAGGTGCTAAGAATACAAAAGTAGATAAGACGTGGTCTTTGAGTGTGAGGCCTTCCTACAGGGAAAGATGGAATAAGCATAATAACTGAAGGCAAAGGGCAAACTCTCTCTTTTTTTGTTTCCCCAAATCATTTTATCTTTAATAATCTCGCAGTAATTTAAAATATGAGAAAAGTCAAACATGCTCCCTTTACGGATGATGCCGCCATTTTAGGCTCACACCAGCATGATCAATCGCCATGGTGACACTGGATGCCACAGAGTGTGGCTGGCAAAAAGGCATCAGGGCTCACGGATTGAAGAGTTTGGTTATGGAGTCTCTGAGGGGTAACAGGCAGCAGAAAAGACATCAGTTTAATGGACTTTCAGAGGACAGGGCGCGGTTGCTGGGTCATGAGCACCTTGAAGCGTTTCTTGATGGTGATTCGGTAGCAGGAGTATTTGTCATCTGGGGAGAACCAATCAGGATGGGCTGAGCAGGTCTGTTGTCCCATTGGGTCAAATTTCTTCAGAGTATAGGCCTGATCTCCCTCCTCATTGAGGTATTACTGGAGAAACATGATCACTCTTAAGCCAGAGGTTCCAATTCAGTACATAACTCCCAGGGCAAACTCTCTTTAAAAGTCTTGTCTTTGAAATCATATGATTCTTATATTCTACTTCATCTTATGTTTGTTTGTTTGTTTTCAAAAATGGGGTTTCACCATGATGGCCAGGCTGGTCTTGAACTCCTGACCTCAGGTGATCCACTCACCTCGGCCTCCCAAAGTGCTAGGATTACAGGCGTGAGCCACCGCGCCCAGCATGTCTGTTTGTTTTAATATAAAAATGTTTACCTTAATAAATAATAAATTAAAATGAATAAAAATTAAAATAAATATTGTTTTCTGAATCTCTAAATAAAATTTAAAGATATATTTATTATAAATAAAATTCCAAAGGCCAGGCCTGGTGGTTGACACTTGTTATCCAGCATTCTGGGAGAGCCAGGCAGGAGGGTCACTTGAGCCCAGGGGTTCAAGGCTGCAGTAAGCCATAATCACACGACTGCACTCTAGCTTGGGCAACAGAGCAAGACCCGACCTCAAAAAAAAAAAAAAAAAAAAAAACAAAGAAAAGAAGGCCAGGTGCAGTGGCTCACACCTGTAATCCAAGCACTTTGAGAAGCCAAGGTGGGAGGATAATTTGAGGTCAGGAGTTCCAGACCAGCCTAGCCAACATGGTGAAACCCTGTCTCTAGCAAGAAATAAAAAAAATTAGCTGGGGGTGGTGGCGCACACCTGTAGTCACAGTTACTTGGGAGGCGGAGGTGGGAAAATTGCTTGAACTCAGGAGGCAGAGGCTTCAGTGAGCTGAGATCATGCCACTGCACTCCAGCCTGGGCAACAGAAACCTTATCTTAAAAAAAAAAAAAAAAAAAAAAAAAAAAAAAAAGCGGGCTGGGCACGGTGGCTCAAGCCTGTAATCCCAGCACTTTGGGAGGCTGAGACGGGTGGATCACGAGGTCAAGAGATCGAGACCATCCTGGTCAACAAGGTGAAACCCCGTCTCTACTAACAAAAAGTTAGCTGGGCGTGGTGGCACGTGCCTATAATCCCAGCTACTCAGGAGGCTGAGGCAGGAGAATTGCCTGAACCCAGGAGGCGGAGGTTGCGGTGAGCCGAGATCGCGCCATTGCACTCCAGCCTGGGTAACAAGAGCGAAACTCCGTCTCAAAACAAAACAAAAAAAAAAAAAGGCAATGCCCTAAAAATAAATGAAGAAGATATGGCTAATCTATAGTTCTTCCACCGTGTTTCCTTACATGAATCCCCATCCTGAAAGTTGTTTCAGCAGGTCTGAGAAGGACAGCAATAGGGATTTAAGCAGGATAGTTATGTGATAAGATTTATTTTCTAGAAAGAGCTTTCTGACAATGGTATAGAGGATGGATTGGAGGTGAGAGACACTGAGGCAGAGAGAGCAGGTGGGAAGCCCTGCAGTAACCCAGGCAAGAGATGGTAAAGGTGAAGGAGATAAAGAAGGGAAGAGTTTTTGAAAGGCATTTTAGAAGTGGAGGTCAAGCACGGTGGCTCACGCCTGTAATCCTAGCACTTTGGGAAGCCAAAGTGGGTGGATCTCTTGAGCTCAGGAGTTTTAGATCAACTGGGAAACATGGTGAAAACCTGTCTCTACTAAAAACACAAAAATTAGCCGGCATGTGCCACATGCCTGTGTTTCCAGCTAGTGGGAGGCTGAGGTGGGAGGATCACTGGAGCTCGGGAAGTCGAGGCTACAGGGAGCCGTGATTGCACTATTGCACTCCAGCCTGGGTAACACAGCAAGACCCTACCTCAAAAACAACAAGTAGAATTAGGGTCAGGCACTGAGCTTACACCTGTAATCCCAACACTTTGGGAGGCCAAGGCTGGAAGATGGCTTGAACCCAGGATTTTGAGACCAGGAGAATTTAAAGTCTCCTTTAATTCTTTTTTGTAGAGACAAAAAAGAATGTTAAAGAATATTAGGCTGAGCATGGTGGCTCATGCCTGTAATCCCAGCATTTTGGGAGGCCAAGGCAGGCAGATCACAAGGTCGAGAGATTGAGACTATCTTGGGCAACATGGTGAAACCCCGTCTCTACTGACAAATACAAAAATTAGCTATGCATGGTGGCGCACGCTTGTAGTCCCAGCTACTCGGGAGGCTGAGGTTGGAGAATTGCTTGAACCTGGGAGGCAGAGGTTGTAGTGAACCGATATCACGCCACAGCTTTCCAGCACTCCAGCCTGGCACCTGGCGACAGAGTGAGACTCTGTCTCAAAAAAAAAAAATGATAATAATAATAATATTAGCCAGGTGTGGTGGCATGCCCCTGTGGTCCTAGCTACTTGGGAAGCTGAGGTGGGAGGATTGCTTGAGCCCCGGGAGGTTAAGGTTATAGGCAAGCCATGTTCATGCCACTGCACTCCAGCTTGGGCAACAGAGCAAGACCTTGTTTCAGAAAAACACACAAGCAAAAGAAGTGGAATTAATAGTATCAAAAAACTATCCTGGGGCCAGGCACAGTGGTTCACGCCTGTAATCCCAGCATTTTGGGAGGCTGAGGCAGGCAGATCACTGAGGTCAGGAGTTTGAAACCAGCCTGGCCAATATGACAAAACCCTGTCTCTACTAAAAATACAAAAATTAGCTGGGTGTGGTGGTGCATGCCTGTAATCAGAGCTACTTGGGAGGCTGAGGCAGGAGAATTGCTTGAACCGGGAGGTCTAGGTTGCAGTGAGCTGAGATTGTGCCACTGCACTCCAGCCTGGGCGACTCAGCAAGACTCTATCTCAAAAAAAAAAAAAGCAAATCAATCATATATTATCTGGTAAGGGATTTATGTCCAGAATATATAGAGAAATCCTAAAACTCAACAACAACAACAAAACTGTCCAATTCAAAAACGGACACAGGACTTGACTAGACATTTTTGCAGAGAAATAACACAAATGATCGATAAGCACTGAGACAACATAAAGGGTCCAGCCAGCACCCTGTTGTTTAAGTTTCAGCCACCATCTGACTGCGATCACACCTTGAGCTAGAACCACCCAATCTCATGCTTCCTGAATTCCCAGCCCACAGAAATGGAGAAAATGGTTATTGCTTAAACCACTAAATTGGAGTGATTCATTTTGTAGAAATAGTTCATGGCACAAGGTAAAATGTTAACATGTGGAGAATCTGGGTGAAGGGTATAAAGGAACTCTTTGTAGAATGATCCTGTACCTCATGTGTGACAAAGGGGTGGGGTTACAAGGATCATAGTCTCATCTCAGGATTACTCAGGGCAGTCTACACCACCCAAGTCTATACCTGTAACAATGAAGCCGAGCTGGAACTTCAGAATGAGAAAGCAAGATAAATGGAGTGTGCGATTTCCCTATTGCCTTGGGTGACACCCAGATACCCTGCAGATGTCCTTGGAAACAGCTTCAGTTTTCCAACTCTGTAGCTAGAAAAAAGTGTAGCCCGAGTCTTTTACTCTCCTAGCCCCTTGATTTGCTTTGGGAATTATTGTCTACAAAGAGCTCTCTCCTTTCTGAGAATTGCTTTAGGTAGAAGAGGAAAGGATGTGCTGTTTCCCCTCTCTTTTCTTAATCACTCTATTTGTAACTTTCTTCCTTCTTTTTCTCCAAGAAAATGGGCTCAGTTGGGGTGCTTTGGGACCAATAGTCCTGAGGTGGAATCTGTGGGCGCTAGACAGGGAGATTTGGAAGAGAACGCTAGGCTGTGAGTTCTTGCTTTTGAGTTCTTTGAAGAGAATGCAGCATCTCTGGCATGTCAGCAAGCCCAGCAGAATCCAGTAATGTTCACCAAGAGGGCTTGACTAGAGCTGGTTAGGGGATGATCAGGATGGTTAGGTGTGAAGAGCTTATGCTGATTATGGAGGGTACGGGAGTCACGGAGTTGGTACCCAGTGAGGAAATTTACCTTAGTGGAAACCTTAGTGGAAACATTTGGGAGAGTGTAGAAGAGAGAAGAGCTAGAGGTGAAGATTCAGGAAATAGAAAGTGCCAGAGTCTCAATTAACAGGATGGAAAGCTAAGGAGATGAGAGACTTATAATAGTAGCATAATACTGAAAGACAAACTATGTGTAAAGGTAATTAGAAAAATGTGGGCTGAAAACTGACACAAGAGCAGAAAATCAAACACCGCATGTTCTCACTCATAGGCGGGTGTTGAACAATGAGAACACATGGACACAGGGAGGGGAGCACTACACACTGGGGTCCGTTGGGGGGAAATGGGGGAGGGACGGGGGGGTGGGGAGGTGGGAAGAGATAGTATGGGGAGAAATGACAGATACTGGCGAGGGGATGGAAGGCAGAAAACCACACTGCCATGTGTGTACCTATGCAACAATCTTGCATGTTCTTCACATGTACCCCAAAACCTAAAATGCAATAAAATAAAAAAGAAACATAATATTAAAATTAAAAAAAAAAAAAAACAGAAAAAAAAAAGAAAAAAGAAAAATGTTGGCTGAGACTCTGAGGCAGTTAGGCCAGAGAAAAGAAGAAGGAAAATGTTTGTCTGCATTTGATTCAATTACATAAACATTTCTCAGGATCTACTATGTGTCACATGCTATGCTGGATGCTGAGGGAGCTGAGGAAAAAGACAGCATTCCTGCCCACCAGGGTCACAGAGCCTGATTGGAGACACAGACATGTAAACAAATGATGAGAGTGCAAGGTGTGTGTAAGAAAGGAGGAATGTACAGGGTGGGTACAAAGGTGACCTCAAGGCATCCACGGGAGTCAGGTCTGAGGGAGGAAGAGCTAGAAGACATCAGCACCAAGAGAACCAAGATGCTGAAGTCACAGGGGCAAAGAACATACTCTGAGCAGAGCAGTGCAGGGCAAGGACAGCAAGTGTCGAGAGGAAAGGGGGATCGAGATGAACAGAGGAGATCCATAAAAGCATGCTTGGAGGAGGGAATTCGGGAACATGAACGGACATGTCAGAGGGCACTAGTTTTGAGGAAGTAGAATGCAAACCAGATAGTGAGCAAGATGAAGAAATAAGACGTGTTTATCCTTGCAATGCGAGAAAGACAGTAAGGCTGACAAAAACTTAAGTGATACGTGGATAGACAATTTTCTCAGCTCGATTTAAGGGTAAAGGTGTACTCTCTGGTAGGAGATGAAAGGGAATGTTTAACCTAGGTAGAAAAAAATGGGGCCAGGTACGGTGGCTCACGCAGAGGACTTTGGGAGGCCGAGGGGGGTGGATCACCTGAGGTCAGGAGTTCAAGACCAGCCCTGGCCAACATGGTGAAACCCCGTCTCTATTAATAATGCAAAAGTTAGCGGGGGATGGTGGCGCACGCCTGTAAATCCCAGCTATTGGGGAGATTGAGGCAGGAGAATTGCTTGAACCCGGGAGGCAGAGATTGCAGTGAGCCGAGATCGCGCCACTGCACTCCAGCCTGGGCGACAAGAGTGAAACTACGTCTCAAAAAAAGAAAAGAAAAGAAATTGAATTTGGGGATTAGCGAAAAAGGCTGTGATTGGAAGCCACACACTAAGAGAGAAGACAAAATCCAGCCTTAGCTCTTCCACGTCGCTGAAAGAGAAGAAAACGTCTCTTTTTCCTTTTTCGTAGCCATAAAAGATGAAAATCCGTCATCCAGCTACTGGAAGCAGGTGTACACGGTTGTTCCTCCTGTGATGAGACAGGGTGGAGGGATTGTTACCCTGTTGCCAAGGAAAAAGGAAGGGGCTGTTCCCAGTTGCTATGGTGACAAGGTAGGCGCGTTTCCTCGGTATCGCTGCACACAGCTAAGGCGGTCTCCTCTCCTCGTTGCTACGGCAACTCAGTGGGGCTGTTCCCGTCGCCCCCCGCCTCCCGCCGCAGTCGGCGAGGCAAGGTGGAGGTAGGGGCTGTCCTCCTCCCGCCGCCCAGTTGCCTTGGAGACGGCGGGTGCCCAGGCCCCGCCCCGCACGGACTGACAGCGGCGGCCGCATCGCGCCTGCGCAGTGCCCTCGTCCCCCGCAGTCTGTGCGTTGAAGCCGGAGACCGCGGCGGCCTCAGCGAGGACCCTCCGCCCCGGAGCCGCCGGCCGGAGCCGCAGCCTCTGCCGCAGCGCCCCCGCCGCCTGTCCCCTCCCCCGCCGTCTCCGCCGGAGCCGCCTCGCGCACTGTGAGTCCGGGCCGAGGCGACGGACGCCGTGGGGCTGAGTCAGCGGGAGGCCCGGGCCCGGGCTGGGGGAGGGGAACCGGGCTCCCCCCGCCCTCGCCTCCCCACTCGCATCCCCGCACCGCGACCGCGCCTTCCCCGCGCAGGTCAACCCCCTCCATCCCCGTCGCCCGGCTCCCTCCGGCCTCGGCGGCCCGGCCTCCCCAGCCACTCCCCCTCCTCTTCCCTCCCCTCCCTTCCCTTGCCTCTCTCCGGATCCACCTTGGGGGTCCTTCCGCACTAGATGTGGCCACCGCACCTCTGCCCTGGACTGATACTTCCTCCAAACTACCTCCCGTCCGCCCTTGTCCCTTCTCCCTCCTCCTCGCTCCTCCTAGGCCTGACATCTCCCGGCCTCTCTGGTTCTCCACAGTGATATGCCAGAAAAAGAGTGACTGGAGAGCCAGGGGAGACTTGGGGGAGGGGGAACATCGCGCTGGGCCCAGCCTGGGGGCCTCGGGTTTCTTCCCCACCCGCTCCCGCCTGGCCGGTTTGGGGAAGCAGGTCTGGACAGTTCTCACGGGCTGCTCAGAGCCTGCCGGGCTTTCCGAATAGATTT
This sequence comes from Saimiri boliviensis, assembly GCF_048565385.1. Classification (NCBI taxonomy): domain Eukaryota; kingdom Metazoa; phylum Chordata; class Mammalia; order Primates; family Cebidae; genus Saimiri; species Saimiri boliviensis. Next base: position 26,716,070 of record NC_133449.1, read on the forward strand.
GGCTGAGAAGGGTTCAGCCCCATCGTGACCATATAGCGTTTATGAACGCGGCTAGTGCCTGGTGGCCTTCTAGTGGGTGAGCTACTGCCCAGCCGGCAGGCGGTGTGAAGCGGGGAGTAGAAGTAGTGGAGGGAAGGGAGAAAGGTTGCCTTTGGGAGCTCCAAGTTCCTGCGCTTCCGGTGTGTTGTTGTGAATAAGCATCTGGTGCCACTTTTTAAAATGCAATTTTTAAAATGGCACTGCAACCCTGGTATAATGTGAGGTTTGGAAACAGGCCTGTTACCATCCATAGGAAGTGCTTACTGTTTCTATACGAAGGGGCTGTGGCAGGACTTGATCTTGGATTCCTGTAAATTAACTGATTGGGTAGTAGTGAGTTTTAACATAACGTGTGCAGAGTGGAGAGGAAGCAGAAAAATCAAAGCTTCTCCATGGTGTAGGTGTGAGGCCTGTATACTGTGCCTCCTGCAGCTGTGTCTTTGTAGGGGTGTCACCGCATAGGGGTTCTAGCATATTTGGACTATTCCTTGGGTTCTGTTTGCTCCCCCTTCACCTGCCCGTCTTGCAGTCCCTGTTTTTGGAATAGAGGAGGGTCCCAAACAGTTTTCTTTTTCCAGGAGAACTGAGCTGAAGTCAGAGTTAGTGCCCAGAGCCAGAAACTCTTAATAAACATGTCTCAACTTGAGGGCTCCTAACTACTATGTGTGTAGCTCATTGTCAACTTCTTTTTTATTTGGCTTCCAAATTTCAGTGTGCTTTTAGAAAACACATGTAAATATAAGCTGGATCTACCACACGAGAGGCTTTGGGCTTTTTACTCCAGATAGCAAAAGGAACGAATGGTCCATTGCTAAAAATCATGGTGAAGGAGCCACTCATTTGGAGTTTCTGAGGTTGCAAACACTGAGAAATAACTATTTCACTCCTTTACTTTGCTCAATCATGGCCTATTGGCAGCCTCCTCAGAGCCACTCCCTGCCCCCATGCCCATCAGATTAGTTTACAGTAGCCAAGACGGCTGTCGCCCTAGTTTTAAACATAGAGATGAAGTTCAGGAAAACTATAGCCCCCATCCAGAAGGGCAATTTCTTCTGTTTCGAATGCCGGACTGGGGTTTGGTGGGATGCACCTGCCTGTGGTGCAATGGGAACCGTGGGGCCTGAGAGTGGCATTCCTTCCGTGTGGTCCTGTATCACATAGCTCACCAAAATACCCGAGCAGGGCAGGAGCAGACAGCTGTGCTGGAGAGCTGCTCCTCCTGGGCTGAGTGTATTTTGGGAATCAGCGATATTACTGGGGTGGAGGGTTGTGAATTAAGAGGGAAGAAAATGTGTCAAGGCTAGGTAGATCAGGAGGTTGTAAGTAAAAGGTTCCTTTCCAGTTTGCTCTGGGATATAACACTTTCCGAGGATCACAGTGGTTTTTATGTGGATTAATTCGCCTTTGAAATCCATACCAGTGTTTTATGAAATAATGACGGAATGCCTTTTAAACTGCTGCTATGAGGAAACAGGACTAATAACATGTCTTGGGCATTGCCTATCCAGCTGTTGCTGAGTGTAATTGTTTGTTTGTTTGTTTGTTTGTTTTTTCCTTTTCTTTTCTTTTTTTTACCTGTGTGTCCAAGGCATGAACCAGGCATAGGCACAGATCAAAAGCCAAGCTGGGATGAACAAGGGGTTGCTTTGTCCCTGGCTGATATGATATGGGCACCACCAACCAGATGCCACTCTACCCAGGTCAGGGACGAGTGTAATTGTTAAGATCAAGGAGAAGCACATGATTCGAACCAAGTTAGACCTAAGTCTGTGTATCGATGTTGTGATTTTGTAGGACTGTATTCTTGGTTCTAAGACACACCAGCAATTTACCAATAGCTTTTAGGTAAAATAATCTCATGTTACCAGATCAAAAATGTATGTTGATTTCAAGGTACATCCTCATTTTAGAAACATTAAAACAGTCAGGAAGTGGCAAGACTTGAGGAAGGGATTTGTGAATCTTGGAATTGAGAACGAATGGTGTTGATAATATCCCTGTTTGATGATGTCATTTCTGACCCACCGTCCTGATAGTGCATGCATTGTGAAGATGAGTTTCTTCCAGCCCTTCATGCTGGCGCACATTATGGGGTTGTGTTTGTAAGATAACTGGCTGGAGTTAGGCATGGTAGGAGGCTACTGAATGGAGGAAAGTTCCCATATGGGAATCCAATCAAAGGCCTTCATGTGGTCCTCTCTAGAAACTGAGCCAAGTAACCGGTAGCAAACGTCTTATGAGCCATACCTGAATTTAGCCAAGTAACATTTGTCGGGAGCTGAACAGAAAATGTAGTTTTTAAAAACAGAATGCATCTGCCCTGATTTGCTTACAGACACATTTGTAAAGATTCCAAGGCTCCTTCCCTTAGGATGTTAGCACTGGAGGTGACCCCAAATGGTATAGTTTCATGCCCTCATTTCTAAAGTGACACAAGACACTAAGAGTTAAATGACTTGCCTAAGGTCACCCAACCCGTGTGGAACATGTGTAAAAACACTTTGTAAATTGTGTACACTAGGCAGGTGAATGTTGGTGGTTATTAGAGGCTGAGTCAGGATTAGATCTCCAGATTTCCACACTAGAGTTACTCTTCAGCACCGCATTGCTTCATCCCTCGTAATGTTCCAAAGGGTTTCAATAAAAATAATTTAGTAGTCTGTAATTAGCCCTGTAGACAAGGGCTTGTTTTGTCGTCTGAGATGTTGTAAAGCCAGGCAATGTTTGGTGTCAAACTGTCTAATTAAATATTTATTCTTGCCACCTTAAAAATAATACTTTTTTCTCACGCATTCTGACTTTAAGAAGGTCTTCTTTCTAATTTGCATCGACTAACAGAAAAGCGAATGTGAAGTTGGGTATTTGAAGTCTTTTCTACTTCTCATATGTGAGACTACCGCATTCCAGAAAGCAAGGTGGAGAGGCTGAGAGGAGGAGCGTGCATACTGGGCAGCAACGGGGATGTCTTCCCGCTTTCAGAATGGAACCTTCTGTAGTTTCTGGGAGCCATAGGGACTTCTAAACCCTATCCTTGGGAAGTGCTGAGGCAGCCTGGCCTCTGGAAGCAGGCAGACCTGAGTTCAGATCCCCATCCAGCCACCTCCTGGCTGTGTGGCCTTGGGTGAGCTATGTTACCTCTGAATGCCAGTAAGACTGGAATAATAGCCATCTGTTTTACAGGGTTATTGTGAGGATTAAATGAAAGAAAGTGTGTAGAGTGCTTGCTTCATAAGAGATACCAGTCATTATTTTATATTTACTAAAGCATCAAATAACAAATAATGGTTTCAAAATTGTATCGTGATTTAGGTCCATCTTGGACCCCCAGTTCCGTAGCCCCCATCTCTCAGCAGCCCTCTCGGTATTTGACAGGGACAGAGAGAAGGTTTGTCCTGGGAAGAACTGGCACTTGCATTATTATTTCAACTGCCGAAACAGGAGTATATGAAATGTATCTTTGCTCCATGTATTCAGCCAACCTGAAAGACTGGCAGGACGGGAGCATTTGATTTTAGGAGGCACAGATGTGGTATGCTTGGGGTTGTGGTGTGCTTGGGGGTGGCTAGTCCTCCATCAGGGAGGCCAGTCTGGGGAGTGGTCTTCATTTGCAATAGAAAAGCTGCTGAGCTCTTGCTTGTGAGGGACACGCATGTGGTCTTCATTGGCTTCCTCACTGGTAGAGGCGTAGATTTCATCGGTGACTTGGCTCAAATCAGCTTCTGCATCCGTGAGATCCAGAGGGCAAGGGAAAGGAGCTATTCATCTTAGGAAGGAAACCTCACCAGTAAGCAGAGGTAAAGGGAGGTCATTTTGCATGGAGAGAATTACAGACTGGCTCAAGGCAGAGACTACTGAGTAATTAAAGAACCAGGGCAAGCTGTTCAGGTGAGAGAGCAAAAGTGAATTTAAATTCCTAGATAAATTTCAGTAGGGAAGGAAATACCCATGTATAGACATCTAAAGATTGAAAACAGAAACACAATACTGTTTACCTCTGGGAGGTGGGATTTGGGTGTGGAGAAGGGAAAAGGAGACTCAAAGGGGAACTTTATATGCTTTGATATTTGACTTGTTATAAGAAGCATGTATGCTTTTGTCATTTAATGAATACCAAATAGAGTGGGCAGTAGTAGTTGTTCAGTAAATACATGTTGGTACAAAAGAAGCAGCTGACTTTACTTGGAGCCTCTCATGCCTGGGACAAATAGTGTTTGACAGTTTCAAGCAGGCCAAGGCAGTTTGCACCAAACCAAGGTCTTAAGTGAGGGCAGGACCCTCCAAGAGGCTGCTTCGCTGGCAGCCCAGGGTACTTAACTGACCACCTACCTCATCACGTCTTCTTAAGACTGTTATTTTAGCTGGTCACTCCCTCGCTTGACCAGCTAAAATAATCATAGCTATTCTAATAAGCTCATTTAATTTCCAGCTATTGATGAAAATGGCACCTGACCATATGACCTTCCTGAAAAATCCCTGCCTCTTACTTAATGTCAAGAGGGCTTGAAGTTTAAAGGGACCCAAGCTGAAATGCTGGCACACTGTGTAGCTAGGTTCTAGATCAGACCTGGCTGGTACAGCATACCTTTTACCTAGTGATTTATTGACTGTTTCTGTTAGGAATTACTGGTAAACTGTGATAAAATCTTTAAGGACTGTTGAGCTTTTAATTTTGTCATTAAGTTGGCCAGCTGTATTTTCTAGCCAGAAGTCATATTTATTATAGAAAGATGACACACCTATCATTTGAATACGTCCTTTGGGTTGCTTACCCAGGAGTTAGGATGGGTTATGCTGAGTAATTCACATTCCATCATGCAGTCTTCCCTTTGGCCAGGAGTACAGATTCGCATGACAGTTGGCCAAGTTTGGTGAAGCATGCTGTGGCCAAGGATGGTTTTTCTTGTGTGTAGAGCTGACTGGCCAATACTAGCATAAGCCTGATCTTGTACTCACTCGCACAATGCCCTACCAGCTTTGCTAAACCGACCAGATGTTGTTAGTCAACTTTTTGGCATAACATCAGTGTTTTAAGCTCTGGACGCTTCATTTGTCTCAAGTAAATAAGGACTTGTCCTATCTAAAATGTTTTAACTCCACGCAAAATGATTTTTTTCCCCTGAAAAAAATCCTCCTATGTATAGGAGATACATATCATTTGTGTGATATGTTTAAAATAACTGAGCAAGAAGAATGACTTCAAGTCTGCCTAGTAGTTTGACTATATATAAAAAGGCTTAAAGGATATACGTCCTTAGACCAGAAATTGCCATTCTAGGAATATTTAGAAAATCAGAGATGTGTAGACATACTTGTAAACGATTTTTATTAATGCAACATTACTAGTAATATCAAACACTGAAAACAACCAAAAGTGGCAGCAACTGAGGATTGGTCAGGTTCGTCCAGATAAAATACTGCACGGGCATTAAAAACATTGGGAAAATGTTTGGAATATTCATTCCAGAACTCTTAATATCAATGAAAAAGCAGGATGAAAAATAGCATGTCAAGGAAAATACCATATTTATAAAGAAAAATATGAAAAGATACTACTAGAAGCGCATATGCCAAATCATAAGTGACTGAGTGATGGGATTAAAAACAAATGGCTTTTCTTAGTGCTTTACTGATGTTTTCTGAGCTTTTCTGCACTAAGCAACTGTAACTTAATGATGACATTTTAAAACCAGTGACATCTAGATTCCATGTAGCAAAGCAGTCTTTAGAGTCTTTTTTGCCTCTTACTTTTAATTTGTTTAAATTCATCAGAAGGTTTTAATAAAACCTTGTATACCACAGGGCTCTGTTTCGGGTGGCTTTCTTTTCCCTGTCTTTTCAGATTCTCTGTATTCCCAGTTCTCTGGTGTTCCAGTTGCCTTTTTTTGATGCTTTTGCTCATTTCTGGGGTGATGTGCACCCATCTGAATTGTCTGTTTTAAAAGACTCTGCAGCCGGGCGCGGTGGCTCACGCCTGTAATCCCAGCACTTTGGGAGGCTGAGGCGGGTGGATCACGAGGTCAAGAGATCGAGACCATCCTGGTCAACATGGTGAAACCCCGTCTCTACTAAAAATACTGAAAATTAGCTGGGCATGGTGGCGCATGCCTGTAATCCCAGCTACTCAGGAGGCTGAGGCAGGAGAATTGCCTGAACCCAGGAGGCGGAGGTTGCGGTGAGCCGAGATCGCGCCATTGCACTCCAGCCTGGGTAACAAGAGCGAAACTCCGTCTCAAAAAAAAAAAAAAAAAAAAAAAAAAAAAGACTCTGCCAAGGCCTGCTACAGTCACCTTCCTCCCTTTGCCCTTTGTCACTTTCCATTCAGCCATCAGCTCAGAGACCCCTTTTCCTTCCAGGGACGGAGAGGGTTGGGTGACCACCTGTGGCCACCTGATGGGCAGAAGCCCTATGTAGGCATGGCCTAGGCCACTCCCACTGTGCCATACCAGGTCTGTGGAGCTGCTGGCTGTGTCGGGAGGGGCTGGCCTTGTTGGAAAGAGCTGGCTGGGCAGCCGTCCTCTGGCCTCATCTTTCCCATCCACACACACACTGTACATCACCTAGATGGTCAGCCCAGAGGACTGATACCTGCCTTTTGCCAGTGGTGGAGTCTGCCCAGCTCTGAGCCCTGGGAAAGGGGTGCTTCTGGCCTCCCCCTGAGGATCCGGGACTTAGAGTTGAAGAACATATGGCCTGTCACATAGCTCGGTCTGTGCTGTGATAAATGTTTGCTAAGCGGGATCTGCCTCTTCTTCCAAATGGTCTGACTACCCAAACACTTGTCCCAGATGGGGTGGAGGCCTACCCTGCTGCCTGGAATTATTAGTGAGCAAGTCTTTGGGTATGGCTGGCTGGAGGAGCTCCACCACTGGGAGAGAGTGATTGTTGGAGAAACAGTCATCTTATCTTGAGGGCATTGTGGTCCTGGTCACCTTGTAATTTAAATGGTGTTTCCTGACTGGTAAGAAATGAAATCTTAGCTGCTTGTGAGTCAGCAAGATCATAGTTGGGTCTAAGGTATGTGTTGCCATGTGAAAGGGGCAGGTCTTAGACCAGTGGGTGAAATTAGATACCCTTCCCATGTGAGGAGTGTTTCACACAGGCTTATCTCCAGTGGTATAATACGTGCTGCGTAGCCAGGCCTTTCCGCAGCACCAGACTCTTGGCAGCTAGCCACCCTCCACCTCTACCCCCTTCCCTGAAGGTCATTGACACTTACCTGGGACTCTGATTTGGTCCTTGATTTGTTCTGATTTTAGCTGGATAGAGCTCATAGCTGAAAGCTCTCAGTTTAGGCATCCTATTAACACTCTTAAGTAACAGGATCACTGCTAAGTACAGAGATGTGTTATGCTGGCCCCAAATAGCAAGGTACAGTGTCTTGAGACAACTTGATAAGACTTCTGTTACCCCAAAAGTATTGTTTCCAGGTTTATAGATTATTCACATAAATTTGCATATCATCTTCACAAGACATTTAAGCATACTCTCAACACGTATCCTTCATCAAGTCCTTTCTCTGTTTTGTATTGTTAGTGACCATAGGATATAAAAGAAACGCGACTCAACCCTTGTCCATAAGGAGACTGTAATCTGTGTGGAAGACGAGATGGCTATATGGAATGATTAGTGCGTATGACAATATTGCATGTCAGAAACACATCTTTGGTGCTTTATTCTATAAGACATAGTCTGAGCTCTTAAGGAACTCAGCTAATATTCTGGCAAAAGAATTGGACACAAAATTATATGTCACTACAACATGAGGGGATGGAACTGTATTGGCTATGGGAAAGGGTGCTTTGATAAGCCAAAAGGAAGAATCACCCTGAGCCAGTGAGAGCCAGGAAGACTTCAGAGATGAAGACACACTGGAGCTGGGTGTGCAGGATGATGTGGAGACTCATCAGAGGACAGCTGAGGAAGAGAGGCAAAAGAAATGAAAAGAATAGTGCAGTGGGTATCATAGATACCACAGAGCCTAAATTCCAAAAGGATGCTGAGAGGAAAATAGTCGCTGTGAGCTGGAGTAATCAGAAAAGACTTAAGTCTAGGGGCAATGGCTCACACCTGTAATACCAACACTTTGGGAGGCC